>NC_044309.1:6123657-6423657 GCF_007474595.2 Lynx canadensis | reverse complement strand
AAAGGCGCTGTAGCTCCCCCAGGATAAACGCTTTGGCCGTATCGGAAGGAATCTGGAGTGTGGCCTCTAATGTAAGCACTGCATTCATTCCCGGTGTCCGCCCTCCGTCAGCAGAAGCCCTGCTAGGCTTAGAACAGGCGAAGCGAGGGGCCATCGTGAGATTTCTATTTGGGGATTACAGACCTCAGCTCGCCCTCCCCGCTAGCTGTGAGTTTTCATTTTGAGGATATTTGCGGCTCAATGCAGTTGACCCTCACCTGCCTTATTTCTTCCCACGTGAGGTCTCCACAAAAGAATGCGGAGTCTTTGGGGAGCTGAGGACAGCCTGGTGGAGGCACGTCCAGAAACACCGGAAGTGCGCGTCCCGGCTCACCCGGCGGACGGCACGTCGCTCGGGATAGGCGCCACATGGCTCTGTTCACAGCACCTGTGCTTTAACCTGAACGTTGCAAACCGCCTCCCCCCGCCACCAGACGCGTGTGTTGAAATCCTGTCTTCCAAGGTGATGGTGTTAGGAGGTGGGGCCCCCCTTTCAGCCCCTCATAACTTCCCTGCCTGCTAATCCGTGCCAATACGTTGTGGCCAAAATCAGCGGGCAGGTGTTCGAATCCTACAGTGTGACCTCTGTGCCTAACACCCTTTGGCAACTTCTGGTCGCACACCTTAGAGGAAGTCCCAGTTTCTTCTCTGGGCCCATCTCAGCTTTACCTTCCGCGTCGCTGCGCCTTCCCTGAATACATGCTTCCTCGAACTACTGGTCTTCCTTGGGTCCCTCCTCCTTTTCGTGCGTCTCCTCGGCCCCTTTGGTATAAGTTCAGGCATCACTGATCCCTGAGACATTTCCTGACTCCTATAAGGCTGGTCACGTTCCCGTCCGTTAGTGCAAATAGCTGTGTCCACGCTTTAACCTCTCTGTATTGTGGTGGTCTGTTCAATGTAACGGCCTCCCTTGAGATTCCTACTCTCCTGGAAGGGAGTCTTTGTTTTGTTTATGTGGTAATCGCAGAGGTCGTCAGAGTGCCTGGCCCTGAGTAGGTGCTCAGGAAACACTTGCTTGTTGAGTCCATAGATAAGTGACATCCTCCATTCAAATGTGTGCGTGCATATGGCAGCCACCTTCACCGACTTGGTCTGTAGAGAGTTACAGAAGCATCTTAGGGCTGACTTTCAATTATAATTGAATCTGTACGTCCACCCATGGCCATTATACCAAGTGGGCATGTTTAGAGCACAGTTTTCCCTCCGGAATTTAATATCAGAAAACCATGGGTCCCAGTTCCAATTTGGTCTCTAACAATGTGATCTTAGGTAGATCAGCCAGCTTTTTTTGGCGTTAATTTCCACCTAAAAAAACTTCCCATCTCCTGAAACAAGTTTCTGTTCTGTTCTTCATTGAACGTAATGGTTACGCCACCTCACGTGGTTTTGTAACATCATCCTGGTTGCTCCTCACGGTGTGTTTTTATGAGGCCCGTGATACTCACGAGACTTTGTATCCCGAGGCCTACGCCCTCTCTGTCGAGTTTTGATGGAATGTATGTGGCTTTGCCTCTGAAAACGGAGTTGGCTATACCGGTCCCAGGTCAGCGGCTACCACTGTTTATTTAGTTCATGACCTTGAGCAAGACACTGCTTTCCGGTACTTTGAGTTTGCTCTTACTCCAGTCAGAGTAGCGTCTGAAGAGACAAAGTAACATCCAAGAGTACGATAGAAAAAGGGGAAAGTGGTATAAATAGAGCACCAAAAACTCACGGACACTTTCCTTCATCTCCTACTTTCAGTGTAAATTCAAGACCGATAGGTTTACTTCGGGGTTCGATAAGGTCCAGTTTGAGTCTTGGTTGAGAGGAGGCTTGTGTAATTGAGACATCAGAAGCTGCACTCGCATTGATACTTCTAAAATTAACGCTTAATTTTTACGGCCTCCGCACTCCACAGGGATTATTAGCACACGACGGTGGCTTTTGAAACTGATCATGTTGGTCTTCCCAAGGTCAACGCTTTCTGTTTCTTCGCTTCTGATATTTTTAAGACCGCTGAAGACACCATCATTTTAAGAAAATAAGCTTCTGTGTAGCTCATGACCCACGATGTCCGAGACCTCACAAGCGCGTGTGCAGTCGCATGACTGTTCAGTCTCTGTGGCTTACGGCGCCTTGGGTTCACTGCTTCTCCAGACGGTAGAAATTTTGGCGCGGAGTTCATTTTATGCTCTCCTTCTACCATGGGTCTTTGTCGTTACTTTGTCTTACTTCCCCTGGAACATGAGAAGCCTCTTACTTCTTCTGGAACACGAAGACTGCCTTGGCGGATAGGAAGAAGGGATTGCACTTCAACCCAGTACCCCAGTCAAACAACGTCTCCATAAATAAACCCAGTTGTGACAGTAGGGGCAGAGATGTCCGTCAGGGTGATCGTAAAGTGTTGGGGTGAGCCTCGGTGCCCTCCTCCTGCGGTGAACACGACTTCACAGGCTCTAATGAACATCTTCCTTGTGTAGACCCCATGTATGGCTGTAGAGAGCTAACTAACACAAAGCTGGGAGGGGGACCTTGTACGCCTCACTTTGGGGGATGTGGTCGTGCAGACGGAGACGTGTGCCATGGTGTGCATCTACGTACCTGAGTTTTCCTCAAGGGAAAACTGTTCTGGGGGGCCGCTCACCTCTACGGCGTCTTCTTGCCCATCCCGATGGTGAAAGTTCAGACCTGGGTAAGAAAGAGAGAGCTGCTTCTTTTCAGAGAGAGTTTTTTTCTAGTGCTCACGTCAAGTCATGGCAGAATACGGGAGGGCCCGGGGCGGGGAGGGGGGGGGGTGCTCTCCCAGCAGGGGGCCATCTCCTTGAGAAGGACGAGATCCTGCAGTGGTTTTCCTCTTCCGCCTCTTCACCCCCACCAGCCACCCCTCACGCCCTTGGGCCCCCAGAACCAAGCCCGCCATGGCAGATACCTTCCCTTGGCGCCCGGTGTCTCGGCTCTAACGTGGCTTTGTTTCCTGGCAGGACATCGACGGTCAAGCGCTCCTGTTGCTGACTCTTCCCACGGTGCAAGAATGCATGGAGTTGAAGCTGGGGCCCGCCATCAAGCTGTGCCACCAGATCGAGAGAGTTAAAGTGGCCTTCTACGCCCAGTACGCCAACTGACGCTGCCCTCTTGGGAGGTGACCCATTCTCTTGGGATGCGGCGTCCTGGGAAGGTTTCGAGACTGAAGCTTTACTTTGCTGGGCGACGCGCGATGGTGCGTATATAAGACAGGGCCGAAAAGCAAGGAGCGTGGCGGACCTCTTCACCCCCCAGCCTGTTTGACGTTGCCGCGATTTCAGGCCCGCCCGCTACCACAGCGGTGGCTTCTGGACAGTGTCAGGCGCTGGAGGGCACCGAAGAGCTTCTTTGTACGTCCGCGTCTCCCATTTCTCCCGCCCAAATCCAGGCAGCTCCCTGCAGACGCATTTCCTAAACCACGGCCCCGCTTTGCTTTGAAAACCAAGGCGTAGCTGATGTCTTTTTTGGATGTGCCCGAGGAGGGCGCCTGGCTGGGAGGTTTTCCGCAGTCATGACGGATGCTTCTTCCATGGCAACGCACACGTGGCTCTCGCGGCATGAATGTCCCCGCGGTCTGATCTTGGTGGCGGCTCAGTTCTCAGACGCACTTGCAGGCGATGTTTCAGGATGTGGTTACAGGAGGATGGGCTAGACCGTCATCGCCCGGCAGAGGTGCCTTTTAGGAAGGAGAGGCGATGAAGTGGTTCTCCCTGAGCGACGGACATCCGGAGCCTGTAGAGGGTTCCATTTGCGGCCTTCTGTAGAACTTCACGTACTGCTAACGTTCTGGTTTAATTGCGACCACGTCGGGGAGTGGCTCCTTTAGTCTGGTGGGAAATGCTGAGCTGGGGACTGAAGGCAGAGCTTAATGGCAGGAACGGGAAGAGGCTTCGGGAGGCTTGGAGTAAACCATCCCCCCAGAAGGATCCTGTCCTGAATCCCTCGATGAGACTGGCTTCGAGCGCCCCTCCGGTGCGCCCGGTCCTGGGACGTCCCAGGAGGCGGGCGTTCCCGACAGGAAGCCCGGCAGTGACCCGGCCCAGCCCCGCTCTTCTTCCGCTGGCACGCCTGGCCACCAACTGCGATCTTGGGCGACCGGATCACTCTGGGACCCCTTGTCCCCATCCTGCTCCTGCTGAGAGTCCCGATCTGCCGGCACGAGACACACAGTAGGTGAAAAAGAAGCGTGGTCTCCACAACGTGGAGTGCTCCCTGCAGCCCGCCCTGGCTGGGAGGTTGCTGATTTCTGGGGCAGTTTCCGTTCAATCGGTTCAGTCCCTGGAAGAGAGATCTCTGGCTCTGAGAATCGGCTGGGTTTTGGTGACCAGCACCCCCTCTGTGTGTGTGCCCGCGAGGGACCCAGTATGGTCACTCAAACCCAAATGGACTGCTCCCCCCTGCCCTCCCCCCCCCACCCCCACACGCTGCAGCAGGTGTCCAGATGCCTTTCGGAACGTGCGCGAGGAAAACTAAACCTTTAGACGTGTCCGGAGGCCGACACCGAGAGCAGAGGCTGCCCGCCCTTCGGTTACTCCTTTTTACCGTCCACCCTCCATCTTTTCTCCTTAATGAGAGTCTCAGCAGCGGGGGTGACCCCATGCGGTGGGCTTCTCAGCCGTCATATGTCGGCTACGTTTTTAAGGCATGATTCTCTGTCGGATTTCGCCGAGTGTGGTGACTGACGCCGACCTTTGTTACGAACATTCTGTCCTGGCTACCGATGCAGATGGAAACATATTTTGCAGGTGACTCTTTACTGTCTCCCCGTAGCTGATTTTTGCCACCAAGTTTTAAACATTTGGCAAGTGGCTCTGCCCGGGGCCCCGGGACGGAAGGGCCCCCCCGCGTCCCAACCCGGTGCCGCTGGCCGTGTTGTCGGGACGGAAGCATCCGCGCTGACCGACGCTCGGCCTGCAGCCAGGCTTCTCTCTCCTGAGCTGAAGTGTCCCCCTCCTCTCGGTCCCCCGCCCCTGCCTTCTCAGCCACATGCTCGCGGCCTTAACCGTGGCTCAGCCTGGGGCGCCCGCTGGAAAGGGTGTCCATTGCGAGGTGTTTGGCGTTTTCGCCGCGCTGACTCGCTTAGGACCCTTCACCGTGGCCTTTTCAAGCCGAGCTGCTCCCGTTGCGCTTGGAACCACGAAGGCATGTAGTGGCTGCAACGCGTCTTTGTACTTTCGGGACGAATGTGACCTTCTCGTGCCCTTTCAAGTAAGGGCAACATGGGAACAAGCAGCTCCTTCCGGGCGTCTCTGGGGCCCCCCCTCCCCCCCGCCAGAGCTGGAAGGTCCTTCCGCTGGTGGCCCGGGCAGGTCACGGCCACCACTGCGGGGGGCCTCCTGCTCCCCGAGGGGCCAGAGGCCCAACACGCTCCTCGTCCTCAGTCTCTGTGCGGCGACCAGTCGCTTCACCCACCACGGTTTTGCGAGTGAGCCGTAAGGACGACGGGGCTGGGGCCAGAGGCAGAAGACCCAGCCCTGGGGGAACCTTCACGAAGGTCGTGTCCGGGCCGCCCGCTGGCCTGTCGAGAGCCAGGAAACATTTTAGGACCAAGAAGATGCTTTTGCCGGAGCGTTGCCCACGTGCTCCTGAACTTGGCTGCTCTGGGGATTGCCAGTGGCGGGTGTGGCCCACATCAGTAGCGGTTCGGTTCCGGAATGCTAAGGCGTCCGTTTCTCCGTAGGATTTACCCACACCAGCTTCCGTCTCATACCGCGGGCCAATTTGCGAGGAACATTTTACACCGTGTCGTTACTGTGCCTCTTACGGCAGGAAATGCCGATTTTACACCTCTTCCCCACGTGCCGCCACAGCCCCAAGCCTAACGTTTCTTGGTTGAAACACCAACGGGCGATACGCCTCCCTCCCTTCTCCCTCCCCAGATGCTACAGTCGATGCTCTGTCTCTTTGATAATACTTTGGGACCAAAGTCCCGCCCGCTGTGTGCCGGGGTCCTGCATTACCTCCTGGAGCGGGCCGAGAAGCGTGTTCCCCTCCCGGCCACACGGACACTTTGCAGTCTGCACAGCGTTGTGTAACTTGAGAAGCAGAAATGCCACCTCGTCTTTCGTGGCGAGAGGCACCACGCGGTCCCATCCAAAGACGAATGGAGTTTGTTCAGCCCCCCGCCTTGCCGACTGCATTTGGACTGTGTTGGGAAGCTATCCACCCCCCACGACAATATAAACCTGAAAAGAGCAGGCTGGCACAGTGGATGAACCTCTTTGCTTTAAAAAAAAAAAAAAAAATTAAAAACCACCAAAAAACAACAACAAAAAAAACGGAAACCAGTTTCCTTCACCATGAAGTTGCATAGTACAGAGAACTCACCCGTCACTTTTAAAAGTAAGTTCCTCTGATCAAAGTTTGACTCGCACGCAGTGTTTGAGCTGCACGGCTACTACGGTTGCTTTTCCTTATTTGATCGTATCTGAAAGAGCGTTTCCTGTGTTTGCTTTGATTGGTTCCTCAGTAAATTCAAATGACCCAAGCCTTTGCCGCCGCCCCCTCTGACCCTTCCTGTGATCTCTGGAGACTTGATTTGGCTCTGTCTTTGAAGCTTGGTCTGAGTGCCCTAACTTGTCTCTCAGAATTTTGAGTGTTGTTATCAGGCAAGTTCTGAGATCTGCCTTTTATCTTACACCAAACACCTTTCTAAAGAGCCGTTCTCCTTTCGTTTTGCAAGCACTGGGGGTTTTCATACTTCTTTTGTAGAACGCCCATTTCTGTTTCTTTGCTGTACATAGAACTATAAAAACAGTAGCGTTGAAACCTTTGCTGTGGTTTGAGCATCATTGTCATTTTTTGGTGAAGGTGGCGACCCGAGGGTCCACGTACTCTACTGTCTTTAGAACGCTGTGATCGAGTGTGCAATGATTTGAAGGGAAGCGTAATAAATTAAGGTGTCTGTAGTTTTTAAGGAAGAAGTCGTTGAAGACGTGTACATAACGGCCCGTGTCTTTTGGTGCAATAACTAATCGCAAGGAAAAGTTCTGTTTGCAGCCCAATGTTGTCATGATTCTCTTAATCGTCTACCGTTCTTTTCCGTTTCAAAGTCTTCTGGAAATTGCTTTATCCCCTTCAACTCGGTTGAATATTTAATCTGGTTCTCCTGGCTTTTATCCCCAGAATTGGTTTACAGGTATCCCCACACATGGATGCGATAGAATCGAATCGTGCTATATCTGACCCACAGAATTTACCCAAGGCATTGTCATTGCTGACACGTGGCGCTGCTTGGGTGTTCGTTTAAAAGCCACCTGTGGTTCAGGTGATAAAAAGAACCCAAGCAGTTTCCCGGGCGGGTAGTCTTTCCATCTTACTGATCTGTTCTCAGTGCACCGGCGAGCACGTAGGTCTCTTGTGAACCAGCCCGGAAGCCAGGGCAGTGCTGCAGGTGGACCTAAAGGCTACCCCGAAGGAAAAGGAGCGTCCTGGGACCAACGTTTGCCGAAAAATCTGCTCGCGATGGGGAATTGGAGACGATTTTTTTTTTTTGAAACGACAGAAGAGAACAAAATCATCTCATTTGTTGTTTAGAATGGGAGGTAGCATGCTATCTGGAAGCATAAACTGTTCCTAGTCGTGAAAGTCCAAAGTTCTTTCGCTGTTTTACATTCCAGTTTGAGAAGTTTGTACTGAAATTCGATTCATATCTCGTGTGCCGTTCTGGTGTGTCCCAAGGAAAAATTCGTGTTTTCACTTTGGAAATTTGCAGGACAAAGGGCATGTTGTTTGGTTTGCTGTAAGATTGAATTCTGTATATATGTTTTCATGTAAATAAATGAGAATCTATATCAGAGTTATATTTTAATTTTTATTCTAAATGAAACAAAAGACCCTTTTTACTTGAAAAAAATTGTAAGCCACATTGTTAATAAAGTACAAATAAGTTCTACAATGGTGTTGGTGTCTTCGTATTTAAGGTTACTGAATGTTAGTTTTAGGGTTTGCATTTTGTTCTGGGGTTTTTTTTTTCTTTTTTCCAGCTTGGCACGAAAGCATACGTTTATAGGGTTTTAATAACTGTGGCTCTGAAAGTCCCACGTGATAGCTTTCAGACTCACCTGCTAGCTTTGGAACTTTCTGTTCAAGGTGCTTGTGCCTATCCTTTTTATTAAAATACTACAATACGTCCTACACAGTCACGTGCAGTCTTTCCGTTTTCAGTTTTTGCAGTTCCTCCGTGATCTGGTGCGTTCGGAGGAGGACGGGGAAGACTGTGTCTGGGAGAATCGTACTTGACCGTGTTTACACGTGTGGCCGTCCCGTGAACGTGTCACCAGTGAGTGTCTGGCATCTCCGTTGGAACAAAAGAGGTCCCCTTGCGCCCCTGCCCTGTGAGCGGTCTGCGTCACCGGTGGAGCACGTACCTATCCCTCTGCCACTGCCCACGCCAGAAGGCATTACTGAGGGCAGAGCTCAGGCGAAGGGGACAGGGGCATTTAGGGGAAGGTGGTGAAGGAACCCTAAACAACTTCCCTTTCTTCCAACCCCAGCCCATCTGAACCAGCCAGCTTCTCTTCAAATATGCTATTTTGCCCCTACTGACAATCAGGTTCTGTATATAGAGAGGTGTGTTTTGGGGCGCCAGGGTGGCTCAGTCGGTTAAGCGTCCAACTTCGGCTCAGGTCGTGATCTCACTGCTCGAGAGTTTGAGCCCCTCGTGGGGCTCTGTGCTGACAGCTGGGAGCCTGGAGCCCGCTTCAGATTCTGTCTCCCTCTCTCTCCACCCCACTCCTGCCCATGCTCTGTCTCTCTCTCAAAAATAAATAAACATTAAAAAAAAATGGGTGTTTTGTTTTGAATCACGGGAGCGTTTTCTCTCAGCTTTTCTCCACTACCAAAAACAAAGCCTAAGATGGGAGACAAAAGTGGGAAGCTTTTGTTCACTTTCTCAAAATACACTAGACGCAAAGAAGTCAAAGGTTATTTGGCTGAGTAAATACGATTATTGCATTTCTATTTGTGCCTGAAGATCTTTGGTGGCGAAGACACGTAAAGACTGAATATATAACAGGATAAAGTGGAAGCTGAACACGTTTCCGGACTTCTCAATGGAATGAATTAAGGCAAAAAAAGAGAGGGGGGAGAAAAAACCTTACATTTCTCTCCATCTTGCCACCAAAAACCAATTCTATTTTTAATGTTTCCGTTCTCTGGCAGGGCTGTTCACAACCTTCCGTTCCCTAGAAGCTACTCCCCATCCTTCTGGCATTTGGACTGCCACCATTTCATTTCAAGGCTGTGGGACGGCGTCATGCTTACTGGAGGTTCAAAGACCACATTAAAAAAAAAAAAAAAAGGCTGCTTGCATGGACATGACCTTGGGTGGCTCCAGTGGGAAGACGGGACATTTGTTTAATCAGCGAGCTGAAAATACTACATCGGAATAGTAGATGGGCCACAGTGACTGACTAGGGACTAATTTTACCGGGACATTTTGTGACGTCAGCCCCACCCCGGACTAGCTCATTTGCCTTCTGAAAGTGTCCTATTCAGTGGACTCACAGAAAAGTCTTCTTGTGTTATTCTTTTTTTTTTTTTAGATGTTTCTTTATTTTTGAGACAGACAGAGCGTGAGCGGAGGAGGGGCAGAGAGAGGGAGACACAGAATCCGAAGCGGGCTCCAGGCTCCGAGCTGTCAGCACAGATCCTGACGCGGGGCTCGAACTCATGAACAGTGAGATCATGACCTGAGCCGAAGCTGGACCCTTAACTGACCGAGCCCCCCAGGCGCCCCCTACCACCGTTGCTTTCTTAAGCAGAGGCCAACTCAGCACATCACCTTGTATTTTCTCTCCTTCCTCCCCTGCTTTAATTTCCATTTTCCCTCCTTTCTGTTGCTGGGTTATTTAATCCCACAACCACACACTAGCATAGAAGCTTTGCCTCAGACTCTGTTATCTTTGGAACCCCAAATTCGACACTTGGTGCCAGAGTCTTCTAGAAAATAGACCCTCCAGATGGGATTTAGAATAGGATTGCCACCCATCCGAAACCAATAGGAACCCTTTTGCCAATAGGAACGCCTCTGGGATAACAGATCCCAGCAGTGGCCTCAACATCACTCAAGCTCTGGCCTGTGATTGACGAGGATGAACCGCAGGTGGAAGGCAAGGTTATGGGCAGGGGCGATGATATCAGTAAAGACTACAGAGGGGGCGGGTGCACTTGGCCATGGTGGCCTTGGAAAGGAAAGTGACAGGAAAGCAATTTTTTCAGCTTGGGTGCATCCAAGGCAGCTTTCAGAGACAAGTCTCATCTGACACAGCCGCGGGGAAGACCTACCGAAAAATCAGGCCCGGGATCTGATTATGAGGATAACATCGCTGCCAAGGATGTGAAGCATGCAACCTTGACAGGCTTCCTTCCGCAAAATCAGATGGTGACTTTTTCTGATCGTCTACGAGAGAGCTTCCGAAAGCTGGGATAGGGTCACGGAGTACATAAGCCAAGAATCCTGAACCCTGCGTTGCCCTGACCCCTCCTAGCTGGCAGGCCTTCCCCTTGCCTGAGGACAGAATGCAAAATGACCGTACAACCTTGGTTTGAGGACATAATTTGGTCCAGAACCCGGCTTCTAATCCAAAGAGCTCGTATATCAAAGCGAGTTTCAAGAACCGTTGGCTCAGTTGTGATCGAGTGACGTTCGGCAGCACGTACTGCTCGTATTGCAAGACGTCACTCATTTAACAAGTTAAAATTTATTAGAAGTATTTGCTTGTCTTATGGGATACTCGCAGAACAGGTTACAATCCAAAGTTTTACTGTATTCTCGAGATGGGTATCACAATCTCCCTGCATGTCGTTGCTTCCATGATAACCAGATGGGGCTCAGGACAGCCCACGCTAGGAATTACAAACCCTGATCCTGGAAGGATCTGTCCACACACCGCAGGAATTGCGGGAAGTGGCTAATGTACCAGCAGAAGCTGGGGGTGCTTAGGCAGAAGTAGATAAGGAAGCTAGACCAAGCACTGGCTAAGAGACTGGATGTTGGGCATTTACCTGGGACTTGGGATTTAGCATCCTCGTAAGGACAGCTTGGAGCCAGTCTAATGCTTACCTGAGATGGTTCCCAGAGGTTGGCCTATAGTAAACACGATGGAAATGCCAGAACATTCTCTTTGCAGTATTGAGGAAGAAGTCAGAAGGCTGGTCGGACGATGGATCCACTCTGTAAAACAGGAGTAGGCCGATGCTCCTGCTTTTTTTTAGAATAGAGCTTTCAGGCACATTGAACTTGTACTTTCTGTCTTGGAAAGACAGTGGGGCATCTTGTTCTGAGCACGCGAGAGTTGGTCATCAAGGGAGAGAGTATACGAGGGGCACCACCGGTTGGCGGTGTTGGGTCAGTGAATGCACTTTCCTGGATGTGCTCAGCACCCCACTGACTCCCGGACCTGTGCCTCCTTGATGCACAGCCCCAGACTCTATGGCCAGTACTTCCCCCCCCCCCCCAACACCACGTGCAGTCACATCCGCTCCTCTGCCTCTTGGGGCCCGGCCCACACCGCCACGCAGGCAGCCGCGTGCACTGTGGCTCCCAGAGCCCATTGTACCAGACCCATCCAGACTTCCACGCCTTCCGTCTCTGCACCCAGGCGAAGCACTGGGCCGTGTGGACGGTGGCTTCTCCCCAGTGGCAGAACTGGAATCTGGAACCTGATCCTGGAAGTGCCAGGGGTTCATGTCCCATGGGCAAACGTTAATCAGTGAGAGACAGGAGGTGACCAGCAGGTAAATTCCTCTGCCGTCCTCCCCCAGATGGACTTTCTCTGGACATCTGCCCAGAGACCTCCCACACGTCTGAACAACCACTCGTGCCTTGTCGTGAAATCCTGGCCAGCAACACAGTGCACTACGATGTGTTCACCCTTCCGTGCCTTCCTCCCCTCAGCCTGGGAGTCCACCAGTAAAGCTTCAGCTTATAAACTTATCTTCAGGATCTATTTTCCAGGGAACTAGCTGGAGGCAGGAGGCAGTTATTATTTTATTTGTATATGCACTGTACAAATAATAGTGGTGAAATATTCTGGTGTAATCCAGCCATCATCTGGAGCCTGGAAAACGTACAAGCCTTGTGCCATTGAGAACGCTCATCGTAACATGAATCCTTTTTGGATTGCTTTAAGACATGGGTTGGAGGTTCAAATTAAAAATGTTCTTTCTGGTTATTAAAGTAATATGTGTGTGTTACAGAAAATTTGGAAAGGTGGGATGCATGGGTGGCTCAGTCGGTTAAGCGTCCAACTCTTGATATCGGCTCAGGTCATGATCTCATGGTTCATGAGTTTGAACCCTACGTTGGGCTCTGTGCTGACAGTGCAGAACCTGCTTGGGATTCCCTCTCTCCCCCCCCCGCCCCCTCTCTACCCCTTACCCTGGCTCATGCTCTCTTCTCTCTCTTGAAATAAATAAACTTAGAAAAAATTGAAAGTAGAGGGCAGCCATTAAATTTATTCTCTCACTACATCTAGTTACCACGTTACCGCACTTCCCACGTATGTATTTATAACACAATATTGAAATCAAGTTTATGTCACTTAAAAATTGCTCGTCAGTTTATTTTGTAATCATGCTCTCTGGGGTGGAGTTAATATTTTTATGTCTCTAATATTTTTTAAAGCTTCAATACATGTACGGGGCACCTGGGTGGCTCAGTTGGTTAAGCGTCCGGCTTCAGCTCAGGTCATGATCTCACGGTTCATGAGTTCGAGCCCCGCATCGGGCTCTGTGCTGACAGCTGGGAGCCTGGAGCCCGCTTCAAATTCTGTGTCTCCCTCTCTCTCTGCCCCTTCCCCGCTCATGCTGTGTCTCTCTCTGTCTTAAAAGTAAAAATAAAAACATTAAAAAAATTTTAAAAAAGAAAGCTTCAATAAATGTTGAGGTGATTCATCATAACAAATGTTTGTGTGCCACTCACTCAGCTTTGACAAATATGACTGTTTTGCCATATTTGCTTCAGATTTATGTATTTTATAAAATCTTACAGGTAGAGTCGAAACCCCTTTTATCTCCTCCCTGGTTCTGTTTCCCTCCCTCGCATCCCAGAGGTGACCACAGTTCTGACTTTGGCGTGCTCCAATTGTAGGTGGTATTTCTATATTCTGACTGCATTTGTATGTAATCATAATGACCCGTGCTTCTGTTTTATGGGATCTCACTATTTTAGCGAGTGTTATCAGGCTGCACGCCTCAGAGTGCAGTTTGCTGTTTTTGCTCAATATCCTCTTTGTGAGAGTTACGCATATTAATGTTTCTCTGATTCATTTCTTTTCACTGTTGCATGAATTCCACTGAATGTAAGACAATTTCCTTCTCCATCCTCCTACTCTTGGACCTCAGTGTTTCTGCTGTACCAAACATTCTCGTACAGTTTTTATTATGTACACGTGCTGCGGTGTCTCTGGGATGTCTCTAAAGGTGGACTTGTGGGTCATGGGCTGTGCCTCTTCTCCGCTTTGCTGGATGTCACCAGTGGCGTCGCAGGGGGATCCCAGTCTGCAGTCCTGCCGGGGATGTGGGAGCCACCCTGGCCCCACACCCCTGCCCGTCCTTGGCCGAGCTCCTAGTCATTGCTAATCTGACGAGCATAGACGTGATAACTCCAGAGAGTTTCCATTTGCGCTTCTGTAATGACTAGTGACCTCGAGCGTCTTTGGCCATTCCTGTCTTTCTTGCGAATCGTCTGCTCGTAACCACACATTCTCATTCTCTCTCCCTCCCCCGCTTCTTCCTCTTGCTGATTTCTAAGCGTTTCATAAAATGACTCCTTGAGGTTAATCCCCTATCAGTTGTCTGCACTGTAAATTGGTCCACTTTGTTTTCCTCTCGTCACTTGACTTTGTCCTTTGTCGTTCAGAGAGGTGTTTATTTTAATATACTTCAATATAGCAACCTTTTCCGTTAGGGTTCTTGCTCTTATTCTCTTGTTGAAGAACACGTTGCTACTTGGAAGACGTTCAGATGGTCTCTTTTATTTTCCTTTAAAAGTGTTACTGTTTCCAGCCCCTCCAGAATATTTTGGGGTGGGGGGGATCTTGGTGTTTCCCGTATTATCCAGAGAGGTGATACCAGTTCACACTCCTGCCATATGAGCATCACACCTGCACGAAGTCCTCACCAGGGCTTGGCAGAGTTTGTGGTTATTGCCGGTCCGAGGAGTGTGGGAACGGTACGGTCAGGGAAGGAGTCAGACCATCAAATGACCCTGTTCTATCTGCTGAGGATTTTCTCCTTTTCCCACAGACCTGCCATTCCGATCTGCGTCACTTGTAGCGTTTACGTGTACGTGTGGGTCTGTGTCTGGCCCCATATTGTGTTTCATTGGTCTGTTTGTCCATCCCGATGTCATTGCCACACTAAGTATTAGGGCTTTATAATAATTCTTGATACTCAGAAAGGGAAATCTGCCCATCTTCTTCTGACTCAAAGCTGTCTCGGCTATTCGTAGTTTAATTCTTCATCGTGAATTTTAGACTCAACTTGTTGAACTCCAGAGAATACTCTGTTGGGATATTGATTGGAATTCTATTAAATTTATGGGAACATCTGGAAATCATTGACCTCTTTCCTCCTGTTGAACCTTTCTGTCCAGAAGATGGTGCAATTATTTATTTACTCATGTTTGTTTTTTTAAATAAATTTTTCAGTAAGGTAATGATGTAAGTCTCCATGAAAGTCATCTTGCCTAAAAGTCATTATTACCTTAAAAAAAAAAAAAACACAAAACATTCCAAGCAGCAGGTGTTATGAGAGCATGTTCTGAGGACAAAACTACATTTTGCATTATTCGGGCTATTTAGAAATGTGATTTTTTAGCCCATGTGAAAATTCATATTAACACGGGGTTCATCGAAGTTTCCATTCCCAAAACGCTCAGCTAGTTGACATTTCTAAATGTCTCTTCTGCATAGTTTAAATCTTAGTAAAAAACCTCAGTTTTTCTGCAAACGGTTTGAAAAAACCGCTTTGCATGCTACCCCTTCTGACTTGTCATAAATCCCTGTAGCCGAGAGGTGTGAAGTTAGAGCGGTAGGAAGGTGGGAACGGTCTCTTTGGTTCTACGCCTCACACTGATCATGCTGACCTACGACATTTTGAACAAAGTGGCCCATGCTCTCCCCTCTGTTGGCACAAACTGTTGACCCTGTTGTAATACAGACACCTGTGCTGTATGTCACCGACGAACTGACCCAGCTGAAATAGGGCATCCTTAACATGCAAGTGACCTGATGGGTGCTGTCCCAATAATCCCTATAAATGAGCTGAAATGGAAACGTTTTATGAGACACTCCGGCTTACGTGCAGCTTATCATTCTGGTAAGAAACCCAAGAGAACGCCGATGGCATCTGACAAAAACGATTCATGCCTATTAAGCAGATGCACGGTGCTGAGTCCATTAGGGAGAAAAACAGCACTGTCCTAGCTGCTCATCAGAGGGCGGAAGGCCACGTGGAAAGGAGGCAGACCATTCACAGAAATCGCTGCCGAGGAAAACAGAGCCGATGTGTGTACGAGGGGGTTCAGGCTGGGACTCAAGGGGGAGGTGACGTTTCCATTGCTTCTCAGACCCCTCTACAAGGTCCCAGGTTACTGGTCAGCAGTATCGAAAACTCGGACGCCTCCGGGACAGTGAGGCCAACGGTTGCCTTGTCTTCTCATTTTCTAAGGGCGACCAGAAATCCAGATATTTCTGTGAAATTTCCAAATTGTTCGATGCCGGCAAGAAGTTCAGACGTTTTAAGGATGATGATATCTGGAGGAAGATGTCTACAGCCAGATGCCAAGCCACCAGGTCAGGAGCTCTGCCTTGCTCAAGCCTGCGAGGTCCTTACCACAGAAGCCACCTGGGAACTACATTCAATAGTAAATAGAAGACACTTCCTGGGAGATTTTTTTTTAATCACCTTTCCCAAGGCACTCAAATTGTTATCTACTCTGACAGTAGTTTAAACATCAGAGTTCATTCTTACTCAATTGAAGGCTTACTCATAACTCTTCGAAGTGAGAATGAAAGTCCTCACGGCATTATCTGACGGTGTAGGGATGGCCATGTTTGTGCATGGTTTTGCTTTGGGGGCAGGGGCCTGGTTCAGGTGCTAGCTTGCTTTCTCCATTTCAATCCAGGAGAAAGAAGAGGCTGGTTATCAAGAGGTCCAAACCGCAGGCTTGCTGTGCTCCAATGGTATGACCTGAGTCAGGTAGATGAACCCCTCTGCTTTTCCATTTCTTCATCTGTACAATGGGCGTGAACATGCCGTGATGGTTCACACCTATGGTGTGCTAGGCTCTGTGCTGGGAGCAACACAAATTACCCGACTTATGCCTTACAGTTCAATGAAGACTCAGGCATTATTAGGTACCGTCGTATAGATGAGAGGGCTGAGGCTCAAATATTAAATCGCTCACTTTTGGAGGACAGATTTGGGAATTGAAACCTCCACAAAGCGAATGTGAATTCACCTGGAACAAAACCCAAGGTGCTTTTCAAAGTGAAATTATATCATGGACCAGCTTCTCCAAAGGGACCAACACAGGAACGCGGCCATAAGCTGGAGATGGGACTCACTTATTGGTGGACCGTCCGCCGTGTGTCAGGTGCATTGCGAAAAATAGAACAGAATAATACTTGGGTCTCGTGTTCTTGTGTTCAAGGGACTGACAGTCAACTAGAGGGACTCTGAGTACATAATGAGTTTTGGAGATCCTTGCTTTGTGTCAGATCCTGGGAGAATTCGGATATAATCTCTAAGGCTCCAGCATTCCTTGGGCAGTGTGCTTTGCATAAGCTGTTTGTTCTCTTATCTCCTGAATGTTTTCCTTGTATTTTAAAATGTTAACCTTTTGGGGCGCCTGGGTGGCTCAGTCGGTGAAGCGTCCGACTTCGGCTCAGGTCATGATCTCACGGTTTGTGAGTTCGAGCCCCGCGTCGGGCTCTGTGCTGACAGCTGGGAGCCTGGAGCTGCTTCTCCCGTTCTCTCTGCCCTTCCCCTGCTCACGCTGTGTCTCTCTCTGTCTCTCGGTAATAAATAAACGTTAAAAAAATTAAAATGTTAACCTTTTTCTCTAATGATAGGGCAGCCTGGACCACAGTATCTGGTAATAAGTTGGAAAAACATGGCATTGTTGTGGTTCTAAGTCTTACAAGAGCAAACAATGTAGTCCTGAATGGCTTCTGTTCCAAAGAATACTTTTTCTTTGGGGGTGGGAATACATTTTCTTTAAGGCCAAACGACAAGAAAAAGTTTTTTACTACAATCTCTTATACCTGTGTAGAAGAGCATTGAGTCATTCAATTAGCATATGTTAAATATGTTGCTGTGGGCCAGGCACTCTGACAGGGACGTAAGTAGCAAGATTCCTACAATACAGTCACGCTTCGGAGACGCCGTCTAGTGGGAGATGAACACGGGGCGGGGCAGGGGGACAGTGGCGCTAGAGAGCAGTGGTTAAGGGTGTGGTCTCTGAAGTCCGGCTGTCCAGATGTGAGTCCTTATTCTGTACTTTGGGTGAGTAACTTAACATCTGTCTGCCCTTCCTTCGTCACGTGCAAACTTGGGATAATAGCATTTAGATCATTTGGATGTTAAGAGTAAATGGAAATACTAGTACATGGGACTATTAGAAATACACCCTCAGAAACGCATCGTGGTGAACATCAGTACATACCGAATGTTCGTAGAAGCGTTGTTCGTAATGGTCCCCAACACCCCAGCACCCATCATTAGTAAGCTGGATGAATCAGCTGACTGCAGAACAATGAAAATGGATCATCTACAGCTGTATCCAAAAGCATGAATGAACATCTAAAAGAACAATATCAAGTTAAACAAGCCACAGTCAACAACATAGATGCTTCATGATTCTGCCTCTATCAAAATTCAAAAACGGGCACCATCATGAAAATTAAACCAGACATTTGTGCAGATACATAATGAAGCACAAAACTATCAAGAAAAGCGAGGGAATTGGTGTCTGTCGATGGGGAAGGGGTCGGAGTTACCCAGACAGGAAGAATGACGTAGCCTAGGGCGGCTGGGGAGGTTTCTAGGCACTTGGATGGGCCGGGTGTCCGCATCCGCCTGTGGGAATGAGGGGCCGGCCTTCCCAAGGTGGAGAGAAGAGCGAGGATGTAGGGAAGTTACAGGGGGGCGGCTGTGGGTGCTCCCAGGTTAAAGATTGGAAGTGACACAGACTTCTGGAAGCTAGAGCAGGGGTCTCATGGCTGCCGGTGCTTTCCTTCTTTGTGCTTGTGAGGCTGGTTTGGGAGTTCTGGCAGGGTGAGTTAGGACTCCGACTACCTTGGCCTCACTTCTGAGGTCTCTGCTGAATGCTGCCTATTTGCAAAGACGCCTCTCCACTCTAGATGCTAGAAACTTGAACAGATCTACACACAGGCAGAGACTGGAATCAGTCAAAGACTCCCGGGGATTCTCTGCAGATTTCTGGAAGCTTCTCTGCATAGCTCCCACCTCTCCGTTACTCTGCTCCGTAAATCCTAGCCTTCTAAGTTTCCCTAACCTCCGACCTCTGGACTCTCCCCTTGGGTCATTGTTTAAGTTTGAGTTCCATTTCCGGTGGTGGGACCAACCTTTCCAGTTGTCCAGGGATGGAGAGACATCTGGGGACACAGGACTTCGAGGTGCTGAAACTAGGATGGCTGGTCACCTGAAGTCAGTCTGCAAATGCCTCCAATAGAAAGTGTGTGTGATCACAAGGATGGCTTGTTTTCTGTGATTCCTACTTCTGAAAATAATCCTTTCCTATGTGTTGTCTTCTAATTGCTTACAGCAGGAGCCTGAGTCAACATCCTCTTCCGCCCTCCTGGCTGGAAGGGGAAGTTCATCTTTTTTTTTTTTTTTTCCCATCATGAGTCTCATTTCTTTTTCTTCTGCAAATGAAGATACAGAACTAAATCCAACCATTGTGAGGATTAAGAGATAATATGTACAGATGTTTGAAAATCACAAAATGTTATATATAAATGCTTACGTTTTAAAATCTTTTTAGCTGTTTATTTATTTATTTTGAGACAGAAAGCGTGAGAAACGGGAGGGGCAGAGAGAGAGGAAAAGAGAATCCTAAGCCGGCTCCAGGCTCAGTGCAGAGCCCAAACCTGGCTCTTGATCTCAGGACCGTGAGATCGTGACCTGAACCGATAGCAAGAGTCGGACGCTCAACTGACTGAGCCACCCATAAATACCTCCCAAGATACCATATCCACTCTCATACTTCGAACACTTCACTTATACCGATAGATATTAAGCTTGAAGCATATTGTCGTGACAGGTTGTCTTTACACAACACCAAATAGAGAATAAAATAACAAGTGTGACTTTGGAAGACACAATAAGGAAAGCTTTGGGAAAATGTTTGTAGAATCACGACAAAAGTTTCATATGATCAATAATCGCCTAGTAACTAAGAAATAAATGTATGAACTCCCCAAAGAAAAAGACACTGGAGACCACTGTGGCCATGGCGTCTCGGAGAAAAGCTCCACTTGACATGGAAACTTGGAGTGGTCACACCTGCTCGTCACGCACTGATTAGTGACCGTGCTAGTGGCCCCTGGTGGGTTTTCTCCCTGCCTCTCTCCTCGTGCAGATCCGGTCGTCCAGGCCCAAGGTTCTTTCTGCAGTACAAGCACCCCCCACCCCGGGGCCATCTTGGCAGCAGAGGACCCAGGAAAGCATCTGCTTCTGCACCTTCCATGAGCACCTGTCCCGTGAGAGGACTGCCGTGTCTCCCCCAGGTGCTTCTCATCAGATGCTAACCAACGCAAGAGGCTGTAGCGTTCAAAGCGGAGCACTGGGGCCCCTTGCTCAAATGCGGGATTTGCACAGCTTGCTTTAAAGAGAGACTGTTGGCCTGGCCGGTGGAAGGTGGCATTCTGGATGACAACAGAGTTCAGGTAGCACTACTCGGCGTCAGCACATTTGGTGGCTGAGGTAACACTGCCCGCAATCTGGGGGCTGGGGCTCGGTTGAGACCGGTGTCCCTGGGGGCCGAGGAGACAAGAAGAAGGATTCTCTTCCACCTCGTCCAGCTGAACAAAATCCTGGCGTTCCTGAGGCAGGGACGAATTGGATCTAATCTTTCCTCTTGCCTCCTTTTCTCCATTTTAAAGAAATGCTGCCCAAGCTTGTGTTCACGTCCCTGCCAGCTTTAGTCAATGACCGCTCAATGTCCCCAACGTGGTTCCTCCAATGCCGGCTGGTGTGGGGGGGTCAGGTACACGGTCTCGGGTGTGTTCTGAGTGCCACGTGGTCCGGCCGTGAGACAGGAGTGAGGACTTCTGACCTGAAGGTATACAAGATTCCGCGATGGGGGATTTTGTGAGCTCAGGAAGGACTCGGTGACTCCAACAACCAGTTCCCCAAAGGCTTCTCTTATGGACAGAGGGGGGGGGGGCGGGGCTAACACTCATGACAGGAAACACGTGTAACCAGTGGCCAGGGAATAATGACATCAGTGATTCCAACACGGATGACTCACTCCTAGGGTTCCGTACTCTGGTCAGCCCTGGCATAGCATTGGTAATATGTGAAATTATTACCCAGGGTGTGTGTGTGTGTGTGTGAAGGATTAACAAGTTCCTTGGGTGTCTTCTCAAAATAGAAATGTAATTGTCCTCTTTTCAGATGACAAATGATTGTCATCATTTTGTAGTCTCGAGTAAACTACAGCGTGGCAATTTGTTTCGTGTTTTTCAGTATAGATTACATATGTACATTACGTATTTCTTCTGTGTCATCCTTTGAGCTTTTTCTACGTCATAGTATCTCAAGACAGAAAAAACCCTACTTTCCCGTTTTGAACAATGTTTTTGTACGCATTTACCCTTCAAGTTTTTTAGCCGTCCCCTACGATAGATGTTTTGGTTGTTTCTAATTTTCTGTTATCGTAAACAGTGATTCCGTGAACATCTTAACACACGCTTGTCCCCACGGACACTTCTCTTATTTTTAACACTCCAATCTTTAATTCTTCTTGAATTTCTTTTGGTTTAATGTCTATAGATACAGCAAAGTTATTCCAAGTGTGGAAAGGTAGATAATATTTTGTCCTTTTATTTTCTTATTCCTGGGGCGCCTGGGTGGCGCAGTCGGTTAAGCGTCCGACTTCAGCCAGGTCACGATCTCGCGGTCCGGGAGTTCGAGCCCCGCGTCGGGCTCTGGGCTGACGGCTCGGAGCCTGGAGCCTGTTTCCGATTCTGTGTCTCCCTCTCTCTCTGCCCCTCCCCCGTTCATGCTCTGTCTCTCTCTGTCCCCAAAATAAATAAACGTTGAAAAAAAAATTTATTTTCTTATTCCTGTAAGATATATATTCCAGGTAGAACTGTCACCTCAGAAGATAGGCATATTAACCGGGCTCATGCCTTCTAGCAGGAGGTCCCAACTGATATTCTGATCCGCTGTAGTGGAGTGACTTTCTTTTTATATACTCTCACTGGCGATGGTTAGAGACTCCCTTTAATTTTTGCTAGTCATTTAGGAGGGAAGAAAGTGAGGCTCCTGGTTCTCTAATTTGCGTTCTTTGAATATTAAAAGTACTTTAGTTTTTCATACATTTCTTGGCCGTTTATATTTCTTCTCAGAAGCACCTGGATTCCAATTCCAGAGAACTGGAACAAAAAAGTGTACCAATAAAACAGCCAGAATTTGCCACATGTTCGCCTGAGCCAGGCACTCTCCTCGGGGCTTGGAAAGCTGCCCTATCTGAATTCCAGCTCCCTTCCTTTTGTTTTTTTTAATAAATAAATAAATGTATTTATTTAAAATTGTTTTCAGTTTACTTATTTATTTTGAGAGAGAGAGAGAGAGAGGGTGAGCAAGTGTGCAAATGGGGCAGGGGCAGAGAAGGAGAGAGAGAGAGACAGAGAGAGAGAGACAGAGAGAGAGAGAATCCCAGGCAGGCTCCATGCTGTCAGCACAGAGCCCGACGCAGGGCTCGAACTCACGAACTAGCCTCGAGTAAACTATACAGTAAGTATAGTACTCGAGTAAACTATAATTTATTTAAATTCAAGTTAGTTAACATGCAAAGTAGTATTGGTTTCAGGACTCAGCCCCCTTCCTCTGCCCTCATAGTCCTCTTCCTGCTTTGTTTCCTTGTCCTTCCTGGTTCTTACCCCTTTCCATCACATTCCACGTTGTTTTTGCTGAGTCTAGCCATCTTCTGTCTCCCCCACTGAGATGGTGGCTCCATGAAGACAGGTGAATTTGATTGCTTTTTCTCTTCCTCTGTGTCTTTAGAATCTGGCACACGGTCGGTGCTCAGTTCATACCTGTTGAATAAATAGGTGGTCTGAGATCTCTGTATGATAAGAATTATCCTGTTGAATCATCACAGCAGTTCTTGAGGTGGTATTGTTTCCCCCTCCACCACTTACAGCTGAGGAACATTTGAGGAAGGAATTTGACCACAACCAGAAAGGTGAAGTGTCAGTGTCAGGATTAGAACTTGAGTCTCTCCAAGTCTGGAATGTTCTTATCCACTCCTTCAGGAGTCCTGGGCTAGAGGAACAAGAGCTTATGTCAGAATCAAGAAGCAGACCCTTTCGTAGAGAGATGGTTGCACGCCATTTTCAGAACGATCACATCGTGTTGAGAGGCATATAGTGAAGTTCACACAACACGGATTCTTTCTAGGCTAAGCACATTGCAATGGTCACATCCACTAGCGCTCTGAAAATCAGCATCTTTAAAGAAAACAGCTTAATTTATGTGCTAGTAATAGAGTTATTTGCACTGAGGAGTGGTGGAAAGGAAGGTGAACGCTATGTGGATTGACATTTGTGGAGTGGGTACCATGTGCCAGCTGCTTTGTGTTTATTATTTCGTCCAGTCCAGACAATGACGCTGGGAAACACGCAATCTGAGGTCCGTTTCCCAACTCCGTGTTCACGCAGAACCCTGGGCTTATCTTTATGCACAGTGTTTGAAATCCTGGCTCCTGACTCGTCTTCCTCACCACGCTGGGATTTCTTGGAGGCCGGCATTATTGTATCTTGTTCCGTGTCAGACGAATCTCCAGAATCTAGTGTAGCTCCTGGCACAAAAGCAATGCTGTAAAAAAACGAAATGAACGAATTACGGTGGACTGTCCAGTTTGGAAAGTGGAGTTCAGATAACCTTGAGGGTCTAAAAATTTAAGAAATGAGAGCATCACATACATGAAAGAACTGGAAAATAACCTAAGATAGTTTGTAGGCAAGTGCTTGATTTTGCAGTATACAATGTCTGAGAAGCAGACTTCAAAGAATGGAAAGATCATGGTGGGTTGAGATTAGTCATGGGAAGATTCATTTCTTTATTCATTTGTTCAGTATATTATAAATGCTTACAACGTATTGTAAACTCTCTTGGGCATAAACATTAACCAGCATGATCCTTGACCTCAAGGCATGTACATTCTCACAGAAAAATCAGAGAGAGGGATATCTGAGACTAGAATACTCCCAATTTCTAGTCCAATGTAATTGCAATAAAAACATGGGACACGATTTTCCCTTTGCAAAGATCAGTACTGATCATTTGTTTTTGTTTTTTTTAATAATTTTTAACTTCCTTCATGCCAACTCCAGCAAAATTGAATATGCTTAAATTTTCACTGTGTTTGAATTTCATATATCTTATAGATGGCAGCTCAGCCCCTTAGCTCAGAACTAAGATGTCCATACCCAGAGTTCAAACAGCATTATTGTCACCATCGTCAACGACATCATCAAAACGTCTCTTGAGCCTTTACGGCGGACCAGGCTCTGTGCTGATGTCTTGTTGGCTCACAGATGATGGACACGCAGCACTGGCACCCTGAGGTGCAGATATAAAATAGAGTCATGGGGAGGGGGTGACCTATAAGCCAAGAGGAAGCAGAGCTCACGCCATCTCCTGACTTCTTTTTTTTTTTTTTTTTTCCAACGTTTATTTATTTTTGGGACAGAGAGAGACAGAGCATGAACGGGGGAGGGGCAGAGAGAGAGGGAGACACAGAATCGGAAACAGGCTCCAGGCTCTGAGCCATCAGCCCAGAGCCCGACGCGGGGCTCGAACTCCCGGACCGCGAGATCCTGACCTGGCTGAAGTCGGACGCTTAACCGACTGCGCCACCCAGGCGCCCCTCTCCTGACTTCTTAACCTACAATATGGACCAGGCATAAATGGACGACTCTAGTCTGGTCAATGCTTAAGGAAGCTCTACCTGAACACGATCCACATGTTTATAGTTCCGGGATCCAGGAGATCTATGCAACTGTGTGACAGTAGATGCTTCCTGGATTGGGGGAATGGCCTTTTGGTAGAAAGGGGAGCCTTCAGGGGTAAACAACTAAATCAGCTCTCCTTCTGCTGAGCTGACTGACCCCCAGAGCCAGCCCTCTGCCTAAGTATCCAAATAGGCCTCCAGGACGTCCAGATTTGCCGTCACCTCCGTGGATTAGAGGGATTATTTCATTTAATCCTCCAACGGCCTTATGAGATGTTCCCTGTTACTATTTTGATTTTACAGATGAGCAAACGAAGCCACGCAGAAATTAAAGAAACTAGTTTACGGCCATCAGCTAGGACTGGGAGATTAGGGGCCGGAGTCGAAGTTAGAACTAGAACTACCCTATGACCCAGCAGTTGCACTACTAAGAATTTATCCAAAGGATACAAAAATGCTGATTCGAAGGGGGCACATACACTCCAACGTTGATAACAGCGCTATCAACAAAAGCCAAATTAGAGAAAGAGCCCACATGGCCATCGACAGATGAATGGATAAAGAAGATGTGGTGTATGTATATATATATATATATATACACACACACACACAATGGAGTATTACTTGGCAATCACAAAGAATGAACTCTTGCCATTTGCAACAATGTGGATGGAATTAGAGGGTATTATGCTAAGCGAAATAAATCAGTCAGAGAAAGACAAATAACATGATTTCGCTCGTGGAATTTGAGAAACAAAACAGATGAACATAGGGGAAGGGAAGGAAAAATAAGGTAAAAACAGACAGGGAGGCAAACCATAAGAGACTCTTAAATACAGAGAATAAACTGAGGGCTGCTGGAGGGGAGGTGGGTGGGGGGATGGGCTAAGTGGCTGATGGGCATTAAGGAGGGTGCTTGTTGGGATGAGCACTGGGTGGCCTATGTAAGGGATGCATCACTGGGCTCTACTCAGGAAACCAATGCTACACCGTATGTGAGCTAACTTGAATTTAAATAAATATTCTTTTTTTTAAATTTTATTAATATTTATTTTTAAGGGAGAGAGAGACAGGGTGTGAGCAGGGGAGGGGCAGAGAGACAGAGAGAGAGAGAGAGGCAGAGTGTGAATGGGCGAAGGGCAGTGAGAGAGGGACACACACAACTCAAAGCGGGTTCTGGGCTCCGGGCTCCGAGCTGTGCACACAGAGCCCGATGCGGAGCTCGAACTCACAAACTGTGAGACCACGACCTGAGCCAAAGTAGGACGCGTAACCGACTGAGCCACCCAGGCGCTCCTAAATAAATAAATTTTGAAAAAAGGAGAAATATTCAGGGGAGTCCACATAGGCTGAAGTGAGAGAACATTCAACAGCACCTTGAATCCATATGAAGAAATAAAGAGCACTGGTAAATCCAACTACATCGGCAGATACAAAACGCGGTATAAATGTGTTTTGTGTTTGTAATAGTTTCCCGCATCTCATTTAAAAGATACTGCTTAAAGCAATAATTATACATCTTTGTTAATGGGAACACAGGGCATAAACATGTAATTTGTTTGACAATAACAGCACAAAGGACACTGCCTCCATATAGAAGCAATGTTTTTGTGTGATATTGGAATTAAATTGGGATTAATTAAAAAAAAAAAAAAGCCAAGACTGCAGCTAACCAAAGCCCTATCGATCTGTGTTCTCTGGTTGGAAGAACAGAGACTCTAAAGAAGAAGCCGGAAAGAATCCTTAAAGGGTCCAGCAAGCCAACAGCGCAGCATGTTGTAAGAAAAGAGTTATTTCGGCGCCCAGCTCCAGGTAGGCATTCAATAAATCCTTGCTGACTGGGTGGAATGAAACAGATTGTCACGACTGACGCCACATGGGAACTAATTGCAAAACCTATCTGGAGAACCACTTGAGGAAGCAAAGCAAAATGTACTGGGCCGATGCGAGAGCACTACCATGGTTTGAGAACATCTTGGTTTCTGGGCTGAAAGGCAGCCGAGGAGAACATCGTTCAGTGTGGACAGTGTGCCGCGGGAAGCCAAAGGGAATTTCTTCCACTTCGTAATTTCGGAAACAGTTTAGACAGTTGGTGTATTAAATGCCCGGGAAATTGTTTTTGAGCCTTTGCAAGAGAGTTCCTGCCTTTAATCTCCACATCCATCTATGTGCATTGGTAATGCAATTGCAACTTAAAACGACCTTATAATAACTCCGTCTCCTACATTTCTTACTTCGGCATGAAAATAATATTGAAGATTATATTCTTGGAAACCGTACCGTCGCAAGATGAAATCAAACAGTTAAGCTTCAGGGGAGGGGAGAGAAATGGACCGGGAAGGGGTTTAACAAATGCTAATGCCGAGCTTGTGTTCCTGGGAAGAGACTGTGGTCTTTACAATTTTCAATTGAAATGCGGCCCTCTGAGATCCTTCTGGTGTTTGGGAAGTCAAATTGTCTTATTAAATTGTGCAGAAATTGACAGATTCCAAACAAATAGAGAGAGTAATCATTGGAGAGTGCACAATAATCTGGCAATATGGAAATTACGAATTATAATATTTTCCCTTTGAGTAAATGAAATATGCAAAAGACTAGCTGCCTAATACAATAGAGTTTGTGTAATCCCTCGGTAGCTGCTGTTAGCAGGCTATTTTATCACAGTTGCGTACTTCTCAGTTAATAATGAATGTGCCGAATTAGGTTTAAAACGAATTATAAAAACTTTTAAAGTTCAGGTTTTACATAAAGCGCCATCAGGAAATATCAAAACGCTCTGGCAGCCAGTGGCATAAATCTTTTGAAATGTCTGTGCACTTTACTGAACACTGTTTTTTTTGTTGTTGTTGGCTTTTTTTTTTTTTTTTTTTGGTACGGTAATGCCAGCTCTTCTTTATGTCAGGGAAATTTTCTCATCTGTCATCAGCCTATTAAGGTGCCTAGTAATCTTTGGTCCTAAAGAAATAGAAAAATGTAGCTTTACCACAAGTATTTTTACAATCTTGTTGTTATCTTAATAAGATTGTGTCTCCTTGTGTTTATCTGTGGAATACGATATGGCAATCCAATCCCGGTAGTGACGATAATATTACTTCATTTTATTCAACAACACTTTGGTGAGTGCCCTCTACCTAGAGGACAGGAAGCTCGGTGTTATGAGGGACATAGTAAGCCCAGCGCTCAGATCGGCCTTTCGGGGGTTGACACTTGTTTAAAGAGGAGCCGGAATCAGAGTTTTGAACATTCGTCTGGTTCTCGTTCTTAAAACACTTGCTGTAAGATCAGTGTCCTTAGTCAACTCCTGACTATTCAAAAAGTTGCCTCATCTTCCCATCTCCTAAGACCTGTCCTCATTAATTTCACTGTTCATCAATTTCTGTCATAGGGAAAGGACACAAAGAAGGGAAGACTCACACCAATAGGGATGTGAGAAATCTGACCAGAGATCTGTAGGAAAGTGTCTGAATCGTCTGGGTGTTGATGACTTTCTTTCTAGGCTCTTCCTTCATGAGCAACCTGGAGTCGCCATGTTCAGAGCAAGCGTGTGCGTCTCGGGTTTACTGGGTATTTGGTGCGCACAAGCTTTCTTCGTTTCTTTTTGTCTTGCAACTTCCAAAGCCATCGTATTACTGTTTCCTACAAAGCCTGGTGTAAGTCTTAATTTCTCTCCAGCTGAAGTTGGAACTTTTTGCTGCTCAGCTACCCATTTTCTAATGAGAAGGGATCACAGAATATTTATAGAGATGGAAATGTCAGCCCCAGGGAAGTTTCTGAAGTGTGGAGGCAGGCGAGACACTGGGACTGACCTGCTATATACCGGGGGCAACGATGCTTAAAGACCCGGGTGAGCCAAGTGGCCCTGTCCTTGTAGGCAAACAAGTCTTTAATTCCCCAGGAGGAAGGTAAATGTGCCTAAGGTAGGGGTGATCCTTCAAAAGTAGTGTGAGCCACAGTTACAAAGGCACCAGAATCAGAGAGACCCCGGATATGCCATCAGTACTTGACTTACAACCGAGGAGATGTCGTGTGCCTTCTGACTCAGGCAGAGCCGGCTAGACTAATAGGCAAAGACTAATGGGCAGCAGAATGACAGAGTTTTGTAGGAACAGCTCACTTAGGGCAGATTCTGTCGGGATATTTCATAGAGGTCGTCTCTTCTCAATCTTTGTAATGCTTAAAATGCATGAAAACGGGCAGGTGCCTTCAAGTGGATGCAAGGTGTATAAAAGTGAATGCTCAATTAACTGGATGGGGAGTCTTTGCTAAGTTTTTGGTGGATTATGCAGAATTAAATTTATGCAACTGGGTAGAGGGAATAAACTGACATAGAGTAAAGCATGCACTTCTGAAAGGTGCTAGAGAATGTAATTCAGAAACCATTTATCAGGGACTCCTTGTTTGAATTCAACACGGTAAACATCTACTCTCCCGTTGTACGCTGGGTGAAAAGTGAAAGATGCCGATTCTCAAAGACCAGCATGTTCTAATGACAAAGCCAGTGGATAAACAGAACAACCGACCCAGGTTAAGAGAGCTGGAGATGACCCACTTTGGGGCGTATGGGAGGCTGCTGGCCCAGGAAGGTCGTTTGGAGGAGGCAGAGCCCGGTGGGAGGTTGGAATGTGAAGGATGGGGTGGGGGGGCTCAGGGTTGCAGGCCAGCCCATCTCGTAGGACTAGTGGAGGATGTGTGAACTCCCAGAGTAACACTACCAGTTAAGTACGTCAATGAAATCCCCACATGGTGTACGTGTTGCTGCATGGGGGTGCGATTTGGCCGACAGCGGGAACTGATCGAGTACAAACAAAACAGTTTCCGTGTAACATGGGAATGGCTCACCTCTCCCGGCCACCGTGGAGGGGAACATGATTGGAAAGTCCTAACAGAGCCACTGAGACAAGCCTCGAAGCCAGGACTGATAGTTTCTGTGGTCTCTCTCTTGGCTATCAAAGTGTCACGGTTGCAAGTTTTCTCCAATGAATGCCATCCGTGGCCAAGGATCCAGCATCGTTCCTATGTGTCCCTTTTGTTCGGCGTACCCTTGTTTGTTGAATTGGTTTCCCTACTGACCCATAAACTCCCAGAGGCCACAGACCAGGTCTGCTCCCTCCTCTCAGCATCTCGGACCAGGCGTCAGAGCCGTGCGTTACCACCCTGGTGTGCCAGCCTCCCTGTCGAGTCTGCGGATGATGTGGGAGTCTCTAAACGCTCACGCATTTCTCGAGCAGCACAGAAGAGGTAGCAAGTCTCTAGTCTCCCGTGACCGCAAGCCTGTGCCTGCAGGACCCCAGGATTGCTCAACAAGAACACGGCTCTGACATCCTGGCTCCTGTAGTTCGAAGTCTTTGATACAGTTTAAATGGAGGGACCCAGTACTGCTCATTTAATTACCCTGCCATTTTAACTGAATGCTCTTTGACTTAATTTTATCTCAATGAGTATAAAGCGTCGAGAGACTCTCCCATAAACATGGAGTTGCCTCTGACAGCTTCTGGGAAGGAGCCCCAAGGGGAGAAAGCGGTGATTTACAGCACACTAGCAGCACTGCGGAACAGCTTTGGCACCAGAAGTTTCTAGGGCTTAATTACGGCCTTTAAAATTTAAGCCAGAGTTAGGCACTGAGCCGTACCCAGCCGAGGAGGGAAGAAAGGACATAATTGCATAGCAAACAAAAGGCTTGTAGGATGATGTTGGTGGCATTCTTTCTTGTGTGTCCTATAAAGACACCAATCTAAATCATCCGTTACTCTTTCTATGGCTAATATTATCCATTCTTTCCATGGCCTGTATTGTTCACACAAAGAGACCTGACCTCTTTGAATCCAGCTGAAGTGTACCATACAGAAGATACTGTAAGACTTTGACTTACTCCTAAAAAAAAAAAAAAAAAAAAGACAAACAAACTGGAATTTTCTATTCTTTCTAAACAGCGCCTGGCCAAGATATAAAAATTCCAGTAGTATTAGAAGAATGCTCACATACTTTTAATTCCATAGACTACGCACTCCTCCCTCTCCTCCCATTTAACTGTTGAAAAGACGCTACATTTTTAGGTGAATCCCCAAACAAAACACATAAACCCATCAATAATGTTACTTTGCTAGCCGTCTTAAGAAATAACAATTTAATAATTTGGCTGTTGTAGAGAATGCTGCTATAAATAACGGAAACAGCCAAAGTGCCCGTCGACGGATGCACGGGCAAAGGAGAGGTGGGATGTGGATGTGTGTATAGATATGGTCGTCTGGTAGAATATTTCTCAGCCGTAAGAAAGAGTGAAATCATGTCATTTGCAATGAGGTGGGTGGAACTACACTAGAGCGTTAAGCTAAGTGAAATAACTCAGCCAGAGAAAGACAAATGCCATATGATTTCACTCCTGCGTGGAATTTAAGAAACAAAACAAAAGAGCAAAGGGGAAAAAACAGAAAGAGGCAAATCAAGAAACAGACTCTTAACTATAGGGAACCAACTGCTGGGAACCAGAGGGGAGGTGGGGGGAGGGGTGGCTCAAAAGGTGATGGGGATGAAGGAGGGCACTTGTGATGGGCACCGGGTGATGTACAGAGTCGTTGGATCATTATGTTGTACACCGGAAACGAACATTACACAGGATGTTAACTAACTGGAATTTAAACAAAAACTTAAAAAAAACACTTAAAAAAAAAAAGAAAGAACAGCTCAAAAGATAAAGCTTTTCTCTCTTTCCCTTTCTTTGAAATAGGAAATCATAGGGCGCCTGGGTGGCTCGGTCGGTTAAGCGTCCGACTTCGGCTCAGGTCATGATCTCGCGGTCCGTGAGTTCAAACCCCACTTCGGGCTCTGTGCTGACAGCTCAGAGCCTGGAGCCGGCTTCGGATTCTGTGTGTCCCTCTCTCTCTCTGCTCCTCCCCCATTCATGCTCTGTCTCAAAAATAAACATTTAAAAAAATTAAAAAAAAGAAACAGAAAATCGCTTTCCTTTAAGAAGAGTTGGATGATACCCCCCAAAGTTCTTCATTTAATGGGGAAAGGATGGCTCTCATGTTCCCTCCCGTGCTCGTTGGTTGTGCTGTAAGAATTCAGCAGCTTTGAGCCTGAGGGCAGTATTCTGGAAACCAGCCACAGATTGCCCAGGGTCCTTAGGAGGGGCGTACAACTTCCCACGTGAGCGTGAGCTGAATTTCGGAGAGGTCTAGAAATTCTGAAATCTCCTTTCATCAACCAGACTAAACATATGCGGTCGTCTCTGGGATTTGGGAGCTAGCCTGGTGGAAAAAGGAATATTCACCCCTTTTTACCTGCCGTGTCTCATTTCCTGGGAATCCCAGCCCCTGTGTCAGCCTCCGGCCCATCGTAGTTCCCCGGGGTCAGAGCTCCCTCCGTATCTTCCTGCAAGTTGTTTCCACGGCTTTCTGTCTGCCTGGCTATTGGTTAACAGCTCAAACATCGCCTTCCCCTGGGGGAGACTTCACTGACTTCCCCAGCATCATCTCCCTCCTGGCATGAAACTTTATTCCGCTTCCCTCCCCACGGAGAGTGAATTCTAGAGACCATGAATGATGCTGTGGCCTCACAACCTAGCACGAGTAGGTGCTTAACGATTATTTCCTGACAGATAGATACCCCAGTCATGGAAGCTCTTTTATTATTGATCAAATATCATGTGCCATCATTCTGCATGTAGAACATCAGCTTTCTGGCATCGCTGAGATACACCTGTCAGAAAACACGCAAATCACTTTATGGTGTAGAACTTGTGGGTAGGTAGCTGGTGACCTGAAATATCCTATCTTCCCAGAAGATACAAATAAGGAGAATTTGGGTGCGACTAAGAAAGACCCATTCCCACCCCCCGGTTATGTTAACGTGACACGAAATGGATCCCAGTGAGATAATAATGGAGTTGGAAAATCACTGCCAAGAAGGACCGTCACCGCAAGGGGCTTTGAAAGAGGAGAAGAAATTTATTTAACAGAACGGACCACGCTATGCTACAAGCCTCCTCAGCAGATTAAATGTATCAGTCACATGGCCCTTAGTTGGCTGGTTGTCCGTTATCCCCCTGAGTTCTCTGATCCCTGTAGCACACTGTCATTCACATGCTCCAGGATTTATGTCAAACGTGCCAGGAGCCAGAAATTGTGCTGTGAGATTGTGAAATATAAGAGCGAACTCCGGAGTATAAATAGCAGGAATGATATTTGCTTTCTATACTCTGTGTGTGTGTGTATGTGTGTGTGTGTGTTTGACAAAATAGTTTTTCTAAGGCCTTGGTATATGTATATTTTTTTTGTAGGAATTCACTTTGTGACAGAAAGACTCAGGAAAATCACTGAGACACACTGAGACACACACTGAGTGTGTGTTTATAGCCTACCAGAAGCGGTAGCAAGAGGATCAGGGCACAAAGTAGAGTCAGGTGGTGGGGCCCCTGCCTGGTGCCGTCGTTACTGGCTGACCTTGGGAATGACTCATCACCTCTCTGTATGAGTTCTCCCCTCTCCAGAATGAGGATTTTAAACCAGATGATCTCCTTCTGGCTCTAAAATCCTTCAATATGATGTCTCTTTATAATAGTGTTTGTAACACTACTATAGAGCATGTGGGTTTTACCCTCTAACTATGTATTACGGAAGTGTAGGTGGTCAGTAAATAGTAAGTTACTGGCTTTTTAAAAAAATATGCCTTGTTTTTTAAGCTTATTTATTTACTTTGAGAAAGAAAGAGAGCACGAACAGCAGAGGGCAGAAAGGGAGAGAGAGAGAACCCCAAGCGGGCTCTGTACTGTCCGTGTAGAGCCTGATGCGGGGCTCAAACTCAGGAACGCTGAGATCGCGACCCAAGAGTCAGATGCTTAACCAACTGAGCCACCCAGGTGCCTACAAGTTACTGACTCTTAACTGTAGTTTTAGGAAGCGAGATCTCTTCCCTAGATGTATTTACGTGCAATCCGATAGATGAAGAAACGAGGAAGGAGACTGGACGTTGAATACGGTGGGCCAGACGCCCACTGTGCTACATTCTTTGTGGCTATAGAAACACGGGTGTACTCGTGCACCGAACGATCTCTACCCTGAGGAAAATCTTCGGTGGGGGATTTTCAGGAAGTACCGTCTCTAGGGCACTGGAACCAGTACTCCTTACCTTTTTTTTTGTTTTTTTCCCACCCTCATTACTTTCAGAACCAGTGTTAGCAAAAATACTATCGAGATGCAAACCGTTCTGGTTTCCGCGGGGCTCTGTGTTCTTGGCAATCCGTTAGAAAGTGAATGGCGTAAAGCACACCGTGATTTGGTCTACCTTCTACGTGTTTGAACATATTGGTGACCACAGATTGGAAATCACTGAGTGAGCAGGCACCATCAGCAGGAAGCACAGAGATTTATTTGTCAATGTCAAAGGACTGAGCAGTGAAAACGAAGGGCAACAGTACGCTTACGTTTCATAGATGAGCAAACGGATGAAAAAAGGACTTGCATTTTCCTACAAAGTGGATTAATGGGGTGGGGGAGGGGTTAGGATTTCTGACTCTCTAATCCGATCTTTAGCCCTGAAAACGTAAAACCCCTCGTCGAACCTGGGTCCATCGCTCCGTGAGTACATGTGCTCTGAGCCGCACATCCTAGGCTATTTATTGGAAGGCATTTTAGTTTTAGTGGGAAAACTGAGTGATTGGAAATAGGTCTTTACCAACTTTTATTGTTCTAGGGTAAACAGAGATAATCGGTCTTAAAAGCTCTTTTTGTAAGCCCCGAGCTCAATTATAGTGTAGCTATAATTCCAGAACTCTCTGAACTGCACCTACAAATTATCCTCTGCACAGATCTTTAACTTTAACAGCCATTCATTAGTCGAAGAGACCTTTGCTTTTATATGAATCCAGTTCGGGAGGTGTAGAAAAAGGGGTTCATTCTACACAGCTGCTACTTTATTGGAACATTTCCATTCTTTTAAATTACACTCTGACCTTTTGAAAACGGGACCGACATTTCAAAAGTTTATTGGACAGTCTCTGAAAAGCTATTACCCTGTTTTTGCTTCTTGATTTATCAAGTGGTTCTCATTATAATATGTAGATCTGCACACCCTAAAAGGAGATTTGCTATAAATAAACACTGCACACACGATACCTTCAAGAGAAAAGACAGTAAAATCCTCTGTGATGGCATCACGCCAGGCAAGGGAAGCCAGCGGAAAGGTCCCAGAGGGTGTTTACTCCACAGGACGGTACAAGAGGGGGTGACAAGCCTGAGTGAGACCCCTCCTACATAGAACATCTGTGGCTCTAATTTTAACTATAGGAATAATGATCCTTGGGTTCTAGAGAGGTCTCAGGCTGTCACGGAAAGAATAATATCATCAAATGCCAAAGTGTAGGGTACAGATGTGCTGCCCAGAGGAAGGGCGAGATCCATGTTGACTGGGGGTCAGGGGGACTTTCAGTGGCATCGAAGGCTGGGTAAGGAAGGAACAAAACATGGAGAGGTTAATACGGCAGCACTAATGTCCCGTGGGCGTGCTGGCTTAGCCAGGGACCAGCGGTCCTCAAAGCCTTCCTGTCTAAATGACACATTTACATGCCACTTCTTTTTTGTTTTTTAAGTTTATTTACTTATTTTGAGAGAGTGAGAGAGAGAGAGAGAGAGCACAAGCGGGGGAGGGGCAGAGAGAAACAGAGACAGAATCCCAAGCAGACTCTGAGCCATCAGCACAGAGCCCGATGCAGGGCTCGAACCCACCCACTGTGAGGTCATGACCTGAGCTGAGATCAAGCCAACTGAGCCACCCAGGCGCCCCTACATGCCACTTCTTTAGGGTCTTCAACATAGACGCGCACCTGGAATTTCATAGATGGGCAGCGGGTGACCCCGGGACTCAAGCTGCTGGCCCAACAGACAGGTGAGGAGGAAGTCTCTCCCAAGGCCGTGGGCAATACGGAGGGAGCGTGGATGAGAGTCATTAGAGTATGGAAATAAAGATGTTTAATGCTGTTATCCCAAAATGATAGGAAAGAAATTCATCTTAAGGGACTGTGTAATACAAGTTTACACTTGGTGTGCAAGTCAGGTGGTCGGTCACATGGCATGACAGTCTCTTGAGTCATCGCGGCTGAATTTCAAACAGGGGCTCAGCAGAGGCACCAGTCCCACCTTGGCTCGCTTTTTGCATATTGGGGAATAATCAGCTGATCTGTGCCCGGGGAAGGGGAAGGGCTTTAATGGATTTCATCATTTTAAATAGTAGCGTGTTTAACATCGTTTGTGAGAAGGTAAGGAGGGACCATGCATACATCTTATGCCCGGAGGATCGCTTCTTTGTGGCAAAGTGTTAAAACAGTTGTGAACAGAAAGGTGACTTGCACATTTTTTTCCCCTTTTGCAAAAAGACAAGAGCTTCAAACTGTTGACCTTTCCTTTGATGAAAAGTGGCTGTAAGTGTACCACCTAGCAGTAATAAATGCACTTAATCTGTCCTTTTGTGCTAAATGTAACTTAGCAGTGGGGGGAGAAATAGCGGCTTTTTGAAAGAATCCAAAATGCTATGGAGAGAGCATTTTGAAAATGGATCTTGGGAAATGTTTCTATCATTATGTGACTTTTTCGAGGAAAGTAGTTTAAAGGAATCGCTTACAGAGACTTTCATATTTCATACTTAAAAAGCTTGGGAACAATTTTCTAGCCAGCTCAAAAATTTTAAATGAAAGAGTTTCAGGGCACTTTGAACCCATATGTTAAAAATATAAAAAATGCAGCACATTCTGATTAATAAATGAAAACATCTGGAAAGAGAGGTGTTTATTAGCCGCATTTCAACCAGCATTTGGGTGCTCGAAGGAACTGAAAACCAAAGATTCTGGGCACAGCCAGTGACTTCCTCCACATGGATTACAACGGCCATTCAAACCCCATTGAGAAATCGGCTGAATTTGGATGCAGACCTGTCAATGGCTAAATCATGAAGTGCTTAACCCAAGTCATCAGAAATAGTGTCATATATTCAATCATATTAGGCTTCCAAAGATACTAGTAATAATTGCCCGTAGTAGGAACACAATTTTGTGCCTTCAACAAATAACCCCTTATTAATATTTTAGTTCCTCTTTCGAATTTTTATCTGTACGTAGTTTGTAACATGGGATATTTACATGTCAATACATGTATTTACATGGGACAATATACACGTAATATATATATGAACATAGTACTGCATGTATATGCATATATTTTATAAGTAACTTGTATATGTGTGTAGATATGATTTAAAAGTAAAATATGTATATGTATATACATATAAAATATGTATTTTATATACATGTATAAGACACATTTTTTCCCTACGTTTAGAGACCATGGGTACAGAGAAAATAATATTGATGACAAAGTCAGGAGATCCGAGCCCTAGTCGAGGGTCTGCGTTGTTCAGGTTGGAGCTGCCTTGGAAGGAGAGCCGTGCTACCTGGTGGGATTTCTTTGAGGTCGGGGAAATGGGGTTGGTTGGGTGTGTTGATCGCCTGGTGAATGGCAAAACAGACCCTCAGTAACCCATGGTGGCCATTAGGGGGCACACTAGAGACCCCCCCAACCCATCATTTAACCATGTAGGTGAGGAAAAGAGGGAATAAGGGGATGAGTGCTGGGGGAGCCCCTGCTGAGCCCCACCTGTGAGCTCTTTGGGGATCTTGTGTTCGTTTTCATGATAACTCCTGATGACTAATTTCGTGTGACATTCCCTCCAAGGGTCAGAGGAGGGCTATGAAATCTGCATGCAAACTTACTATCTATGTCAATTAACTCTCATCTCAAAGGTCTTCAGAGTAAAATGCCACCAGGTTGACATTTGTTTAGTTTACTTTCTTCTTCCCACTGCCTTGGGTTCTCAGTGTCAGGAACATTCCAGAAGGACCAGAAGAATGAAGAGTGGGACCCCAAAAGTTCTCTCAGGCTTCAGAGCATATCGGACGCTGGGAAGAGAGTGACATGTGTGTTACTGATCGCAAAGAGGTGTGGGCTAAAGGTTAAGATGGGTCTGAATCAGTGATTCTGAACTTGGGGGTGTCTTTTGTCCCTCTGAGAATCTGGTGAAATATATGGGTCGTGTCCCTAGAAAAATGCAGGTATGAATGTGTGTATATTTTTACTTAGGATTCCAGGAAATCACGCAGTCTCTGGAGTCAGCCCGCCAAACTCTGTAAGTTCTAGTTGTGATACTCTGTACATTTATAAATACCCAGAGCAGGAAATTCCTTTCATAAGGTTTGACTCGTCACACCCTCACCCCAGCACTCCCCATTTATACCTGTTCCCCTTTCAATGTGGTTCGGTGGCGTTGGTGATGAAATCAAATGCATTTGAAATATGTTCTTATTTCCTAACTTGGACCAGCTAATCCCACCAACACCTGGTCAAGGGGTCCCAAAAGTACATGGTGCTCTTTAAAAATGTTTCCCCCTTGAAATCTCGCAGTTTGACTTCTGAGAGATGTGTGGTATTGAGTGTTTGTGTTTTTTTTTTTTTATCTCCTGGGAGGGGGTTAACATGTATTCATTGCCTACGAGACGCTGTCCTGGGGGCTTCTATTGAATCACATCAGTATTTCTTGTGAAGTCATTATTAGGTTCAGTGTTACTGCTTTTATTTCAGAGATGAAGAAATTAAGTCTCAGAGAAGATAATCATGGAGGAATGAATTAGGTGCCCAAACTCCCAGATTACAATTCTAGCATTGCTCCGTCGGTGTGGGATTTCCGATGTAGTACTCAGCTTCCTGCTTGAGTACTGAGCTCAATGTTCACTGAACACCTGTGAAGTGTTCATAACTGCCACCTACTTTTGTATGTATGTCACTCTCAGACAAGTGATCCGAGAGCAGAGGTTCAGACATGGTGATGCCATCTGTCACCGGATACAGATCTACATTTTCTTTCTTAGTCAGCAAAATCTGTTTTCCAGTCCCTTCAACCCTCCGACTGAAGTCTTAGGGGTGATGCACTTGATAGGAGTGAATGTCTGTAGCCCCGAGGAGGTCTAATTTGAACCAGCTCTCCAAGCAAGTCATGGAAAAGTCATTCTTGTTCCAAATCCAAAGAAAGAAATAAACATGAAAAATCCATTTAGAGAAGGGTCTGCCAGTTTATTTGGAAACTTGAGATGGCTGTGGAATCTGTCTAGGGATACTGGCAGCTAATAGCATAAAACCCTCAACATTGCTCTGTCATCAGCCAGCAGAGCCGAGTGAAGACATGGTGGCTTGAGCAGGAAGAGAGTCTTGATTGCAAACTTACGCGTGCGATTATTAGTCGTTTCGTTATTGATTTTAAAGATACTGTGTGTGTATGTGCGTTTGCTTAGCTGTTGATGGTGAGGAGACTGGAGCTTGGAGCAGAGACTAAGTTACCGTCACATCCTTGGTCTTCTCTACAAGATGAGGATGGAGATGGGGTTGGTAATGATGCCACCGCGCTCTTAAAGGCTAGCACTCATGCATAAGAAACACCTGACGGATAGGGGAGGAGCCTGTGGCAAGGTAGTATCAAGTGGAATAAAATCTGACTCAGTGAGGGGCGCCTGGGTGGCCCAGTCGGTTGAGCGTCCGATTTCGGCTCAGGTCATGATCTCATGGTTTGTGGGTTCTAGCCCCATGTTGGACTCTGGGCTGACAGCTCGGAGCCTGGAGGCTGCTTCAGATTCTGTGTCTCCCTCTCTGTCTGCCCCTCCCCTGCTCACACTCTGTCTCTCTCTCTCAAAAATAAACATTAAAATTAAAAAAAGAATCTGACCCAGTGAATAAATATAAGTGTGTGTTGATGTCAAATGGTACCATTTTGAGACATATCAATGACAGAGCAATTAATGTTCTGGAATGACTAATTTTAACGATAGAGGAAAGTGATGACCTTACCTACAAAGCAATCCATTCATGGAAGGGTCCCATTCTTGGTATTTGGAAGAAAGAATGAAATTATCTTCCTGTATAACTTGCTAATCTTTGTCAGGTCGAATCACGGATCATAGCGGGGGTGTGTTTAGAGGCAGAATTTGAAGCCTACATTTACGTGTATACTTCGCAGAATTTCCAATATCAAACTGGTAGCAGATATCTTTTTCTTCTCTCTTCTCATGGAGCCAAATGCTTGTCTAGAAAGAACAGCAGGTGTGTGATTCCATTACAAAAATTACCTCCTCACGGGGATGTTGTTTTATATACAGTGTGATCCAGCTGCAAAAGGAAAGGATTGGAGTGTTCCATCGGGTGACTGATGAAAGTTGCAATCCCATTGAAAAAGGTCTTTCATTTATTTAACTTTATTTACTTATTTTTAGAGGGGGGGTGGGGAAAGGAGAGAGAGAGAGAGAGAGAGAGAGAGAGAGAGAGAATCCCAAGCAGGCTCTATGCTGTCAGCACAGAGCCTAATGCGGGGATTGATCTCAAGAACTGTGAGATCATGACCTGAGCTGAGACCAAGTGTCAGACGCTTAACCAACTGAGCCACCCAGGCGCCCCTCAAAAAGGTTAAATCCTTGCCTGTTTGTAAAGCTATGTGAGGAATAGAGGCTTACCTCAACAGGTTACTACCTCATGATGCCTGTATTGAGAAAGTGTCAGTACTACCTGAATAAATGTCTCCATCAGGCATCATCGTAACAGCCCGCTTTTAATAATAATCTACTACTTCTTACAAATTTGGCTGCCTTAGTGGATGATACTTTTCTCCATCTGGGAAATTAAATATTGGTAAGTGACTTCCTGCCCTGCTTAAAATCTTTCAATAGCTTCCCATATATGTAGGAAGAGATGGAGAGTCTCCGCCAATGAGGCTTCCCCCACCCCATTTCCTGTGTGTTTATTTTACTCTGGCCACACTGGCTTTGTTACGACTTCCTTGAGTGTACCACGTTCCTGCCACAGAGACTTTGCACATACCATTCTGTCTGGAATATTCACTCTTAGCTCTCTTTACATGGTTGGTCTCTATGCTTCCTTCTGATCTTAGCTCAAAGGGCACTTTTCCAGGTTGGCTCAGCAACTTAATTGGCTTAGCAACTCGATTATTTGCACTAGACTACATTACATGAGAGGACAGCTTGTGATTAGTCCATGTAATTGCTTAATAAATATTTGTTGAAATGAATGAATGAATGAATCAGTGAATGAATGAAGCAAAAATCAGTGTGACCTGGCCAAGCACACGTTTTTCCAAGGAAACCAAGTACAATGGATTAAAGAGATGTAGATGATCCCATGAACAAATAATTTGGGCACAAAGACATTGGAAACAACTTCCCTTGTTGGAACCTGATTGCTTCCTGACCCTCAAATGCCTATTTATTATTAATAATTGTGGTTCATGGGGTGCCTGGGTGGCTCAGTCAGGTGAGCGACCGACTTCGACTTGGGTCATGACCTCGCAGTCCGTAGGTTCAAGCCCCGCATCAGGCTCTGTGCTGATGGCTCAGAGCCTGGAGTCTGCTTCCGATTCTGTGTCTCCTTCTCTGTCTCTGCCCCTCCCCCTCTCATGCTCTGTCTCTGTCTCAGAAATAAAAAAACATTTAAAAAAATTAAAAAAAATAATTGTGGTTCAGGATGACACCTCCATCATTGTGTTTGTGGCTTTTGTTCCTCCTCATCCAGATCAGCCTTGCATCTTCTTCCAAAGCCAATGTCATTTGTCTTTCACTAAAATCTTTGGGATGCTCATACTTCACGAATAAGGCATCTCATACCTTCAAATCACTTCCCATCTACCGAACTGAGACTACATTGGTCTACTGAGAAGAACGTAGTCTTGAGGCAAGACCTAGGTTTGGATGCTGAGCTTTTTTAGTTAGGTGCACAGTTCTCTCCTCTGTATTTGCTTTTCTCCATATATAAAGCAGTGCTTTGTTAAATAACTATTGGTGCAATAATGCTATGTAACAAACAGCCCCCAAGCAAATATTTTTCCTCCTTATGGGTCTATGGGTTGGCTAAGGTTAGGGGAATCTCTGCTGGGCTTGGCTCAGGGCTGCATGTTGAGTCCAGACCTTTTCCACGTGTCACATACTGGAACCTTGGTTGAGGGGCAGGGGATACTCATCATGCTTTCCTCTCGATGGACAATAGGATTATAGGAGAGCAGAGGAAGTATCACTGCTCCTATGGCCTCAGCTTGGAAATGGCACAGTCATGACCATGTACATGGGGAGCATGTACCAGATTCAGATGAGCCCCAAGGAGAAACAGCCAGTATGACCTAGGGGGGATCCAAGGTTGTCCAAAGGGAGCAGTGGCTAAGTAGAGGCAGCAATGTGTAGCAGTGAGGCTCATATCCTGTGCAGTCCCACCTGTCACAATGAAGAGGTCTGGAAGGACTGAAGAGAGTTAAGGAAGAAAAGTTAATCAGCAAAGGACCCAGAAGGAGCAGCTGGTGAGGTAGGAGTAAAACCCAGGCAGTATGGTGTCCTGGAAGCCAGGTGAAGAAAGCCTTTCTTGGGGGAGGGAGTGACAGCTGTGTCATATGCTACTGACAGGCCACATAAGATAATGAACCAGTGGGTTCAGCAACACGGAGGTCATTGGTGACTTGACAAGCAGTTACATTCGGTCAACTGAAAATCTTAGCTCATGTCAGAAAATAATTATGAATGCGATTAATTGATTTTGAGGTCCACTTTGATAATTAACAATGAACACTGTTTATGAACTATCAAAAAAAGCAGTGGCACAGAGTCCTTTATGCCCGCATTGTATCAGTCAAGTCCCAGAGCCAAGGCCAACATCAAAAAGGAGGGAAGTACATACCTCCCACAATGGAAGTTGCTACAGAGTCACATGGAAAAGGCCATATATATATATAATTTTATAACAGGGAGGAAGTGAGGGATTGAAAGCAATCTAATCTGCCACAGAACCCTGTGCATATGTAGGAGGATCAAATAGAGAGACTGTGAATGGGTTAAAACATATGTTTTATCGCTATCATGAATAATACCTACATTTGTATTTCTTCTAGTGAGGGTCTGAAATACTTATTAGTCCTTTTATTTATCGATCTGGGTAGTTCATTACATATTCTTGATGCTAATCCTTTCCATTTATTTTGCAAGTATTTTCTTGCAAAATAACAGTACATCGTTTGTCTTTTTAACTTTATTTATGGTGTCTTATCTTTTTTTCCCCTTTGAATGTAATTTATCTTTTCTCTCTGGTACTTTAAGATTTTTGTTTATCACTGGCTTTGATTAAGTTGATTGTGATGTATCTTAATCTGGTTTTCTTCACGTTCCCCTCTCCCCCTTAGGATTCTTTGAGCTTCTTGGATTTGTGTATTTATAATTTTCATCAAATTTGGAAAAAATTTATTCCTTCAAATACTTTTTTCCTATTCTCTCTTTCTCTTCTCCCCTTTGGGAATTCCAATTATATGTATAGTTTCTACTTGAAATTGTCTTACAACTCCCTGAAGCTCCTTTTATTTATTTTTTTCTTATTTCTTTCTGAGTTTCATTTTAGATAATTTTTATTGCTATGTCTTTGAGTTCATTGACCTTTTCTTTTGGAATATCTAATCCTATATTAATTCCCATTTAGATTAGCATTCATCTCAGATATACAGCTTTAATCTCTTGGGGTTTCATTTGAGTCTTTTTGATATCTTGCATATCCTTAGTTACATTTTTGAACAAATAAAATACAATTATATAATTGTTTTAATGCCGTTGTCTTCTGATTCTAATTTTTGTGTCGTTTCTGGATTCGTTTTCATTTATTTATTCCCACTTCTTTCATATGGGTTGTATTTTCCTCCGTTCTTTCATGTCTGGCAATTTTTGTTTAGATGCCAGTCATTGTGGGTTTTACTTTGTTGAGTGCTGGATATTTTTACATTTAATAATATTCTTGAGTTTTGTTCTGGGATACAATGAAGCTACTAGGAAATAGTTTCTTCATCTTGATTTTTAAGATTTGTCAGGTAGGATCAGAGCAGTGTTTCATCTGTGGCTAATGATCCTCTTCCATTGACATGCAACTCTTCTGAATACTCTTCCCAATTATGAATTTCTCCAGTCTGGCCAGTGGGAACAGCCTTTATTCCCAGCACCGTCTGAGCACTAGATACTGTTCTCTCCTGACTTTCTACATGGTTCTTTCTTTGGAAATTTCCTCACATTCATGCTGTATTACTTTTCTAGTGTGGTATAACAAATTACCATAAATGTAGAAGCTTAAAACAGCACACATTTATTATCTCACAATTTCTGTATGTCAGGAGTCCAGATATAAATCAGTGTGTCAGCTGGGGCTATAATCCTCATCTGAATTTTGGATTCTCTTTCAAGCACACAGATTGTTGGTAAAATTCATTTCTTTGTGGCCGTAAGGCCAGGATTCCTGATTTCTAGCTGTCTCTCCACTAGCGGTCATTTGGAAGTGCTCCAGACCCCCATCTCTCCTGTCAGTTTACAGCACAGCATTTACTCTCTTCTTTGAGGCCAGAAGGAGCACACCTCTTTGACTTCCTCTTCTTCTACCAGCTGGAGAAACTTCTCTGCCTACAATAGCCTCATGTGACTAGATCAGGCCCACCTACAAGGTATTCTTCATATCTAAGGGTCAACTGCTTTGAAACTTTAATTACATTTGCAAAAAAAAAAAAAAAAAAAAAAAAACCCTTCATAGCAGTACCTAAATAAATGTTTTGCTGAATATCCAGGAGATGGGAATCATGCGGGGGGCAATCTTTAGAAGTCTGCCAGCCATATGTGTGCTGATTTGGACCTGCTGAATATTCAAGGGGCCCGTCTGTAGATCTCCAAAATTCTCCCTCATTGCAGCTCTCTCTCTTCTCCAGTACTCTTTCTCTTTCTGGCTTGGAATTACTTCTGCTTCTTAGATCTGTAGGTGTATAATTTTCATCAAAGTTTGAACTCTGGCTGCATCGGTCTCCCTGGATTCTCAGCCCCATCTCTTCATCCCAGAGAGTCTGATGACCATGGCTTGGAGGCTGTGTCATGGTCAAAAGCTGAAGCAGTCATGAGACCCACTTTGGTTCCTGTCTTTCAGGAACTACTCTCCTTAACTGCCTGAAAGACACTGGGTTGAGACTATTGTTTCATATATTTTGACCTTTTAAAAATGGTTTTGGGGCTGGGGTGATGGGAAGGCAATTCCAATGAATCTATCTTGGCTGAAAATAGAATCACAAGTTACTTTAAAAAATATCTCAGGGGCGCCTGTGTGGCTCATTTGGCTAAGTGTCCAAATCTTGGTTTCAGCTCAGGTCATGATCTTGTGGTTCGTGAGATCAAGCCCTGGTTCTGGCTCCACATTAATAGTGCAGGGCATGCTGGAGATTCTCTCTCTCTCCTGCTCTCTCTCTCTGCTCCTCCTCTGCTGTCTCTCTCTCTTTCTCTCACAGTAAATAAAAACTAAAAAAAATATTTCAAAAAGGGCAGGAGGAAACTTCAGAGAAATATGTCTATGGCCTTGATGGTGATGGTTTCATGCATGAACATCACTGAAAGTGGAACTTTTCCCTCATTTTTAAACAAAAATATGAAACAATATTCATTTTTAAATGATAGTTGAGCAAATTTTCTAAATTGAACTATTTTCTCTCAGCTCCCGTAAAGGCTTCTAGCTTGTATTTATGCGCATGAGAAATCTGAATTATTCAGGATAGTGGTAACACAATAGATGTTTAATTCTTGGTCCTAGTCCAACATAGATTCATAGCTATTTGGTGGCTATTTTCCTCTATACAATAATTTAGGGGCCTTGGTTCTTTCCACCTTTTGTTTCCAACTAAGAATCAAAATCTGCATTCAGGTTACTGAGGTGAAAAAGCATTTGGAAAAACCCCAGCTACTCCTTAGAAGTCTTAATATTCATGGGATCCCTAATGATCCTATTTATTCTATCAGTGAGAAATAATCACCTGGACACACACACGTCATCATCAATCATCACCACCACCAACTCCAGTATAAAAAGTTAGAGATGAATTTTTGTGGCTAGCTAGTCATCTGTGCTATATAGTCTAATTTCACTGCTTTTGTTAGTAACCTCACTTTCTTCTCAGTAGATTTTGAGGTGTTCTTTTCATCACTGATGTGCTTTTTTTACTACAATGTATTCTTTGTACATAGAATATATTATTTATTTTTGTAATCTTGTCTTTCTTCCATTCTGGCAAATGGTCCGTAATCATCTCTTCAGACATTTTTCTTTGCTCTTCCATTTTGTTCTCTTGGAATACCTCCTTGATATATATTGGAGTCTGTCAATTGATCTTTCTTGTGTTTTAGCTGAATTTTCCAAATTTTTATATTGTTTTTTGAGTGATTTATTTAGTTGTTAGCTCCCAAATTATAATTTTCTCTTTGTATCCATGCTAGAATTTATCTCATACATATCTTTTCTAAAAAAAAAAAATCAATCGTGTATTTTATTTACAAAATTTCTACTTTTTTCCATGGTTGCTTAATTATATTTCATTTCTACTTGTTTTTGTCTTACTATTCTTCTTATTATTTAGAGGATAGTATTTCCTCCTAAACATGCTTACTTTAATTTTCCACAAAATTAAATCCATTTGGAGAAAAAATATGTGGTGAGTGTCAGTTTCTGTTGGATGTTATTCTTTCGCACGGAACTTCTTAATTTTTGATAGAATTTGGGTTCGCGTGCTTATTGTAAGAAGCGGTCTGCTTTGCTTCGATCTGCGTCTGCCTGGCAATTACATAGTTTTTCAGATTGGTGGTTTCCTCCCTATGTCTGCCATTGTCTCGGTGAGAAACTACATTTTATGATGCTATGTAAGGACATTGATATTAGAGATATTTCAGGTCCCGTCGCAAAGGGGACAGGGGTAGCAGTTTCTTGCCCGAGAAGGTGTCTTCATCTTCCTGTTCCCTCCATTCTGGTCAAGCCATTGCCGAAGGTAGCAGGACAATAGTTGGCTCGTCAGCTCCTGAGGTGGGGAGTTTCCTCCTTTCGTAAAATGAGGACAGCTTCTCCTAAGCTTTGAGCTGCAGATGGTTCTTCGGGCTGTGGTTTTCCCTCCAAGTCAAGTGGGGTGTCGTTTGGCACCCCTCCCTCTGATGGAGCAGAGGTGCCCGCTTGGGTCCTGGGCCATAAGAACCCTCGGCTTATGTCCTGCCCACTGCTTAATGTTTCCATTTCTTTTCTAATTCACAGAGAAATTCAGGTTTTTCTAAGCCTATTTATGCCTTTTTAAATTAAAAACAATTTTTTTAATGTTTATTTATTTTTGAGAGAGACACAGATGGCATGAGCAGGGGAGGGGCAGAGAGAGAGAGAGAGAGAGGGAAACACAGAATCCGAAGCAGGCTCCAGGCTCTGAGCGGTCAGCACAGAGCCTGACACGGGGCTCGAACTCACAAGCTATGAGATCATGACCTGAGCTGAAGTTGGACGCTCAACTGACTCCAATATATATGCCTTTTTAAATTTGCAGTGTTTCTATTTTATTTGTCAGCACTTGGAAGAGTGGAACCGTGTCCAATGGGACCTTGCTGTGCCATCGTAAGCGGGAGGCACCCGGTGTTTTAAGCCCCTGCGTGGCTATTCCTCGTTGCCTGGTGAGTGAAGTGCACCCTCCTGGGCTAAGCATTTGGAGCTCGTTACAATACAAGTTTAGCAAACCTTCTCAAACTTTTTCTAGCTCCAGAATATACCTTTGAAACCTGACAGATTGGACTGAACTCACTCTTCCTAAAAACTGCATCACCCTTAAGTCGAGTACACAGATCTTTCCTTCTGGAAGATGCTTTGTGGTAGACTAAGGTTGCCCCTTGAGCAACACGGGTTTGAACGGGTGGGTCTATGTATTTACAGATATTTATAAAGATAGTACAGTAGTGGAAACGTATTTTCTTTTCCTTATGATTTTCGTAATAACATTTTCTTTTCTTTTCCTTATGATTTTCGTAATAACATTTTCTTTTCTCTAGCCTATTTTCTTATAAGAATACCGTATAAATACATGTAACATACAAAAGCACTGGGTGTTATATGTAAGTGATGAATCATGGGAATCTACCCCCAGAACCAAGAGCACACTGCACACACTGTATGTTAGTCAATCTGACAATAAATTATATTTTAAAATATGTGTTAATTAGCTGCTTATGTTACCGGCAAGGCTTCTGGTCAACAGTAGGCTATTAGTAATTAAGTTTGGGGGAACCAAAGTTACGTGGAGATTTCCCACGGAATAGAGGTTTGCAGCCCTGCATTGTTGGAGGGTCAGCTCTGTATTGTTTGTTTAAAGTACTTACTGCTCTCTCCATCAGACCCATCCCCACGAGGCCTTCCTTCACATTTCTCTCGTCCGTTGATATCAGGGTTGGCCACGTGACTTGCTTTGGCTAATGACATGTGAGCATAGGAGAGCAGAAGCTTTGAGAACCATCGTAAGAACCATGACACGAGTGAGGAGTAAGCCTTTGTGATTGCAAGCCGTTGAGACAGAGTATTGTTGCTGCAGTGTAATTTACAGAAGATGCCAACACACCCTCCACCAATGTCTTAGAACAGAAAGAACGTGGCTTTAAAATTAGGCAGACATGGGACACCCGGGGGACTCCGCCACTTGGGCGTCCGACTTTGCCTTGAGTCACGATCTCACGGATCTGAGTTCGAGCCCCACGTCGAGCTCCCTGCTGTCGGCGCAGAGCCGGCTTTGGATCCTCCCTCCCCAGCCCCCTTCTGCTCCCCTGCCCACGCTCTCTCAAAAATAAAAACGAAAACATTAAAAAAAAAACTTAGACTTGCATTCAAACCTTATTTGCATCCACAACATCCTTAAAAAAGAGAACTCCTTAACCTCTAGAGATCTGTTTCCACACTTGTGAAATGAAGACAAGCGTTATCGATGTCGCAAGATTATGGTGGGGATTAGCGATAGCATAGGTACAGTACCTGTTGTAGGGAAGACGCCGTGGCAGAGAAGGCCTTCAGTTACAGTAGCTCCAATTATGATTATTGTTAATGTGAACATTTTTTTTGTTGAAACACCACCTGTTTCCCCAAGGATTCGACAGGAATCGTGTCGCAAACCTGTGTTCCTCTAGACCCCTCGGACAGAACAAATCGAAGCTCCCAGAAGCGTTCCCAGGGAAGGGCTTCCTCGAAGAGCATCCTCGATGGTCAGTTTCCCTCTGCACAGGGCACTGCACATCACCGCCCTCTAGAGGTGTTGGCTGAGAAGACCCACCACAGAAGGCTGCCAAGGGCTGGAATGCTACGAGACCGCTGTTGCACCATGCACACGCAAGCTATTCTAACTATAATGGTAATAAAAGCTGCTCTTCATTGAGTGCTTGACATGTGTCAGGGGCTCCGCATAACTCATGGACTCTTGCCGACAGCGGCAGGGATGGGGATCTTCCGCACTAATCGCACAGCTGCTAGAAGGGAGGTGGAGAGGAGTTAAAGCACTTGCCCAGGGAGAGGCAGCTCCTCCTAGAAGGTGAGGCCTGGGCTCACACGCCTGGGGGTGACTGATGCTCCGAAACCCCCATCTTAATCACCGCATCGTACCAGCTCTCCCGGGCACACTCCGGTGCTTGCAAAATCTGCTGGAAGACACTGCCAACCAAAAATGGAAAACAAAACGTCGTTGGCTCCAATCCCGCTCTCGCTCTTTGTGAGCAAATAATTCCCCTACAATCGAGCGGGGAGTTTATGTTACAGAAGCCAGGAAGAACCATATTCTTTCATCCTAACAGAAAAAAAAAAAGTAACACTAGAACCAGACTCTTCCCCGGCACAGGTTGAAGACCATGTTTCGTAGACGGCATCTTCTCTCATGGCCAACGCGGCTGCTCCCGTAATCGTTCTGAAAGGCAAGCAGCCCTACTTCTGCAGCGCCTTCTGGGGAGATCGGGATGCCCCCTTGGCCACTCTGTTACAGTAATGGTTCCAGCATTGCTGAAAGAAGCTAATGACCGACATCGCTGTCCACGTTTGTGGCTGAAAGACCGAAAGTTGGAAATTGGGTTTTCCTCTCGTCTTCCTAGTGAGCTCTTTTCTCAAGGTGCTGATGCCTGGAGTAGAAAGGGAGATTGGTCATTCTTTCTCTGTGCCTCACCTCCACTAAGACCCGTACTGAGTTTCCATCAACGCCTCTGTGACCGGGGAGGGTTCTATGAATCTCTACAACTATCGTCAGGGGAAGTGGCTTAGCTGGGGACACCTTCACAGCCCAAGAAGAGGAAACTGTAATTGTACAAATTGTGACGTGTTTTCAGCTGAGTGGATCCACATCGGGTTCATGCACCTCAGGAGTTGCAGAGACCCCCCCCCCCACCAAAAAAAAAAAAGGATTCCTCTTGTTTGTTCGTTTGTTTGTTCACAGCCTCAGTGGTGTTCTCAGGACAGGCAGTTAAACAGTCAATGTCAGATGATTCCAGAAGAGTGGTTTCGAGTGGTACCACTGCTGTATTTTCTTGAAGTCTCCGTGGCAAGATCCGATTGGCCCTATTTGCATGTGGGAAGTTGGCGGACACAGGAAGTTCTTGCTCTGTTGCAACAGCCATTGTGAGAGGCTCCCTGGTCAGTGTCCATCTGACCCAATGTGGATGCCTAACTAAAGCTGCCTGACTCCCCTGAAAACTGCTAGCTTTCCTTACCAGCCTGTGCATGGTGGATACATCCCGTGGGTGACAGGAGCTCATACAAGGCACCCCCATACCACCTGGTAATTTATGACCAAGTATCTACCCTTAATTTTCCTGTGTGGTTTTTAATTTCCTTAAACTTGCTAGTCGAGTCAGCATCAAGTTGGCCTTGAAGAAAGAAAAGAAACGTAGCCATTTTACAGAATTAAACTATGTTTTCTACGAGAGGCATGTGATTTATTCGATAGCTGCCAGGTGCCCAGATGCTGGTCCAAATCCCTTCTAGACTCGGCAGCCTAGGAATTATTAATGTTCTCGAGTTTCTGCATAAGGAAAAGGAGACTCAAAAAGCCTGAATCATCTCTTCAAGGTTGGAGAGCTCCAAGAGACAACCCCCGTCTGTCTTACTACAAAGCCCACATGCTTCCTTCCATGTACGTGTACAGACTGCCTCGTGCATTGAAAACAATTTTGAAATTAAAAAAAAGTACAAGAAAAATCACTCTCCATCCCGGTGCCTATCAGCCACCTCTTGGTCTGTTTCCTTCCGTTCTTTTTGGGTTTTTTGCCCCTTGCATATTTTCTTCCATGTTAGTTGTGTTGGCTTTGCTTCGGGCACGGGACCCTCATGGCTGTGCATGCCTGGAATAGGGCAGAGGACCTAGCAGGTGCATGGGTGATGTGGCCCGAGGATGTTCCCCGGAAGCCCTATAACCCTGGGCTCACTTCAGCACAAGAACAACCAAAGAGTCCAAGTAAGTAGGTAAGAGACAAATGCAAACCCAGAGAAGGTTTGGATGATGTGCTGCTTGTTAATTCTTGGTGCTTATAGCTGCCCTTTCTAATTGCTTTGGGCATCCTTTCTTGGTTTTCTTGGGTTCTGAGGTGAATGACCCTTTGGGAACCTAGAATATAAGATTCCTGTGTGATATAAAACATGTCTCAGGATGAAATACAAATAGGCAAAAGTAGGCTTAATCCGGGCATGTCCCGCATGACCTGTGTCTTCCCCGAGCCTGTTTGTGTGGGATCCTGTCCCATAAATCCGAAGTGTGGGGCTGTGGGTCTCTTGAGGCTCACGCCAGATTTTCACTGTGTGCAGCCAAACAAGGAAGGGAAGTAGGAGTTTATCAAGAAGCTCGATTCCTTCAGTTGAAGAAATTGCTCTTTACTCCCTGGTTAAGTGCTTCGCTCCTATGAGATGATGGGGTTTTGTTTATAATTCTTCACTTGACCAAAATAGGAAGCAGGCAATCCTATGACAGTATTGCACGTGGAAACTGCTACACTCTGATGACATTGTGAAGTCTGGGGACCCGTGGCCGCGGCTCTGGTGAGCTCTTTGGAGGGGCTGAGACCCAACCCCAGGATGGGGTCGGGAGCCGCGATCACCCGAACAGCTGCTGGCAGACCAGAGAGCCCCTGCTGCGTGCCGGGCACCGTTGTGAGCGCATCGAATCCCAACAGAGTCCTGCGAGGTGGGGGCTAAGAAGGCATGGTCCTTTTCCAAAGGAAGAGACCAAAGCACCGAGTTCTAGAACCCTGAGGCTCCTGTGCTCCGCTAACAATTCTATGACCCGCTCTAGTTTTCGATAGAATTCCACAGCTGATGACTGAAACTCCATCTACAGGATAAAGTATGACCAAAAATGTTCCCGATTTCCTCCTGCGTGCCACGTGGCTGTCCTGGAGGAAGCCTTCAGTGGCCGGTCCTCATTATCGACTAAGGATGCTTTCTATCCCGTTTTTTTCCCCACTTGATTTGGGCTACAGGGGCTGTACCTGTTCTTCGGAAATAGCTCGTTGTGTCTTCTCTACGCTAACAACCCAGCCACACAGTCCACACGGGCATTCACGTGGCAAGCCCGAGGATTTGTATGCGTCGTGCTCAAGTTGGGAAATGGGGCCCTCTCACCTCCTTCCCCATCCTGGTTTGCTTAAGTAACCAGGAAATTGCTTTCCGTATTTATTTAGAACCTGACAGTGTACTATTGTGTTCAGAAATCCGCAAAGTGTCCTTTTCCCTCTCTTCCCCCCCGACGTGGCCATGGGGCTCAGCCTCCCCACTCATCAGTGAGAGGAACTCTGCCCAAACACGCATTTAACAAAACCTTGAGATGGTTTTAGAATAATATTGACCTCAGTGAAAACCCTGTCTATAAATTCGTACGGCATGGATTTTTCTTTTTTCCCTTGACGAATTGTTGAATGAGAATCACAGCCGGCTCTCTTCAGAGGCCGGGGGGGTGGGGGCATTTACTGTCTTCAGGGTGCAGCCAGGGTCTGCCTCTTCTCCAAACGATAGCCGTGGCCTTGAGTTCGGGGAATTGCCTCATGGTGGGTCATGCTCTCTGGAGTAATTTTGTTATTGTTTTCTTCAGAATAAATCCGTGGCTCACGTTACGTACCTGGGATCTTTGCCCCACATCGAACAGGCAACACAAGTAAAATGCAAATGTGTCTGTTCAGAAGCGGTTGACCCCGCTGGTTAAATTTAAGGCATCGATGGTGTTCAACGGAAGACCGTTTCTCGGTCTATAGATTTTCATGTGATTGTGAATAATTCATTTACTCTTCAATCCTTAGTGCTCAATGTTCTTTACGGGGACAGTTCGACAAGAATAAACATTATGGCACCATATGTTCTGAATTTTTAAAAATGCTCTGCTCCATTGTCCCCCAAAGTGCTCTGAAGTTCAGAAAGCATTCTTCGTGATATTGGGTTCTGCAGATCCAGGAGCAACAGTCAAAAGCCAAGAAAAGTATATATAGTTTTTCATTAAAAAAGGGATTCAGGTTAAGGATGATGCTGTACCTGCTTATACCCTTGGACTGATTATACAAAGTATAATCCCTTTCCATTGATTGAGGATTTATGGCTGTCGATAATTGTACTAAGCACTTTGACCATCTTTATCTCATTTGATCCTATGACATCCCCGTGAGACTGGCATTGTTATTTTCCCCGCTTTACAGATGAGAAAATGCAGTCGGGAGATGTTAAGTCCCTCGTCCAAGGTCACCCAGCTAAATGGTGGCTGAACCTCGCTTTGAGTATCTCAACCCTTGATCTTATCCACTTCACCAAACTGCATTTCTACAAGAACCAGGATGGCTTCACATCTCTTATTTTCAATTCCCGAATTTAAGGGACTCTTTTCTTGTCCCCTGCAAATTAGATCTTTTTCCTTCTAGAAACTACCATCTTGCCTTGCCTTGCAGCCCACTAACACCTACTAGAGCCTCCTGCCTGTTGCTCGTGTCTCTGTGTTTTGCCCATTAGGAGGGGTTTCTGTGGGAACGTGCTCTGAAAAAGACCCTCACAGCAAACCCTGTGTAGAATTTTCTTCCCCAACGTGCTACAGCTGTGCAGCTCCTAAGAAAAGGTCATGCTGGCTATGTGTGGTGTCATCTCCTGAGCCCACATCTCAGGTCCCTTCAGGATGAGCAGATGAGAGCACAAATTACTACTCAGGGTTTGTGTTGTCAGCATTCGTGGTGGCTGACTCTTTTCCTTTGGAAGGCCGAGGTGGAGATTTGCGTTGCTGGGCGAGGGGTCTCAATGCAGCTTTGCCTTTTAGATGCACGTTTCTCAAAGTATCTTGTTGTGAGAGTGGAGGTCAGCCTATGCATTTATGGGACCCCCAAACTACGTCTGAGAATGCCTGTATCCTGAGAGACTCCCAGGTACCTAGAGGAGAACTTTTTCTTCCATTGTACTGAAGGTCACTGAGACCCGAAATCCCTCTGCAAGGAAGACAGAGGCAGGACGCTGAAACTCAAAGGAATATCATCAACTCAAAAACCTCTGTGTTTCCCAAATAAAGACACTGGGCCAAGGCTTGAATTGCCCATGGCTAGAAGTCCTGTATATGTCAAAGAGAGGTCTAAGAGTGTAGATGTTCTAACATCTAAGCCTTGCTTAACCACCCCCAACATCTCTACCCCACCACGTTGCCTTACTAGGAGAACTCATTCATTCAGTCAGTCATTCACTCATTCATTCGTATTTTATTATCCACAAGTTAACCCAAGTCAGAAAACCCAGAAAGCCAACTCCGTTCTCCATTCCTCCATATATCCTGTCACTCAATATTGACAATTCTGTATCCTAAACATGCCTCAGATCGATCCCTGGCTATTATCTCTGCCAGTGTCTTATTTCAGACCCTAATTACCATCTAGCCAGAGCGGAAATAGCCTACTCTACAGATGACGTTTCTTTACTTGCGCAACAAAATGCGCAGGGAGGCTTCTCTGTGCTGGGCGAGCGCCAAGCACTGGGGACCTGTGGGGAGCAACACTCATGTCCTACACAAAGGCGCTGACAGTCCAGTGGCGGAGAGAGATGCCTTCAATACCCTGAGTTGAGAAGCTCTTTGGAACCACGCACAGGATGGAGGTGGGAGGGAGATCGGAGCCTTGGGTGGTCAGAGGGGGCTCCCTGGAGAAGAGGGTGGCTACTGGAGGTGAGAATGGCAAGCGGTGCTTAGCAAGATGGGGGCAGGGAGGGTGTAAACGGTGCTCCGGCAGAGAGAGGAACAGCTTGTATAAAGGCCAAGGAGTCGGACAGGAAATGGCACCCAAGCCTGTAGGGTGCAGATGGAAAGAAGAGAAGAAGAGCGGGAGAAGGAGGTCGGTGTCCCCACCTAAAGTTTCCTTAATGCCACGGGCTAAGGAGAGGGAAAGCTTTTCAAGTTCGTGAGTGGGGAAGACTGGATTCCTCTTTTAGGACAGAAGAAGCTGATGTCTGAAGATGAAGAAGAAGCTGATGTCACGTGCTGTGACCGCCCAGTGGTCTCCTGATACGGGCCCGGAAGTGAGCTGCACCGGTCCGGCCTCTTGGGGCCTTGGCCGCACTATCTGGAGCTGTGTTCTGCCGTCGATGCTGGCGGTACCCGATAGAGACGCAAAACCGAGCGCACTTGAGGAATTTTTTTTTTTTTTTTAGAGAAACACTCAAACTCAACATTTTGGTTGGCATTACTTCCCTCACAGCCCAGCTCAGGAGGTGCCACTGTGACAAGTAGATGCCGTTATATTTCAGACCATTGGCCCTGTTTTCTAAGGGCCGCGATCACAAAACCCCACGCCGTGGGCGTCCTCAACAGCAGAGACCTGCCGCCTCATAGCTGTGGAGGTTGGACGTCGGAGACGTGCGGGCAGGGCGGCCCCAGGCCTCTCTCCTGCTTCTGGTGCTTTGCTGGTAACCTTGGGCGTCCTGGGGCTTGGAGATCCATCACCTCCGCCTTCAACCTTGCAGGGCATTTCTCCCGGTGTTCAGCTCTGCGTCCAAGTGTCCCCTTTGCCTGAGGACACCGGTCCCGTTGCATTAGGGCCCAACAGGTGACTTCATTTTAACTCGGTCACCTCTGTGAAGACCCTATTTCCAAACAACGTTTCATTCACTTCGACTCCGACATCTCTTTTTTAGGGGACGCAATTCAACCCCAGCATCGGCCAGTTCTGCCTTTGAGTCTCTCCTCCAATTCACCCCAGATAATGGCATCGGAACAAGCCGGAAGCGGAATATAACGGTATATGAATGCGTACTCGTGGCAAGAGGAACAGTGATGAGGGATGGTAGTCTAGTGGTGTTCAAACTTTGCTTGGACTCAGGGTTTAGACTCGAAGTCGTTTAGACTCAAAGGAAAAGGTACCAGAAACCCCAATATGTGTGACCGTTTCACGCTTCTGCATGAAGCTCGGCGTGGCCTTGGTGGGAAGAGAAGGTGGCCGAGCTTCCCCACTGCTCAGCATCCCGCGACCCCACGGTGGCCTTCAGAGGCACTCTGTGGCAGTGGAAAGCAGCACTCATTGGAGAGATTGCCCAAGACTCATTCCTCAAGTTCAAAGTCAGAACAGCCCGTAAGTGGCCTGCCCCCTGGAGTGCAGGGACCAGCAATCCCAGGAGGGCTGGCTTTAGGTAAACTCCGTGAAACACAAACAACCTGGTCAAAGAACTCAGAGAGCGGGGAGAAACCGAGAAATAAAGACAAGACATTGGAAGCAACACACGATGTTTCTCCTTATTTCCCCATTTTTTCAAGTGCATCCAGATGAACCTTCTTTAAGTGGAATCTCCTGACGCCCTGAGAAATGTATCCAAGACCCGGTTCCGTTTCTGTGTCCTTTTGAGAAGTGGGTGATGAAGTCAGGCCAGAAGCCTCTGAAAACTGGACAACTTCCTTGCATTTAATCTCCATACCCACAGAGTGAAGGGCAATGACTTGTGAAGCAAAAAAAAGAGGGACCTCCTTTTCCAGAGCATCTCACACTTTTTTGGACCGCGAGTGCCGACTAGAATTTTCCTAGGACCCACCTGCAGCTGGACGTCCCCTGGATATTCCTTAGGGTCTTGATGAATTGTGACAAGACCGTTTTCAGCTTCCCGTATGGAGGCTGGAAAATCTCTAGTGCGGCGTTTCCTCCACCCTGCCTGATGCTATTACCTCGCTGATGAAAAGGAAGGAAGGGTAATGTATCCACACACTTAAATGTCACAGCACCGTGGGAATTAGCAAACACAGGGATGGGAAGCCTCTTGAATGAGTATCATTCTGTATAAATACAGCCTTCACCTGGACATCCGTCTTTACGGTAAAAATGCTGTTTACTTTGTAATGGGAAATTCCAGGGGAATCAGAGCCTTCGCTGATGTGTGAAAGCTTGAGATGGGATATTTCTTCATGTTCGTTATCTAACTTCTCTGGAACCTGGCCTCATTTGGGCCTTTCTGTGCCCACAACTTCATTATGACAGCTGGCTACAAAATACATCCAGAATCCCTCCCGAAGAGCAAGGATGGATGGAGTCTCTCTGTTACTATTTGGATGAGTTAGTTCCCATCAAGCTATGGCAAGCACTGAGCTCTCCTTCTTTGCCCAGCACAGGTTTTGACAGTGGAAGAGAGAGAAAAGGTAGAAAAAAAAAAAAAAAAAAAAACCCACTGGATTGGAAGAAGCTGGCCTGAGGGTTAGAAAGAAAAGGGGATTTGGGTGAGTATTTGCTGACTTTGCATTTGCTCTCTGAGGTGGGCTTACGGCGCAGACGCAAAGGGCCAGACACAGAGGGAAATACGAGGGGCGGGAGTTAGCCTGTGGGCAGAACCCGTCTCCTTCCTCTTGCTGCGTTAGGATCTTAGAAGCAGCCACACGGCACTCTGCCGTCTGCAAGCTGGGGACCCGGGAAAGCTGTCACTCGGTCCAAGTCCCAAGGCTCGAGAACCAGGGGCAGTGATGTCCGGGGCCAGCAGGTGGCTGCTCAGGCTCCAGCAGAGGGGACAAATCGCCCTCCCTCCATTTTTTTGTCCTATTCAGGCTCTCAACGGATTAGGTGGGGCCCACCCACACTGGGGAGCGCGATCTTTATTCAGATTACAGATTCGAAGGATATTGTCTTCTGGAAGCCACACCCAGAAATAATGCTTTACCAGCCCTATGGGCATCCCCTCGAATGGGTCAAGTTGAGATGCATACAATTAACTCGCAGCCCTGGAGCAGAGGAAACCCTGAGAACACAAGGGAATAGGAGGGTGTAGGAGGAGAAGGAGACATAGGAGAAGGTATAAGGGTGGGGGAGGAGGCCAAACCCCCCCAGCTACCAGCCCACCTCCCAGCAAAGGCACGGCCTGGGCACCCCCTGGCCCGTGGATCTGGTTGCGTAGGACTGGGAAGGGACTGAGCATCTGTGCCTGAAAAGTTCCCGGGGTAACACTCAGGCCCGACGAACACAGAACCGTCCCTTCCGAGGCTGAGACCAATAACCTTTCTGAGTAAGGGAAGGGAAAATGTGTCAGTTCCTACTGGGGGTCGACTCCAGCCTCGGTCCCGGGGGTGGCAAAGCCCAAGCTTCCCTCACCCCAGGCCAACGTGGAAGTTAACCTGTCATCCTAACGATTTCCTGAAAACAATTATTTGAATACTTCAATCCCCTAACGTTTAAAACAGTCTTGCATAGTTGATAGCACTGTGGTGTATAACTGAAATTTGCTGAGAGAGTAGAACTTAAATGTTTTCACCAGAAATAAAAGGGAGGGCGGGATGTGAGGTGATAAGCCTGTTAATTAACCCAAGGGGCCGGGGGTGGGGGGTAGGGGGGTCGGGGGGAGTCCTTTGACCATGTATACGTAGCAAACTGTCATGTTGCACACTTACCTCTTACAATTTTCTTTTCAGTTATTCTTCAATAAAACTAGAAAAAAAAGCCTCAAGCCATTAAAAAAAAAAAAAAAAAAAAGCGGGGGAGGCTTCCAAGTACTTGGTCCAGTAAACTTGAAACTAGCTTTCTACAACATCACAGAGGGTCAGAGAGTAGACCTTGAACTTTATGTAAGCAGCACCATTAGGAGGGGAAAAAAATGGAATCATTGTTAAATTGAAAATATTTGTCTATTTTTCATATAATTAATTAATGCATTAGTCCTGATATATATTCTTCAGCTCCAGGAAGAGCTGTTGCTGCAGATAAAGTCCAAAGACCTTGAGCTGGAGACTTCCTTCTTGCTCAGGGAAGGTCAGTCTTTGTTCTACTTGGGCCTTCAACTGATCAGACGAGGCCCACCCACATCAGGAAAGGCAATCTGCTCTACTGAGAGCCCACCAGTGTTAATGTAAATCTCACCCAAAAACACACTCATAAAGGCATTCAAAGTGATGTTTTCTTGATCCATTCATCAGTCGATGGACATTTAGGCTCTTTCCGTAATTTGGCTATTGTCGAAAGTGCTACTATAAACAGGGTACAAGTGCCCCTGTGCATCAGCACTCCTGTATCCCTTGGGCAAAGTCTTAGAAGTTGTGGTTTATATACACAATGGAGTACTACGTGGCAATGAGAAAGAATGAAATCTGGCCTTTTGTAGCAACGTGGATGGAACTGGAGAGTGTTATGTTAAGTGAAATAAGTCATACAGAGAAAGACAGATACCATATGGTTTCACTCTTATGTGGATCCTGAGAAACTTAAGACCATGGTGGAGGGGAAGGAAAAAAACAGTTAGAGAGGGAGAGAGCCGAACCATAAGAGACTCTTAAAAATGGAGAATAAGCTGAGGGTTGATGGGGGGTGGTGGGGGGGGGGGGATGGGCATTGAGGAGGGTACCTGTTGGGATGAGCACTGGGTGTTGTATGGAAACCAATTTGACAATAAGTTTCATACCAAAAAAATGATGTTTTCCCCAAAATCTTGGCATTGTGGCCTGGCCAAGTGGACATAAAATTTACCATCCCAGGAAATCAGAGTGTTGGAAGGATATTTTTATTCACTTGGCTTATTGACTTTGGTCAGACTGTTTCTTTCCAAAGTATACATTAGGTCTTATCTTCCATGGGGGTGGGGGTTGGCTGCACGGAGATTTGCTGGAACACGGGCAGCCCATGACAACTGGGAAGTATGGTTGGTAAGAGGATCTTGGCAACATGGAAGAAGCCAGCCACGTATTTCCCTCCTTAGAGGCAGTATTTAAGTTGCTGGGAACATGAGCTAGCATGTTGGGTTTGGAAAACCAAAAGCTACCCTTTCTAATGCAGACAGAAACAGAAGGGACCCTCCCTGGGTCTACTGAGTAGAAGCCGTATGGGCTCTTATCTCTGAAATGCATGTAATCTATTCTGGGGATTCTGTTAAGGATCTGGATTTGCTGTCTTATTTTCACCATAGGAGCCTTTATATGTGACACGTCAACAGGCAGATGAATGCACTCTCCCCTTCTCTGTCTTTCTATGTAGAGCTTGAGGAAACCTCCCCGACATTCCTCTGGCCTTGACTGGCATCACTAGAGAAGACCCATTTATGGACCAGCCTCCACTCTCATGGTCACTGGGACCAATGGCGCCGTGTACCTCACAATGTGACCAGACCTGATATACACGTACATAGCTGTGTAGCAGTATCAGGATACAGTCTGGGGGTTGGGAACGAAGATCACTTCGTATAGCTGGAAATCCAAAGGGAATTCACGTACAGAGGGAATGGATTGCAATTTTGCAACCTGTCACTGGCCTGGGCTAGAAGAGGTCTGACATCGGTCATGCAATATTCTTGCAAACAAGTGGCTAAATTTGATTTCCCAAGCCTCTTGTGACCCATTTATTTTCATTTTAAACAGACACGCCCTCACGCACGAGTATGTATGTGTGCAGGCACGTCTGTCTGTATTTATGTGTAGAGTTAATTTTTCCGATATGCCCTGTCTGTCCTGCCCCGCTTCTCACACATCGCACACCTGTGAGATTTCATGGGCCAAAGGAAAAGTAAGAGTCAACACTTTTCCCTGGATGTTAGCAGCGTTAATAAAAGTTGGCATTTATGGAGCGCTTACTCTGTCCTGCACCAAAAGTTTCACACACAAGCTCTTACTTCATTGTCGCACACAGGACTACAGAGTAGGTACTTTGATCACACATTCTCTACCAGTAGTTCTCCAGAGAGTACCTCAATCTCCTAATTGTGACCTTGGGGCCGTCGACTTACTGATTATTTTCTTTTACTTAATTATGAAACAGAATCTATTTCCCCTTCCTGATACTTTTCTCCTTCACTTTTCAGTTCTCCATTCTACTTGCAACTTTCAGAACCACCCCCATCCTCCCGGGAGGAGAGAGGGACTGGACGTTGAGTTAATAACCACTCGTGCATATGGGATGCAGTCTTCCTAAATGTTCATAAACCATGGGATCTGAGAGCTTCCAGCTGGGTGAACAGATGGAGGTGCTGGGGGGCTGGGGCACCTGGCTAGAGCATGGGAACTCCACACGCCTCCCCTATACCTTACCCTATGCATCACTTCCATCTGGATGTTTCTGCACTGTATCCTTTATTAAAAAACCAGTAGATGTTAAGTGTTTCCTGGAGTTCTGTGAGCTCTTCTAGCATATGACCAAACACCAAAGGGGTGGGGGGGTTTCTTAGGAAGCCCTGAGGTATTTGATCATAAGTACAGGAGGCCAGGACTTGTAAGTGGTGTCAGAAGTGGGAGGCAGTCTTGTAGGACTGAGCCCTTAACCCGTGGGGCTGTGCTAGCTCCGGTTAGATGGTGTCTGAATTGAATGATGGTGTCTGGAGAGTAGGCTAATTGGTAGGGATAAAAAGTTTGGGGTAAAAAGACGCCCATTGGGTGTCAGACGCATTCTGCGGTAGAGAAGAACAGTGCTTTCATTTAGCACATGATACCTATCTGTTGATTTAGCGAAAGTGAACCTGCGTTGGAAGGGAACACAGATTTCAGGTAGCCTGGCTTCGGACTCAGCGTGGAGATGACATCTGGCATCTCAGAGGAGACGGAGTTGATGAGATGTTCTCTTCCTCCTTAGGGAGTTAGCACTGGCAGGAGGCTGGGGGGGCTCCTGTGTTTCCCATGCAGCGTCTCTTGCATCCACACAGGACCATGTCATTCTTTCTTGCGGGAGGATGTGCACGGAAGCAACGTGGCCAGGATCTTTACCAAAAAATGCTTGCATTTTCTTCCCTTTGTGCTTCCTCTCCGCCGAATGGAAGCCGAGGACTCCAAAGCACTGGTGGCGAGTGGGGCAAGATGCAAGAGCCTGGGATCCTGAGTCATGACAGGGAAAGAGAGGACTCACTGACCAGGAGCACCAACAGCAGGCCATTTTGTGAGCAAGAAAGACATCACGTTTGTGTGAAGCCGTTGGAAGCTCAGGGGTCGTGTGGGGGAGCAGGAGCGTTATCCTAACTTCATTGATTACTTTCTTTGCCAGGCAGTTTACTGTTCCAGCTGTAATTGCTATGGCAACCTTACTTGCTGTCTCAGCTCAGGCTGCTGTAACTGACACCCCAGACCCGGTGGCGTAAACAACGAACAGTCATCTCTCACAGTTCTGGAGAAGGCTCTTCCTGCTTGGCAGATGGATGGCTGTCTTTGTGTCGTGTTCTCATACGGCAAAGAGCAGAGCAGGAAGCAAGCTGTCTGGAGTCTCCAGTAAGGGCTCTCATCCCACCATGAGGGCTCTACCCTCATGACCCAGTCACTTCCCAACGGCTCTGCCTCCTAATACCATCACTTTGGGGACTGGGGTTTCAACATGTGAACTGTGGAGGGACACAGACACACAGTCTGTGATGGGTAATTTTATGAGTCCCCTGGACAGGGCCAAGGGATGCCCCTAGAGCTGATTATACATGATTTCTGGAAAAGATAAGCATTTGAGTTGGTGGACCAAGTAAAGAAGACCCACCGCCACCAGTGTGGGTGAGTATCGTCCAATCCCTTGAGTACCCGAATGCAGCAAAATGGTAGAGGAAGGGTGGGTTCTCTCTCTCTTCTTGGGCTGGGATTTCCATCTTCTCCTGCTCTCAGACACACTGGGGCGCCTAGTTCCTGAGCCTTCAGACTCCAGGACTAAGACTTAGACTTATACCTGGTTCTCCAGCTTGTAGACAACAGATTGTAGGACTTCTTGGCCTCCATAACCTCACGAGCCAATTCCTGTAATAAATCTCCTCTATCTATTCCCCTATTGGTTCTGTTTCTCTGGGGAACCCAGAGACTAACACACACAGAGACAAAAGCTGCCCTCTCCTCCCTCCTATCCATGGGCTATTTATTGTTTTGACTTTTCAGCCTCCACGAATTTATCTCCTCTTCATTGAGACCACCTTTTCCAATATTTATTATTATTTTTAAATTTATTTTTTATTTTATTTATTTTTAAGTTTTTGTTAAATGTGTGTTTATTTTTGAGAGAGAGAGAGAGAGAGACAGACTCCAAAGTGGGCTCCAGGCTCTGAGCTGTCAGCACAGAGCCCGATGTGGGGCTCGAACTCACAAGCTGTGAGATCATGACCTGAGCTGAAGTCAGACGCTCAACCAACTGAGCCACCCAAGAGCCCCATTTTTATTCGTTTTTTAATTTTTTTTTTTTTTTTTTTTGAGAAAGAGAGAGAGAGAGCATGAGCAGGGGAGGGGCAGAGAGAGAGTAGGAAACACAGAAACCGAAGCAGGCTCCAGGCTCTGAGCTGTCAGCACAGAGCCCAACTCATGGCTTGAACCCACAAACTGTGAGATCATGACCTGACCCAAAGATGGTGCTTAAGCAACCGAGCCACCAGGCACCCCAAGACACCTTTTCCAACATTTAACAGATATTGTATCAGCCATAGGATTGTATTCTTCATTGTTTATTGCTGGATGAGCACACAGACTCTTCTAGAAACTAGCAGTCATTTTCAAGTTATCTCCCCAGCAATTGCAGAGCCAGACGTGAGGCACGAACTCATGACACTGTGAGATCATGAGCTGAGCCGAAATCAAGAGTCGGATGCTTAACCGACTGAGCCACCGAGGCTCCCATGCCTTGTGGTTTTTAAAATAGCCTTTGGTTAATATGAACTCAAAGCCCATTTGCTTCAAAGCACATTTTGTTCTTAGCCTCTTGCATTGTAAATTGTGAGGATTTACTGTCCAATTTAGTGAACTACAGAAATAAATAAGACTGCTAATGCTCCCGTCCTCTGGACACCTCCCGTGGCAGCAAAGGCCAGGGTCTGAGGACAACTGTTGATCACCCAGCATGTGCTGGAAGCAATGACAACTCGATGAGATGAATCCACTTACAGCATGTGAGGACGCTTTAGGAAACACCAGGAGAACTTTTAAAAATCCTCTTTTGTTTGACCGTTTCTACGTCTACGCTCAGCCGCGGAGACTTCTATGCAGGAGAGGAACAGCTTTAATTATTGCCATAATTTGTGATCTCCCCATGTTCAGGGAGTTTCCAACTCTGCAGAACAAGTTTGTTTTCATTTTTGTTGTGTTTTCTTCAAGGAAAGTCAAAAAGCATAATTTGGACAAAGGGTAAAATTCTACTTCTTTTAAGATTTCCTTCTTCGCTGTGCTCTATGCAGAGTTGCTGGGCAGGAGGGTGCTCGGTTCTTTCCTGTCCTGTGGGGGAGAGGAAGGAAGGAAGGAAGGAAGGAAGGAAGGAAGGAAGGAAAAGAAGAAAGAAAAGAAAGAAAGAAGAAAAAGGAGAGAGAAAGAAAGAGAATGAAAGAAGGGAGGGGAGGGGAAAGGAAAAGAAAGGAAAGGAAAGGAAAAAAGAAAATAAAGAAAAGAAAAGAGAAAAGAAAAGAGAAAAGAGAAGAAATGGAAAAGCTCACAAATTTCGAAAACTTTAAGCCATGCTCAGGGTGGTGGGGACAGGTTGAGTGAGTGGGAAAGGGCCGTGGGCAGGCTTGAAATACTACAAAGAATCATGTGGGAGGCCAGGTGGAGAGAGACGGAGTTTAAAAGAATATATATATATATATATATATATATATATATATATATATTTAATGTGACCATTGCACATTTTTCCCATACTAGAGCTATTTTGCCCTAATTTCTTTTTTTGTGTGTTTTTGTCTTGAAACCTTTGCTTTTTGTATTTAGCCTGGAATTCACCATCATATAGCTTCATCTTTGTTTGGAAGACATTTCACACATTCCTGTGAAGATTTTCTGACTGTCCACCATTGCGCCGACGTGCTGAGCTTTAACAAAGCACGACGTGGGGCAGGATACTTCCGTGTGTGGCTTGCGGACTGTGGACCGTGTGCCTCCCTTAAGTTCCTCAGTGCTTGACGAGGCTGAGGAAAAGGCAACCCCTTCTCAGTGGGGCTAAGCTACTGTTCCCATTCTGGTGTAGACGTGATGCTGTTGGTTAAGCCCTGTGACACGAGGTTTTGAGGGCAAAACAGTGAAAAAGTTTGCGACTTATTTTCCCTTGGGAGACCGAAGCTACGTTTGGCGGGTCTACGTACCCATCAGTGCGAATGTGACTGTGTGTGTGTGTGTTAGTTTAGGGAAGCATGATAGAATGTGGATCTCATCTCTACAGCTCAGGAGGAACTTTCTGAAAAGCAAAAGCAGATCGTACCATCTGTATTTGCATCTGAAAGACAGCGTGTCTGTCCCACTTCAAGGAGACGGATGCGCCAAGACACCTGTGGGGTTCCTGCGTCCCCATCTCTTTTTGGGAATCTGGGAAATCACCTTCATTTCAACATCTCTCTGCCGATGGAGGACCCCGCTCCCTTTGCTTGCTCTGGTTTTGGTTTTCCTGTGGGAGCATCTAAATCGTCCTTGCCTTCCTGCCTCTCTGCCCTGTCGTCCTGAGGCTTGTCTACAACCTGGCACTTATGTCATATGAAGCTGCTTTGGATTCATGAAGGGAAAAGGAATAGTTCTGTAAAGGGTCACGCGGTGGATTGTGCAAGCTAGGAAATTATCAAATACCTGTGACTCTCGGTGCAGGGCTGAGACAGGTGTCACACACCACCTGGTTGAGCTCCTTTCTTTTTCTTTAAAAAAAAATATTTTTTAACGTTTATTCATCCTTGAGAGAGAGAGAAGGAGCAGGGGAGGGTCAGAGAAAGAGAGAGAGAGAGAGAGAGACCCAGAATCTGAAGCATGCTCCAGGCTCTGAGCTGTCGGCACAGAGCCCAACACGGGGCTCGAACTCACGGACCGCGAGATCGTGACCTGAGCCGAAGTCGGACACTTACCCGACTGAGCCACCCAGGCGCCCGGAACTCTTTTCTCTTTCAAGTGCAATGAGACAGGAGAGAATTGCATCTTCTCTGGAGGGTCACCGAGAGGTAGAACGTGGATTATCTGATTTCCGTTCAGAGGTGTTTCTACAGCAAAGTGCCAATTGAATCTACAAAGAAGCCTTTGTTTGGAACTATGGAAATCTACTAGGTTTCCATATGATTGGCCAGTCACCTAGTAAAAATTTATAGAGCACCTCCACCCACGCTGGGTCCTGGGTACGGAGCAGTGACTACGAATTCAAGGGCACCGTGTGGATTTTACCTCCACTGGAGAATATGAGCATTAAGGCAATACTTCCCAGCGTGTTGAGAGCAAAAGAGAGGAAGCACAGAGACTCACGGGGGCCACATAACAGGGGAGCAAGCCCAAGTGTTTCATGACTCAGGTCTCCACGTTGGGGCAAGGAGCTGTTTATTTTCCAGGAGGATGGGGCCCTCGAAGGCAGTGTGCGAGGGGAACGTAGGAGTTATCTCATCGATGGCCTTCTGGGGTCATTCTGTTGGGTTGTGCCCATTTGGCAGAAAAAGAAACTGAGGGTAAGAAACTTGCAGTGATTTGTTTGGAGTCGCGCAGACTGGGGGTGCGAGAAGAGCCACGTTGGGCGAGGGGCTGGGTCCGTGGTGGCTGCAGGGATAGTGGAGCCTGAGACCCACGTCCTCCTGGGAGATGAGGGGTAGGCCAGCCCCAGGCACCATGGTAGGTACCTCACCCCCACCCTGCCAGGCTCCCTATGAAGCAGGTGCCAAGGGTCTGTACCCCAGCTCTCCTCTGCCAGAGAGGGTGCATCCTGCCCTCACTGTCCCTCCTGAGACATGGCCCTAACCAGAGGGTGTCTCTGGGGCCCCAAATTGGGGAATGTGGGGACACTGTCACTTTGCCAGAACGAGCTCTGGTTTTAGGTAATTTAAAAATTTTTTTAAATCTTCATTCATTTTTGAGAGACAGACAGAGTGCAAGCCGGGGAGGAACAGAGAGAGAGGGAGACAGAATCGGAATCAGGCTCCAGGCTCCGAGCTGTAAGCACAGAGCCCGACAAGGGGCTCGAACCCATGAACCATGAGATCGTGACCCGAGCTGAAGTTGGACGCTCAACTGACTGAGCCATCGATGTTCGTGTACATTTTAAAATATCCACCACGGTCAAGCTAGTTAACATGCCCATCAGCTCACACAGTTACCATCTTGTGTGCAGAGGGCGGACATCACCAATGATCTACTCTCTTAGCACATGTCAACCATGCAATACGGTATCGTTAACTACAATCCCAGCACCACACATCACATCTCTGGCACTTACTTATCTTGGCGCAACTGAAACTTTGGATGGCTGAGTTTTCTTCCCGGTTTGTTTTATATTCTGGAGAAACACGCAGAACATCACGTTACCGTCTTGACCATGTTGAGGGTGTGCCGTTCCGTGGTGTGACGGATGCTTGTATGGGACAGCCGTCACACCACCCGCCTCCGGAACTCTCTTCACCTTGCAAGACGGAAGGTCTGCACCCTTTAAACAATAACTCTGGGGAGCAGTTTTGAACACGAACAGAGGGCTCTTAACAAACGTGATGGCTCATTTGCATCTTTGCAAAGAAGGTTTGCATGTCTAAAAGAAACTAATACTGGGGCGCCTGGGTGGCGCAGTCGGTTAAGCGTCCGACTTCAGCCAGGTCACGATCTCGCGGTCCATGAGTTCGAGCCCCGCGTCAGGCTCTGGGCTGATGGCTCAGAGCCTGGAGCCTGTTTCCGATTCTGTGTCTCCCTCTCTCTCTGGCCCTCCCCCGTTCATGCTCTGTCTCTCTCTGTCCCAAAAATAAATAAACATTGAAAAAAAAGATTTAAAATAAACTAATACGACATACAAAGAAACAAAAAATCTCCCCTTTTCTCACGTCTGTTCCAGAGCTGGGTCGAGGTTTTCGCTCTCTCGTTTTTTTCTTCACGATTATTCTTGACTGCTGACACTTATTCCAGATTGGTGACATTTATTGAACACCTACCATGTGCTGTCCTCGATGCTTTTTAAAAATGTTTTATTTATGTATTTTGAGAGAGAGAGCGGGCGAGAGAGCTCATCCATGCGCCACGGAGAGGGAGAGAGAGAATCCCAATCAGTGACAGTGTGGAGCCCAATGTGGGGCTTGATCTCATGTCTCTGGGATCATGACCTAAGCCGAAACCAAGAGTCAGACGCTCAACTGACTGAGCCACCCAGGTGCCCCTGTCCTCAGTGCTTTCAATATGAATAATCCCCAAGAAAACATGGGAGAGAAGATGTTGGTGGCATTTTTTTAGCCCAACAATACACAGTGCAGCATTGTAGAAATGATAAAATAGGTAAATGAGAAGCATCTGACGCCCTGTTGGGCAACCCTTACTCCACAAAGGAAAGAGGTAGAACCCTGCATTGCTTGAATGGGCGTCTCCCTTTGTGAGCCTTGTTATTCTCGGGCGGTGAATGAAGGAGCTGGGCTGGATCAGGTCACACAATCTAAAAGGGGCTGAGACAGAATTCAAACTCAGGTGCTCCGGACTCCGAAGCCAGTGCTCTCCCTGACGCCCCATGGGCTATTCCGAGATCTTAGTTACGTGTGCTGTTGGATGGTAGGCCAGTTTGCCCTCTGAGGGCTGCCACGGCCAGAGGACCAGAACGGACCAGAGGAGACGGCTGTGGGAGATCCGGGAGGGGCTAACAGACGTTAAACAGGACAGCACATTTTCTCATGAAATGGGAAATGAATTTATTTTACATTTACAAAAATGTTAATGTTTATTATTTATTTTTGAGAGAGAGGGACAGACAGCACGAGCAGGGAAGGGGCAGAGAGAGAGGGAGACACAGAATCTGAAGCGGGCTCCAGGCTCTGAGCTGTTTTGCCCTTATAAATACGCTGTATTGTTTTATGGCCTCACTTCTGCGTGTTACCGGGAGTCACTGAGGCCCCCGTTGCACGGAGACGTGTGGCTCGAAGGGCCTGCTGGGGTTCCCTTTCCCTCTCGCTGTGTATGTCTTCTAGCTGGATGGATGCTGGTTCCCCAGCCCAGCCCCCGCCTTTGGCCCTCAGTCTCCTTTTCAGTTCAGAATGAGCCCCGCACGTATGCCCCAGACGGACAAACCAGCATCCTCTTCCAAATGGGTGCCCTTGGTGCCAACATAAGGGAAAGAAGACAAAATGGCACGGCAGGGTCCTTTACTTACTCCGCTTCGCAGCCAAGATAGAAACTACAGATTATTCGCTCGCTCTTGACAGTAATCACACGAGTACAGACCTTTGTCCACGGGTGACATTTGCCCTGGAGCACAGCGAGGTCAGGCCAACACCTGACTCAACGCTTTTATTTCCCTTGCTCTGCGCCCTGATGTCGTTGGACGCGCGAACGCATCCGTCAGCTCTGGCCGCCACACAGCACCGCAGACTGGGGGGTCTGAACCAACAGACGCTCACTGTCTCCCAGTTTCGGGGGCTGGGAGTCTGAGATTAAGGTATCCGAGGGGTTGCATTCTTCTGAAGCCTCTCCTCTTGGCTTGCGGATGGCCATCTTCCAGCGGTCTCCCGTCTGTACCCGTCAGGACACCGGTCGTGTCAGATAAGGGCCCATCCACTTGCCTCATTTTAACGTCATTACCTCCTCCAAGGGCCTTTCTCCAGATACTGTCATATTCTGAGGGACAGAGGGTTAGGACTCGGACGTGGGGGGTGAAGGGGACACCGTTCAGCCTATAACAACGGAACTGGTACTCATTCACCCAGAGGATCCTGAAGTGTAGGGAAAGTTTTGAAAGGAGGAGAGACTTACTTAAAGTGAGTAACACAGGCAGACGGTTCGAGGCTTCCCGATTCCTACAGAGCGACTGCCTCTGACTGCCACAGTCCTAGAAATGAAGGTAGCTTACAGAGAGACAAATTCAGCGTGGAGTCTGAAACTTCCTAGCCAGCCGAACACGGGAGGTGTGTTAGATTTACAAAGCCGGAAACTTGAGAACTCGGGGGATTCGGGATCTGGTATCTACACTTCCTTCAATGCCGCCTCCCACTGGAGGATGGCACCCAGTGGGTGGTGGGAGTCCGTTCCAGGGAAAGCAAGCCCTTTCTCCGCGTGTTGCCTTCTCCTTCCCACCACGAAATGCTTTCGTACGGAAAAGCCCATTTCCGTGGGCTGGTGAGGGGCACAGGCAGCCACTGAACCCCGGTTCCGACAGTCACCTTCGCCTCTTTAAGCTTACCTCCTACATCTGAGCGGAGCTCAAACCCACACATGACCGAGCTCACGAACCCTAGAGCTCTCGTTCCAGATACGGGGTGGGGGGGAAAAGCAGAGCTGGGCACGCTCCCGGTGTGCGCATGCGCACGTAAACCCAGCCGGCCGCCGAGGCACAGCCACAGCGAAGAACGGCACAAGGAGAGGTCACGGGTCAAATCAAGTCACCGGAGCTTCGCCTTGAGATTGTTTGCTTTTGTCTGATTTCAACCATCCAGATCCCGCGGGCTCGGGTCACTGATAGACTTGAAACCGCGGGCGGGGAGGAAACTTCACCGAGTGGGTAGACACACAATGCGTCTATTTAGGGACCAAGTTTCTCTCCCCTCCCCCGTGCAGAGTCAGGTCACGAGGTAACCAGTTTTTCCAGGGAAAGATTTTTTTTTCCTTCCTGTCTTTATAGGCGAGTGACAAATACTATTTACTAAAGGAAAGAAGAGAGAGAGCGAGCGAGCTTGTGTCCTCACCACAAAATAACAACCCTGTAGATCACACTAACTGAAGACTCCACATCTTATTACTCAGCGCTGAGTTATTATGTTTCATTGCAGAGAGCAGCCGACTCCGAATATATTAATGATTCATGCTTGCCTTGGCAGAACATAATGTATACTAATCACACAGAACCAGGGTACAAGAGCACTTTAAATGCATTTGTCCAGTTAATAGTTCGACTTAATCTGATATTTCACTGGGTCACCGACCTTTTCATTGTAGGTAATGTACGGAGGAAAATGTATGGTCGACACGGTGGTGAATCGACGGAGGGCTTTCTGGTTACCAAGCAACGTGCTCCTTAAGCTCTACGTCTGCATAATTCTGCCCAGACTTCTGTTCCTCGCGGCCGTTGAACTGAAGTGTGGCTCGTTGAGCTTGTGCGTGTGCGTGTGTGTGCGCCCGTGTGTGTTTTGGGGAGGGGAAGACACCACAGGCACAAAGTAGCTCATTGAGGCTGCTTTTTATAGGCATTAAGCAATAAGCTTCCATTATAAACAACCGTGCCAGAGTTAATACTCAATAAACAGTATGGTTTATAAGCAATTAGGGACCCAGATCTCGAAAATAAGACAGTTCAGCAGAATGAGAGCAGCTACCCTAACAATGCTTAGTCAGATACGTGGCTTGTTAAAAGTGTCATAATTCTCCTTTAAAAAGCAATTAACAGTTTGGTGTATTTGGGTCCGCCAGGCACAGTCTCTTAATCAAACGTGAACACAAAGAGGCACTTCCCAGCTTTATGTAACGGACAGCCGCGTACCCAGAAAGCACAGTTGAAAAATTAAAGGGCGAATTGACGTTCCCTCCTGTCTGTTGATCAGACGGAGAGTCTGTTGAAGACATCAAGACGGGTCTGATAAATGCATTTTGTCGGGTTTTCAAAGAAAGCCAGCCCGCTACTCTATTTACTCTATTTTCCCAATGTCTTTGTACTTCTTGGTAACGTTGCAGGTTGACAAAAATCTGCTTTCCAGTTCCGTCTTGAAATCGTGGCGGGTGATTGGAGACGCAACGCGCGTTTGCTGTGTGTTGTCTTTCACGACCATGAACGCAAATCCGTACTTCTTATCCTCTGCAGCCGCTGGGATTGTTTGGAGGTATTTTATAATTGGATTGGAAAGTAAGTTAGAGATTTCCTTGACCTGCTGTATCGGAGGCTAATGCACCGTATTTTTAAATACACTTCTGAATGAGGTAAGCTTCCAATGCCATGCTGAGGTGCTGGGAAACTGGGCAGAGACGAATGGGTTGCCTTCCTTCCAGGGACTCACCATCCAAGACAGATTTATAATCAACGACACGTTTCCTTTTAAAGCACCATGAAATGAGCGTATCGTAGATCAATACTATTGGCATTCTAAAATCACTTATTTAACCCTTTTATCCAAAAAATATATATATATTTTAAGTCAAGGATGGAGGGAAGTGTGCAGGCAGACGAGGGAAAATATAGTGTGCAAAGGTAGTTGGTGCAAACGTCAAATTGAACACCGAATTTGAGACTTGGTTCATCTACCCTCCTTTCTCCCCGGCGTTAGGCATTTTAGAATGTTGTTCCAGGAGGCTAGCTGTTGAAATTCCTGCATTTTATGACTGGACCCCTTTCTATCCAGCTGAACGTGTGGATAATAGAACATCAGCGTGTTCATACTTGTCAGCTCTGGGGACTCCGGGTTTGTCTGTGAGGCCACCAAACAGGATGGATAATTTCTAGTGGTCAGCGTCTCCCAATCGGTGATTTAACGGATCGCTCAACCCTGAAAATTTTGTGTATGCAGGTTTAGGGAAGAGAAATTAATATGAGGCAAAGCAATAACTGAGGGGGGGTGGGATGAGGTCTAAGGACTTCTTTAACAGACAGATAGAAATGTGCAGGCTGAAGACCAAATTTTGAATGAACCAAATTTTGGAAAAACTTCCAAGCCAGTCGTTCAAGACGTGGAGTTAGTTCTCAGAGTCGGGATTTGAGTGCTATCAAATGTGGGCTGAGAAAACTCTGTTTCCCTCCCCGTGGGAAGTTTAGAAGGCCACTGTGCCAACATCATGCAGTCTCCAGCTGCAAAAGTATATACATGGTCCCTAAGCTCACCATTGTTTGTGCGTTTTTTTCCTTCCGCAGCTCTTCCCTAAGTCTTTTGTACCCTGCACGCCCCAGACGTTATTCTCCACGTAGGGGGAGGGCTTCTCACTGCCCTTTGCTTCATTTTCCCCTCCTCCTCTGTACCCACTCCCTAATTCTGAGCACACAAGGGGAAGACCAGCTGTGAGGGAGTATCCCTCAGCGTTGGAGAGAAGATGCATGTGTGCGGAATCCTAAGGGATTATTCAGGAGTGCAAAATTTCCTCTCTCGTTAGCAGAGTGTAGAGGGTGAGCCGGAGTTTGGGGAAATATATGGTGGTAGAACTCAATCCACAGAATGGAGTACAGCGTATGCTTCTTCTCCAAACAGCTCCTTATAAATGCACCAGTTTATGTAAGGTTGCACAGTTAGAAATGCATTCCTTTGGCAGTAGGATATGGCAAGAGGATCTCCATGAAGCCACAGTCAGCCACTCACTGTAATTAGGCAGATTGAGTCCTCTGCAGTATACCGAGGGTGGACTGATCGGGAGTTCCCAGGGGCTGGTGCAGAGATCCAGAGTAGAGATGCTTCTCCTCGATCCGGGAGGGGATTTGGATAAAGGAACAGTGTGAAGAAGCCGCAAGGATCCGAAACGGGACGTGGGGCAACGCTGAATGCAGTCCGTACTCGGTGAACAAGTTTCTCTAGGGTTTTCCCTGCTAGCCAGCTCCCCCTTCCAGAAAGTGCAGAGCAGAGTTACCAACCCCTGTGCTGCTTCCTCCCTAACTGACTTTGTTCCCTTGGAGTCAGCTTAGTCCTAGTGGACACTGAATTCTCAGCGGGGTGGGTGGCGGGATTTATCGAAGTGAGAAGCACAGTAATACGTATTGACAGTGGCAATGAAGAGGTCAATATTGACCTCCGGGGACAGTAAATCCTGACATTCGCTGAACCACGACGTCGATATTCCGAGGGTGGTGTCAGATGTGCCCTGGATGTGCTCCCCAGAAGAAGCTGGAAACACCTTTTCAGTGAGTACGTGCCTGTAGCTTGGCTGTTTCACGTTTACGCTAACTGTGTAAAGTGTGCAGGAACGGAGAGTTTTGGGGAAATGGCGTTGCTGCTTTTTTTATTTTTGAAAAGATAAAGACACCATTGCCTATCAGAAACACATCTGCCTTTTAATTTTAATTTTTTTAAATATTTTTTAATGTGGAGTGCCTGGGTGGCTCAGTCGGTGAAGCGTCCGACTTCGGCTCGGGTCACGATCTCACGGTTAGTGGGTTCGAGCCCCGCGTCGGGCTCTGTGCTGACAGCTCGGAGCCTGGAGCCTGGAGCCTGCTTCCGATTCCGCGTCTCCCTCTCTCGCTGCCCCTCCCCCGCTGGTGCTCTGTCTCTCTCTCCAAAAATAAACATTAAAAAATTTTTTGAAAATATTTTTAATGTTTACTTATTTTAAGAGAGGGGGAGGAGCAGCGAGAGAGGGAGAGAGAGAATCCCAAGCAGGCTCTGCACTGTCAGCACAGAGCCGAACGTGGGGCTCAAACCCACAAACCTCGAGATCGTGACCTGAGCCGAAATCGGGTCAGATGCTCAACCGACTGAGCCACCCAGTGACTAGTTAATTTTAATTTTTGAGTGTGACGTCCTTCTTCTACGCAACACACAGGGAACAGGCGGGAGAGGCAGGAGGGAATGGCTGATCGGATCCGTGTGTGCACCAAGCTGTCCACGGCTCCGGCTGTCGAGGCCCCGTTACTCTCCCAAGCAGTGATGCACGTTCACGCATTGATTTTCCATCTACTTTCTTTAAATGAAGCTTTCCTTCCCCCGATGAAGTATTAAGCCATTGAATAAAAACCAACATCAGAGAGAGTCTGTTAAAAAGAAACCTTCCCTGCCTGTCCTGGGTTTCACATAAATGGAATATTGTTGTTCTTTTTGCGAGAGCAGTGCCTAGGCCCCCGGTACATGTCCACGCTGAGGCACCAGCGTGACAGTCACGGCGTGACTTCCCCTGTGCTCTCTGGCCGTGGACGCAGCCTCGTGTTTCACAATTACTGATAAGGCTTTGAAAAACGAACGCCACACGGGTGACAAATTCATATTCAGTAGAAGTGACCGGCACTCATTTCTCTCCCGAGAGCAGGCTATGATGGGGGAGAGGGGACAGGGGACCTTATGCTTTGGGCACCTGCAGGGAGATCGTGGCAAAGACCCGAGCAGGGAAAGCCAAGTTTCACCTGGAGTGCTTGCAAACGCATTTCGAGCAATGATTGTGCTTCAGACACTGTGTAAGGACCTGGCATGGGTTCTTAATGCCCATTTCACAGATGGAGGGATAGAGGCAGAGGAGATGAGTAAGTTGTCCAAAGTAACAAGGCTAAGCTGGGGAGCTGGGCAAGCCCAGGTCATCTGTCTGAGCGAGAGCCACGTTCTTCACGGAAGGTTCTGAAACTCAGCTCTGTCTTGCCTTCTTCCTAAAGAAGGTGGACCCATTGCAATTTGATCTCACACTTGTTGGCCCATGTGCGGCCCTGTGCTGATGACTTGAGTCCAAGTGGACAGAAGAACAGGGTCCAAGCTCAGGAGAGGTGCTCGGGCTCCTGGCCATGTCGTGGGGTTGGTTCCCAACTTGGACGGGATGTCCTCCTCCTCTCCTCCCCGTGCCCACCTCCCCGCTTTAAATTGGTCATGTTGGCGAAAGGGGTCGGGACCACTGCTCTCTAGATTCTTGTTCACTTCAGATCTGAGTCCAACCTTGGTGTTTTCTTCTGAGCTTCGGACCTTGGGTTTATCCTGAAGTAAGGCAAATGCTGCAGAGAGAAGTCGAGAATTGGCCGGGCTCCTAGCGTCCTCCCGGGAAACACGGCCCCACCAGGGGGCTTCCTTCGCCCGTTGGGTTTGGGAATCTCTTGGTGGGTCCTGTCAGTCTGGAAGGATCTTCGACAGGGATGAGAAGAAGAATGTGGGGCCGGCGATATAGTTAAACAGCACTCGTTAGGCGTTCAAACATCTCTTTACGTGCCCCTGGTGAGTAACAATTTTCAGTTCTAGAAGGGTCTCACGTGGTTTCCTTTCATCCTCTTACAGCTCAAATTGTAAAAGTCCCTTCCTTGTAGCGTGGCAGGGGTGAAGGTGGCCTCACTCTTCTGTAGTGATCTGTAAGAGTGAAGCCATTCGAGGGATTCCAGAGCCTTCTACCAATTCAGTGTGCATCAAAAAGAAAACCATAAGCTCAGACTCTTGGATTCAGAAGGAGAATGTTAGTGCCATGGGGGTGTCAGTGAGGGCTTTCCTCCCTTATTTGCAGAGCTTCTAAAGCCAGAGATTGTCGGGGCGCCTGGGGGGGCCCAGTTGGTTAAGCCTCCAACTTCGGTTCAGGTCATGATCTCATGGTTCATGGGTTCGAGCCCCGCATCGGGCTCTGTGCTGACAGCTCAGAGCCTGGAGCCCGCTTCGGATTCTGTGTCTCCCTCTCTCTCTGCCCCTTCCCCGCTCACACTCTGTCTCTCAAAAATAAATAAAATCGTTAAAAAAAAAAAAAAGGAAGAAATTAAAGTCAGAGATCATCCCAGAGGGAAATTCTGTGTTAAGAAACCTGTAACATGCAACCCGAGGACGCGACTGTGATGACCCAAACGTTGTCTGAAGACTCTCTTCCCGTCGTGTCCCGCTCCCAGACCCTCCTGACCCTGGTTCGCCAGCCTGCTGGGTACAAGGTCTTAGGCTCAGCGCGCGTGACTGCAAAACGGTCCTACAGATACCTTGCCTGTTTGATAAGTAACGCGAAACCAGATGTAAGATTTAAAATTCAGTCTCAGCCCAGACGTACGTCAAGGGACGACGGGAGAAGCCAGACGTGGTCTATGCGTAGGTGGAACACGATGGGGCCTTAACGAAGGAGGAAATCCTGCCGCTTGCTGTAACACGGCTGACCCTGGAGGACATCGCGCCCAGGGGGATGAGTCATTCACAGGAGGACACGCAGCCCCCGAGTCCACTCAGGTGAGGCACCCTCGCACTGTCAAATCACAGACACAGCCAGGAGCATGGTGGTTACCAGAGGCTGGAGGAGGGGAGAGTGGGAACCCCTGGTTATTGGGCACAGGGTTTCAGATTCGCAAGAGGCTCGGGTTCTGGAGACGTGTTGCACCTCCCGCCTTACGGTTAATGCCAGGCCACGGACACTTACCAGTGGTTAACACGGTGGATGTTGTATTGTGTGTTCTTTACCACAATAAGACATGATTACGGTGCATGTTCGCTCCTCTTCTACCAGGGAACATGATCTTGAAATACTGAGCAGAGGAAGCGAGACGCAGCGACGCAGAGAAAGCTCACTTACTTTCGTATTATTTTCTCTATGACAGAGGTCACGTTGGGGAAGGTGGGTTTGAGGATAAGGTTCTCGACTGTGGATTCTTTCCAGAAGCAGGGACGAAATGATGAGATGGATTACCCCGCTTCTAGACCCGGAAGGTTAGGGACCCGCCGGACGGGGGTGACCTTTGATGGGCACTCCCTCGAGCACACCAGGCCTGCGGAAGCCCACGACGGGCGCTGCCTCCTTTCGCCCCCGGCTCCGGGGTCGCGAGCGTTCACGTCCAGATTGGAGAGCTGAGGCTCGCGGAGGGACGGAAGGAACTTGCCCCCGGCTGGTAACTGCAGGCCTGCATCCCAACCGCAAGTTCTTCGACGCGACGCGCCATGAACTGCCTCTTGAAAGGTTAACTTGGATTAATCTCGCCCCTCGTGCGTGCCCGTTTGTTCAACGGCTCCGGGGCCATCTGTCCTGCTATCAGCCCGCATCCACTTCTCCAGCTCATTAACAAAGATATAATGAGGAATTCCTGTCTGTCCCCGGGGCACAGACCTACACCAGGCTCCTGACATTTCCCCGGCTGACAGATTTCTAACAAACTTGCGTTAATTAGGGATATTCCAAATCACCCCCTGGCCACTCTGTACTGAAAATGCCCTGGAGCACACCAGACCTACCCATTTTTGCCTCGTCTGGAATTCACCTTTGCTTCTTTTGGCAAGGCCCGGATACCCTTCGCCCGCCGTCTGGCTTCTGTCCCCTGGCCCGCTCCCTTCTAACTGTGGCACTCTTTCTGAGACCAGATCCGTAAGCTCATTTCCTCCCTTCGGCTCTCCATCGCAGGTGCTTGGCGAGCTAGAGTCCCTGAAAGAGTGGCACGTATATCTTCTCCTCTGTTGGCTTCCTCTTCCTTTTCAAGGACGCTCACCCATTTTTCTGATGGGAAAACCAAGGACCTAGGAGTTGAGTGGTTCTTTGCCAGTCATTAACGTGGCATTCATTTTCTTAAGCAATGGCCTTGTGTCTGGTCCATTTTATTCCTCGACTTCGATTATTATTTTTTAATGTGCTTTCTGTTCTTTGTTCCTGCCATTTTTCACGAACCTGAGCTCCTTCTGGCCCGTGGCCTCTCAGACGCTACTCTCAGAGGTCGCGGTGTCTGGTGTATTCCTTGCGCGGTGGTTAGGTGTGAGCGGATATGACTTCCTTTGCGTCCTGAGCCGTGAAGCTGCTAGCAAGGTAGGTCAAGTGTAGGTGCACGCCAGGACTGGTAAAATGAATGTGGTGCGATGTTGAGAGTTGAGGCCTCCCTGGCACTTCTGGTGTCTTTGCGCTCCTTGAGGCCAGATTTGGAGAGCACCACGGTTCTCCGGCTGCCTAGGGGATCGGTCCCAGCTGACAATCCCCCCCCCCCCCACCGGGTCTTGGGAGCCGTGGCCGTGGCTTTGACCTGCTCGCCACACATCGGCCAATGGAATCCTTGGCCGCAGATCGTAAGGGATCTGCTGATAAGCCGGTGATGCAGTAATTCATCTGCGTGTGAATTGATGAAAAATTCAAAAAATCCAACTATACACCTTAGAGGATTTCAGACGCTAACCGCAGTCCTGTTATGTAGAAAGCTGGAAGTCGTATGAATCCTAATCAAGCGATAGTCCTTCGGCCCTTGGTCAGACTCCCAGAGCAATAATTTATAAGCAGTAAAATCAATGCTTTGTCAAATTGGTTGACGCTTCTCCAAACCTACAGGGGAGAAAACGAACAAACAAATGCCCGTTCGCTCTAGTGGAGGGACAGACGTGGAAGCAGAGAAATCACAGGGGAATCTGTTGTTCGCTGCAACTCGGACTGACTCAGAGCCCCGAGCCCGCCAGGCTGGCAGCGAGTCCCCCTCTCCCAGACATGTGTTCAGAAGGCAGCACTACCAAGTAATGCGTGTGATGGGACTATTTTTTTTAATTTTTTTTTTAACATTTATTTATTTTTGAGACAGAGAGAGACAGAGCATGAACGGGGGAGGGGCAGAGAGAGAGGGAGACACAGAATCGGAAGCAGGCTCCAGGCTCCGAGCCGTCGGCCCGGAGCCCGACGCCGGGCTCGAACTCACGGACCGCGAGATCGTGACCCGAGCCGAAGTCGGACGCTCAACCGACTGCGCCACCCAGGCGCCCCAAGGGATTATTTTTAATTCCAGTGGCAAATTCTGCTCCTTGGCTTATTCACTGACCCCGCAATGTGACAATGAATCTATTGTAAACTCACTTGGGTTCTGAAGAAATTAATAATATCACGAGAGATCCAATACGACATGATGGCAGAAGGTAATCCATTCTTCTACACTTGCTTCTCTCCCCCCCCCGCCCCGCCCCGCTTCCTGTACCGTTTCAAGACTAAATTTCATCTTTATCCAGGTAACACGCGGACATCGTTGGAGGAATCCAGTACCTGTAGTTCTGAGAGACTTCTATTGAAAAATGGCTTGTGTTAGCATGTGCAAGAGACAGAACCTGGCGAAACGCGTGGGTGCGGGTGGTTTCATTGGGAGGTGCTTCCCAGGAGCACTGACTGAGGAGCTGGAAAGTGGGAAAGGAAGGGGAGGGAGGGAGCCCGTCGGGGAGCGGTGATGTGCGGGACAACTCTGTACGCAGCTGGGGTTTAACCCCACCAGGCGGCTCTGGGGTTGGGGTAGGACACGCCTCGGGGTTGACCCACCCGAGGGCTGAAGGGTTTGGAATATTCACCTTCCACTTCCCACCGTGATTGGTGTGAGGGGCTCTGGGAGCATCAGGCCCTCGGCTCTTCACCTGTCCCGGTGCAGGCTGAGCCCGCGGGGGGGAAGAGGCCCCAACCTTCCAGCAGGTGCAGGGAACAGGGGGGCACAGCCGTCTCCTGAGAGCCCTGACACAGCTCTCTGGTGTCCCTCATCGTCCTCACCCCGTCCCCATGATAAGAAGCCGCTTCCAACATTTTAGTTTTTCTAATTGCCTCTATATTTCCCGGTCACGCACATACACTACTGTTCGTTCATTTATGATTTTAGATGATATCTTGCCTTTTTGATCATTTGGAGGTCTCGCTCTCTTCAACCATCACCTCGCCCCTGTTTTCTCTTCCTCCGTCTTCTCCTGTGTCAAACGGTGGCTATGTCAGTCAATGGGAGGACACCGTGTAAGGATTTCCACTAATGAGTCAAGAAGCATCTTACGCTACTTTGTTATTGTTGGAATTGTGGCCTCATTTTTCCACTTGCCGAGTTTCCTATGCACGTATCACTAACTCTTTCCAGATGCTCTGACACATCTGGCACATGCCTACTAATGACCTTGCCAGATGCTTGTGGACGCTTCCAGACAATCCATCGGTTCCGTCCTGCCGCCCATTGGGGGTGTCCTCTGTGCTCCCCCTCTTCCGTCCCGGTTTGCTTTCGAAGCCTGGCACAGAGGCGAGTCGCTGGGACTTTCCTGTGCCGCCGTCCTGGAGCCTGTTGTCTCCGTCCTAGGCCTTCCTCTTTCTTAGTCCCTAGTTGAGGCAAAACATGCCATCGTGAGGAAACAGGCAGGACTGCTCTGTTCCCTGGAACAGCTTCTCTGCAGGCCGCCATTTCTGCAGAGTGTCTGGGAGCAAAGTGAGGGGCTGAGGCCAGAGTCCTCAATCTCCAAGCGTGTCACTTCACGTGTGGTTTCGGTCTAATGCTGCTGCCGGCTGTGCCTGGTGTCCCCAGGTCCCAAGTGTATTTCATTCATTCATTCATTCACTCATGCATTCATTCAGACAGGAACCCTCTTGTCTGCTGCTGCAGAGAGGGAGGGGTGCTACCTGGCTGCAGGGGTTGGGGTGAGCAGTACTGAAGGGGGGTCCCCACCCATACCGTGTACGGATTTGAGACAGTACCAGGCCGTTGTCGGCTTACCCCGATCTTCCCTGTTCGAGCTACCCTCTCAGCACGTCTGTACCCCGAGGGGAGACGTGTCACTTCTCATAAACGTCGCCCCTTTGCAGGCACCCTACTGTCTGTACCCCGCATGTCTCAGCACCCCCAGCTCAGTGACTTTCGACAAATGCTTATACCCGTGTCTCTGATACTTCGTCCAAGAATATTTCCTCCCCTGTTCAACACTCTTATTGCGAAGGGGTCCTGCCCCCCTCAACCCTGAGACGTGATCGGCACAGTGCCGTCTTTTGTACGGGTGGAAACGCTGGAGCGGAAAGACGAAAGGCTCTTGAAGACGGGTGTTTGGGAGCCTGCATGTATTGAGGACTTTGGGGAAAATGCAAGCTTCCACTAGACGCAGCCCTCCCGTCCAACAACGTCCACCAAAATCTTGTCGCCGAGTCTTGCCAATGTATGGAAACCTCATCAGAAATGGGATCCCTGGATTCACATATTAACGGGACTGGGAAAAGGTGCAGTTGAACCAGACCGAAACCCTGTCAGCTTACACCTCTTCCCATCTCTGACCTGGAGCCTCCGAGATCTCACTGATCCGCTGCTTTGATCTATCAGGAGGGGCTGTCATTTTCCCCGAGAGTGGCCTGCGGGAGCCCCCGCCGCCTCCCGTCACCTCGCACAACCCCGCAGCCTGCCATCGTGTCGCCCTCGGGTCGGCGCGGTCTCCGCATCCAGGCTCCGGTCTAAACTGCACACTCCTGCGAATCTCACCCGATAGCCCACAAAAGGCCCAGCTTCCTCCCCCGCCAGTGTTCCGGTCGTCACTCGGGCTAAAAACCCGGGTGTCACGTAAAAACGTCCCCCTTTCTACATCCAGCTTATCGGTCACTCCTGCTGACCCTTCTCGACACGTACAGCCAGGATGCGACAGTTTCTCAGCTGATCCGCGGATATCACCTGAGTCCGAGCCACCTTCCCGGGCCTGGTCTATGACCGCATCCTAACTGGACGCTGTCATCCCGCACCTGCTCTTTCCCGTCTGCGCCCCGCGCAGCTGCCAGACTGGTCCTTGGGAAACGCCTTCCCATCACCTGGGGCAAAAGCCTGAGTCCTCACGATGGTCTGACAGCCCATCAGCCCTTCTTTTATGTTGTTTAAGCTTATTTATTTATTTGAGAGAGAGACTGCATGGGGGAGGGGCTAAGAGAGAGAGAGAGAGAGAGAGAGAGAGAGAGAATCCCAAGCAGGCTCCACGCCGTCAGCACAGAGCCTGACACGGGGCTCGTACTCACGGACCCCGATCATGACCTGAGCTGAAACCAAGAGTCAGACGCTTAACCGACCGACCCAGCGGCCCAGGCGCCCCTGCCCCTCCCCCGGCAGCCCTTCTTCACCCGCCCCTGCCCCTGGCTCTGCCCCCGCGGTCTGTATGCCACCTCCCCGGACACACCTGCACAGGCCTACCTCGTGCTCACTGTTGCCCCTGCTTGGAAGGATTTACTTTAGGTTTGCATCAGGCTGGCTTTCTTGCTTCACTCCAGCGTCTGCTCGGCGCTTGCCTTGACCTCCACCTGTTTAAAACCCTCACCCTCTCTCCCTTCCTCATGCTGCTTGGGTTTTCTTCCCAGGACTCATCATCCTGGCTAGTTTTACACACACACACACACACACACACACTCTTGCTGGTGTACTGTCTTCTTCCTCCACTAGAATTGAAGTTGATGCTAAGGGCTCTCTCAGTACTGTCTACTCCAGGTCCCCCAGCACCTCGAATAGCTGTGTGCATGTGGCAGGCATACAGCAGGTGCTTGATAAATGCATCGAGGAGCTCCTCTTTTTGGCGTATCGCTTTGCCATGCTTCATCCCGCACAGAGCTGCTGGGTCTCACCCCATGCTTGCTCCCTGGGACTTTCATGTTTCTGCCTGTTTTCCGGGCGTTTTGTGAGTTTGCTCCTTCTTACCTGTCCGGCTTGTGTCCCACTCTTGGAATCCTCTGGTCCAGCCACTGGCCGTCGCACACACCTTGACTGGCACTTACCCTCCTGAATAACGGAGCCGCCTTTCCCAAAAGCTTTGCTCCTTTTCAAAGTTCCCCACAAAATTAAAAATGGAATTGCCATATGATCCAGCAATCCCTGGAAATATGCCCCAAAGGATTGAAAAGAGATCTCGAGGAGATCCTTGCCCACCTGTGTTCATAGCAGCATTAATCACAATAGCCAAGAGGTGGGAATAACCTGAATGCTCGCTGACGCACGGATGGAGGAGGAAAGTGTGGTCTATACGTACACGCATACTGTTGAGCCTTAAAAAGGGAAGGAAATCCTGCCACGTGCTGAAGCATGGACGAACCTGGAGGACGTGACGCTGAGTGAAATGTGCCAGCCACAGTAGGACAAATATTGTGGGATTCCACTCACGCCAGGTGTCGGAAGTAATCGTATTCAGGGGCGCCGGGGCGGCTCAGTCGGTTGAGCATCTGTCTTTTGATTTCGGCTCTGGTCACGATGCCAGGGTCATGGGATCCAGCCCGGTGTCAGGCTCTGCGCTCAGTGTGGAGCCTGTTTGGGATTCTCTCTCTCTCCCCCTCTCTCTCTGCCCCTCCCCCACTCTCTCTGTCTCTCTGTCTCTGTCCCTGTCTCTCAAAAAAAAAAAAAAACTTTATAAGGGCACCTGGGTGGGTCAACTCTTGATTTCAGCTCAGGTCATGATCTCACAGTTTGGTTCATGGGATTGAGCCCACGTCAGGCTCTGTGCAGTGAGTAGTCTGCTCGGGATTCTCTCCCTCCCTCTCTCTCTCTCTGCTCCTCCCCCAGCTCTCTCTCTTTCTCTCTCTCTCTCAAAATAAATAAACTTTAGAAAAGATTTAAAAAATAAAGTAGTCCTATTTGTAGAGACAAAAATTAGATCGGTGGTTGCCAGGGGCTGGGCGGAGGGAAAAGGAGAGCTGGCCAGGATAGCCCAGGGTAGTATAAACTATATATATTAAACTATAGTATAGTTTCCGTTTTGTAAGATGAAAAGTTATAGAGTTCTATTGCACAGCAAGATGCATACGGTTACCACGACTGCTGTACCGTACCCTTAAAAATGGTTAAGATGAGAAATTATGTTTTATGGGTTTTTTTTTTTTAACCACAATTAAAAAAAAACCAGATTTGGCCTTTTCCTTCCCAATCGTTACTTATCTTTACAGTTCCAGCCCAGATGTTCCCAGATCGCTCCCACCCGCCATGTTCTTTCTCCTCCCCAGACTCTTACTACATCTCATTCTTGGACATCCAGTGCCTCACCGAATTTTGCCCCACTCGTTTTATGAATTTGGATAACTTTCCCCAGGGAGACGCCCGCCTCAGGCCCTGTGTTTTTGTAATCTGAGCCACGTAGACACCAACTGGGTTGTTACGTAACGATCTTTGATGGATGATAATCTGGGATAGATGGAATCCGGTCAGTGGTAATTCTCTTTTAAGATCTTTGGACAGAGTACATTTGTAACCATCCTGGATGGTCCTCACCTGTAGTGACTCTGCTTAATATTTCATTGGTCCTTAACTTTAGTAGCAAGTTGTCATAGAAACCAACCTTTGCTTTCCCTTCTATATATCTCTAAGTGCCCTTTGCACTCACTACTATTTTTTAAAATCCTTACAAATATTGGGACACTTCTGTGCAAACACCCATTTAGAAATCAACCTCTTGAACTTGAGGAGATTTTGACATTAACAAAATTAAATGATGTTTTCCTGAACTCTCGCTGCTCTTCTGTTCTCTTTCGACAATTCTATTCTAAACACAAATAATGTCACTTCAGGAAAGAGGCGCTGACATTTTCCTGACCGAGGCACCTTTAATAATTTATTACCACCAAATATCCTGATATTGTTGAACTGAAAGATCAGAACATTTAGGGATATGTTTAGAGCTAACTCCTCGGTGAAATGAATCATTTATATTTTGTGCCATTTTCGAGAGAGAGAAGAAATGGCCCAAAGTCACAGCATAGGTATATGTATATTTCATATTTTTGCTGCACGCACATTAAAAATCATCAATATTTATTCCTCAGAAAACAAGGAGAAGGTAAGAGTTGATTGGCTGGTACTGAGGAAAATCCCCTGTCTTTGGAGGGGTAAAGCAACCACAGACGGTGAATTCTATGTTGTTGGGAAGGTGGTAAATGAGGGTTTTCTCATGAATGTTTCTCCTGCTCACCAAGGTCACTGCCGCCACCTTGTACGTTTTATCAGACACTTTACGTTACCCTTGTACGTTTTATCAGACACTTTACATTACCTCCAGGATAGAAACTTTGGTTTTGCAACATTAAAACCCTGAGATAATGGTGGAAAACACTATACCCACAAGCCATACGTCTTGTGAACACAAGTGGACAAAATGTTTCAATATCTGGATCTCCTTTCCAACTTGCAAAATACCTTTCTGATCTGTATTTCTATATAGTGTGAGTTGGCTTAGGCTGCATCATCCCATGAGGTCTTTAAGGCTTTTGTTGATATTTTCATTGGCCTTAAGGTTTTAAATCCCAGCTCGAGGGGATCCCTCTTGGACACTGTCACCCATCTGGACTGATCATGACCCAGCTGAGGAAGCCAAGGGTCTTTCAGAGACACCGCACCAATGTCTCAGGTCGACCAGGAGAAGGAAAAAAAAAATCCAAGTTTATGGCTCCCGTAAGAAAAAAAGACTTTAAAATAGATGTATATGTTAAAACTCTGTGTTGCAGATGAAAATGCTGCCAATCAGAGTTGTGTGGTTTTTGCAATGCCGTGTGTGTGTGTGGTGAGAGGGAGTTGGTAGAATGATCGGCAGGCGCTCTTACAAAAATATCATAGTGAGATGGACAGACATCAGCAAAATGGACCCCAGCACACGAGGAACTTTCGGCATCTCAAAAAATCCATCCTGCTCTCCAGTGAGCTGATCATTTAATGATATAATTGGTCATCCTTTGAGCTCTGGATGACTTTGCCTTGCCTAGTTCTAGTTGTGCAAAAACAAACATTTACTGGGATCTAATGTGCATCTGGCACTGTCCTGGGTCCGAGACCACGTTGCCTAAGGTAATGGAGTTTCTGCTCTCGAGGTGGCAGGCGAGGAAATAGATTCACTGTGCTGTGTGTTCTGTTTCCTCCTCCCAACCAAAACCACACGTCTGAAAAATATTTTCCCCAAGTCTTTTGATGGATTTTTAGTTTTGTTTATGGACCTTAGGTTTTTAAAAATTTATTAGCACCAAATCTCAGAAGCTGGTTCTACAACTGGGAGGCGTATATTCCTTCCCTCTTTGATCACGCGATTTGATTGTTCCTTAAAGGATTTCCTTTCCATCCTTAAGAGCTTTTTCTCAAATTTTTTTTTTTTTCTGAGAGATGCCGGTTCTATTGTGTATCTCAGATCTAAGAGAGAGTGAAGTGACATTCAGATTCCCAGTCCGCTGGGGATTGTCTTCCTTCCATGGCCCAGTCTCCATGCGTGCTTCCCACAGAGTTACCACATCTGGCCTCCCCTGTGCTCTTGACTTTCCTTCGGGTTTTTTGATTTGCTCATGACTTTGTCAGTTTACCAAACTCTGATTCTTTTCATGGGGACTCTGTTCTGCCCTGTCCCTTGTAGCGATTGTTTAGGATTTATTCACCCATGGCGGCTACGTCATCATGACCACAGACTTCTCTTAGCACCCTTAATTCACCCGTTTTATAGCTGGAGTAAACTCAGTCCCAAAGCCTTCAGCGAGCACATAGGGGTCTTTATGCAGATTAAATTAAACAATATTTGTGCAACATCGAGCTCTATGTTAGTCCTTTATATCGTCTTTATATGACATGTTTCTGAATTCCAAGTCAACTTGGACCCCATGCTCAAAAGCATTCTCATGGGCCCCCTAAACTAGGGTCAAGGGATCTGTACTCACTGATAGGAAGAATTAAAGCATCAGGTTGTCTTTCTGGGATCTCAGTCTGGCTCCATCACTAAATAGATTTGTGACCTTGAGAAAGTTACTTAAAAAAAAAAAAATCTCTCCGTGCCTCAGTTTCCCTGTCTGTAACTTCTGAGAGTAACTGCTCAACAAGGATAGTTTATAGAAACCTCTTTGCCAAGTGGCTGCCACACAATAAATGCCCAGTGTGTTTTCACTCCACATCTAATAAGCAGGGTGATGGTATCGTGGATGGAAACGTTGCTTAAAAGTGAGGTTGTCGGGGCGCCTGGGTGGCGCAGTCGGTTAAGCGTCCGACTTCAGCCAGGTCACGATCTCGCGGTCCGTGAGTTCGAGCCCCGCGTCGGGCTCTGGGCTGATGGCTCGGAGCCTGGAGCCTGTTTCCGATTCTGTGTCTCCCTCTCTCTCTGCCCCTCCCCCGTTCATGCTCTGCCTCTCTCTGTCCCAAAAATAAATAAACGTTGAAAAAAAAAATTTTTTAAAAAAAAAAAGTGAGGTTGTCAAACATTTGCAAGAGGCCTACAATGTGCAAGAGGTAGGCTTCTGGAAAAGTGAAAGCGCACCGGTCAGTCTCCCTTTCCGTAAGCAGTTTCCCATTTATTTGGGGGAACAGTTCGATGACAACGTAAGAAACAATACAGGAGCGCCTGGGTGGCTCAGTCGGTTAAGCGTCCGACTTCGGCTCAGGTCATGATCTCGCGGTCCGTGAGTTCGAGCCCCGCGTCGGGCTCTGTGCCGACAGCTCAGAGCCTGGAGCCCGTTTCAGATTCTGTGTCTCCCTCTCTCTCTGACCCTCCCCCGTTCATGCTCTGTCTCTCCCTGTCTCAAAAATAAATAAACGTTAAAAAAAAAAATTAAAAAAAAAAAGAAACAATACAAAGCAGTCCAGGAAGGGGACCAAATCGTTGGCCGTATTAGTGCCGGATTACCGTGTAAATGAGGGAGTAAGAGAGTCTTCTGGATAGAAGCTTCTCACTACATGGATTTTTCTGGTTTCTCTCTCGCCCGCTGTGTTTTTCCAACAAGAGATCATTTGAGGATCAATTGGTAGCCTTCCCCAAGAACCTCAAAGTGACGATACAATGTCCAAGCCGAGGGGCGTGTGGTATATTCTAAAATGGTGGAGAGTTTTGTTTTGGGGGGGGGACTTTTTGGTTTTTAGTATTTTAATGAAGAAAATGTTGAAACACACAAAATGAAGGCAATAGAAAAATGAATTCCCGCAAATGCACCAGATTCAACGGTCATCATGACGGCACCACATCTGTGTCATCTCTCTCCCTCTTCTGGCCTTAGCTGAGGGATTTTAGAACAAAGTCTCCCTGGCATCATGCCGTCTCATTCTTACACACCTTGCCCTGCAAGAGGGCCCCTAGTCCCACACGCATCCTGGGCACGCCCCCAGCCTGTGTTACCCGGAGTCATATGGCTGGGCCTAGGAGGAGGCGGGGACACCGGGTTCCTCTAAATAATGAGAAATACATCCAGAAAATGCCAAGCCCAGGAATGATGCTGGAGTGCACGCAGGGACCGGGACGATCCTCACCTGGAGCGAGTGCCGGGTCACCCCCAACACCTGGCTTTTCCACGGCCGATCAGCCCGCTCCCTGAGCCAAGCTCGTCAGGGCCCCCGACACGGAGAAGGAAATGAGTCCAGATTCGGTTCTCATTGTGTCTCTGACGAATGAGGGCATTGTTCGAACCACAATCCTTGGTTTTTTCTAATGCCCTGTCTGTGATCAAATCCTCCAGTTAGGCATCTTTTCAGCTGGGGGTTTGACTCGTTGGGGGCCATGAAATCAATGTAGTGAATCAATGTCAGATTAAAAGAGAGATATAAAATATCAGAGTGCCTCGGGAGCCTGGGTGGCTCAGTTGGTTGAGCGTCCAACTTCGGCTCAGGTCGCGATCTCGTGGTTCGTGAGTTTCGAACCTCGCGTTGGGCTCACGGCTGTCAGCACAGAGTCCGTTTCAGATCCTCTGTCCTTTTCCCTCTCTGCCCCTCCCCTGCTTGCACTCTCTCAAAAATAAAATTAAATTAAAATATCAGAGTGCTATGCAAATGCAAAGGGGATTTTTTCCCCCAAAATACTGTTTCAATTACATATGTAAGTGTACCAGGCTTGAGAAACAGCAGTCTAGGGAATGTTCACACTAGTCCCTCTGCCCCTACTTTTCTACATCCTGTGTTGACAACTCATACTGCAATTCCATCTTTTAGCATAATGAAAGGGTACTGACCCTTACCTAAAGGCCCTCGAGACTTGGTGTTCTCAAAGAAAAGTTCTTTCATGAGATCCATAGTTGATAAAGTGATAAAGGTCGTGAGTCAAGAGGGCCCTGTCATGGCACATTTGGTCTCAACTTTGAAGGATTACTATGTTAACATTCACTGCTTTCTAGTTCACCTGGAAGGTCGGTGTTGGGAGGGGGAAAAAGCCTGGCCTTTAGCCACTCAAGCTTCTAGTCTTGGAGAGGGAATCTAGGACAATATGGAAGGTGAAAGGTCAGGGTTCAACAGCTACTCTAATTTTGGATTCCCACAGACGGAGATCGCAGAATATTTCCATATTCAGAAAGAACCCAGCCCGTGTTCACAGTATGACCCATATGTCCACTGAAGTTAAGAATTGCCTTCCTCGGGCAATTTTCTGGAATCCAAACCTGAAGACGAGTTTGCCGTATTAGCGTCATGGGGCTGCTGTAACAGAGTACCGCAGCAGGGGTGGCTTAACTCAACAGAAACTTCTTCTTCCGCAGGTAGGGAGGTTATCAGTCCAAAACCAAGGTGTCCGCAAGGCCATGCTCCCTCCAGAGGGAGAAGCTTTTTCGCCTCTTCCAGGTCTGGTGACCTCAGGCATTGCTTGGCTTGTGACTGCTTCACTCAACCCCTGCATCTGACTCCAGTGGCCTTCTTCTCCCTGTGTGTCTGAGTGTCTCTCTGTGTCCCCCGCTGTTCGTTTAAGGACATTAGTCTTTGCATTTAGGCCCGCCCCATCCACATGAGCTCATAGCAATCCCTGACTAATTACGTCCATAAAGACCCCATTTTCAAATAAGGTCCCATTCTGAAGTTCTGCATGGATATGAATTCAGGAGAGGGGAACACTGTTCAACCCACTACAGTCACAGATGGAAAATTTGACAGCTCTTGAGATGATTCTCACATAAGTCAACGTTGAGAATCACTGGGTTTTTTTCAGGTGCCTTTCAACAGAGTTTGGGGGTCTAAGATCTTTTCGTATATGTTGGTCCAACTCAATGAGAATTGAATGTCTCCCGCCTGGGTTTTTAAACTCTTACTTAGTCTCTCGTAAAGTAGAACATCTTCAGTCTTTCTCATTCCATCTCTCCATCTGCGTAGGACTTGGGACAATAGATCCAGAAGCCCGTCATAATATCCAAAAATTAGAAGTGAAGCAAAAATAAAGATAATGGTTAAAGAATGGTTCCATTTTTTTAAGACTGGCTTTCACTACAAAATGTTTGTCAGACTGAACCGCATCATAAAACAATGTTCACATTTTCATGAAGAACTTTTTGACAAGTTGTTAATCCTCACTGTGATATTTATGAAACAGTAGGGACCTATTTTGCAGTGACAACTTTCTCTGCTTCTGAATGTGGAAAAAACCCCAACTCATGCGGAAGTAAGTGGAGAAAAGAATCCTTGAGCTGTTTGAAAAACACGTACAATATCTTCATTGGCAAAATGTTCTTTTAAGCGTAGAATTTAAAGCTAACCTCATTGTGTGGACACATTTCATTGAGGTTAAAGATTATCGTTTTAAACGACTGCACATCATCTGATTTAGTCCACTGAAAGGAAATTTGGGATGTTGTATCTATTTAAAGGTGCAGAAACGAGGGCTGAGACAGCAGGTGGGTGTCAGAGCAAACCACGGAGCGAGATTGTTCTTGAAGGCCGGCCGCTCTGGTCCTGTTCTCCTGGCTCTAGAATGCCTCCCGATGTGTGGATTACAAGGACTTTGAAATATATTGTAAATGGCCCCAATACTGCAAAAGCTGGTGTGGTTAAGGAACGAAGAAGAGCCTCCTGCCCAGGGCACCATACAAGGAGTCTGAAAAAGTCTGGATTTGGATCTAGGCACTGAAAATTCAGTGGTTCTACAAATTCGCTCCAGGACTTCATAAACCTTGGGAGACACAGATGTGTCTCTATGTTAGCTCTTCAGACAATCTGCTGTGCTTTGAAGACTTCCTCCACTTTCTTTTTTTTTTAATTTTTTTTTAACGTTTATTTATTTTCGAGAAGAGAGAGACAGAGCATAAGCGGGGGAGGAGACAGGAAGAGGGAGACCCAGAATCCGAAGCAGGCTCCAGGCTCCGAGCCGTCAGCCCAGAGCCCGACGCGGGGCTCGAACCCACGGACCGCGAGATCGTGACCTGAGCCGAAGTCGGACGCTTCGCCGATGGAGCCACCCAGGCGCCCCCCCTCCACTTTCTTTATTTGTCATTTGCATTCATCGTATGTTTAGATCACAATGACTTCCGCGTCTACGGATATTATCACTGCTGTGAAAGCTCGTTCCTGGTCACGAAGAATAAACCGCTAAACGTCTTCCTTTATGTTCCGTCTGGGTTCTTGCACACCGGTCGGGCGCATGGAAACGCCGTCCACCTGCAGCCTGGTCCTTGCGGGCTCCCTCCCACGGTGCCGCTTGCTTCACAGCTCTGCTCCTGGAAGCACCCGAAACTTCCCCAAGCAGGGGGTCCTAATTTTAATGTATGAGCTTGGCTCTCTTCACCTGTAAGGAGCCGTCGTGCAGGTTAATCTTTGCAGAGAAAAAAAGCTTTGCTGGTTCGGTCATGTTGGAGCGGTGGGGAAATACGGACATCCCAGCGTAGGGTCCTGACATACCTTAGTTTACTCAACATCCTTCCGTTAGACGCCACGAGACCCCTGACAGCAAGAGGCGTTTCACTGGACCCAGTGTCCAGGCGGAGGAAGACCAGGTGAACAAATGATTTCTTCGCGCCTGTGTCATAGCCGGAAGACGGCAGGCGCAAGAAACCGTGGCTGCTTTCATCCAGGAGCAAGCAGAAAATGCACCTGACTTAGGACGCAGTCTAGCCCCTGAAACAAATCCAGGGACTTGATTCTCCTCAGCCTCTGCAGCCCAATTTGGAGAAAATACTTTACCTTAGAAACAGGGTGTCAAGAATTAAAGGAAATACTGGATTTAGAATTCAGGCTGCGAGCAAGAAAAATGACTTTCCGGTTATCTTCGCCATTTTCCCCAGTAGTGCTGGTTGCTATATGAATTCAGTTCACGGCTGAGGGCATTGAGGATATTATATTTCTTAAACACCGAGGACCGTGCCGTGCTTGTGTTAACCACGATTTTACGTGAGCAACCGGAGAAGGATTTTAAATTCTTTGACTCCAGTGAAAAGAACGCAGAAAGCGGGGACCGGTGCATCCCCTGGTGGACTTTGTTTGGGAATCGTGTGCGAGGGAAATAGGTCTCTTGCAGGTCTGAGCGGCTCTGTGTCGTGATCCCTACCCCAGCCAGGTACTTCAAAATGAACAGTACTGATTTGTAGCCGGACCAGAGTCATCGGGATAGTTTTCGGGGCTCAGTAGCTAAAGCCAACCATCCAAGTAACCAACCAACCTACCAATCAATCCGAACTCTTCTGTTCTCTGCTGTTGGGAGAGTCATTACGGATGATGGCTGCCATTATGGAAGCATCGTTGGAAGCCAAAACACAGTGACCTAACGTGTAAGTAAAGGACAGAGTGCCGGTTGACTGACTTGACTCCATGAGCCCAGCACGGCAACTGGTTACATGTGGGTCGCATGAGTCCCAAGGATTAGTGGACTTATTAAGGAATGGAGATGGGGAAATGCCTGAATGTATAGCTTTCCTTTTGGTAATAAGTTAATGTAATAACCTTCCTTATATTTACGTTTTCGTCTCTAAGTATGGAGGCATAAGGGGAAGTGGAAGTAAGGGAGATTGCACAGGTGAGGTGAGGTGAGGTGAGGTGAGGGTTTCGGGAAACCAGAAACCAGATGGGGAGCTGGAACGTAAGCCAAGAAAGAGGAAGGTGCGATTCAGGACACCCAGCAACCCGTAGAAGTGCTTTGCACCCAAAGTCCTGAATATAATTAGAACAATTTGCAGAACAGACCCTCAGGTTGATAAGTCTTGGAAAGCGATGAGCAGGTGGCAAGGTTTGTTTTAGTAAACAGAAGCCAGAAAGGGGATTATATCAGCTTGAGGGGGTAGCTAGGTAGGGGGGCATCAGGATATCTGGACTGATTTTATTGGGGTTAGGAAGGAGGGGAATGATAAGACCCAAGTTCCCGGTTTTGGAAGATGGTCTGATGGAAACTACACCCAAGGTCTCTGTGCCTGAACGACTCCGTTCCAGGATTTACATGCCTGGCTGGTTCTCCTGCTACTATGGTCACGCAGTGTGGCACGTGTCCAGTGGGGCCATGCCTTTACCAAGGGCTCCTTGAACCATTTCCCAACAGGCAGGTTGGATTAAACATTCCACCGCCAGTTCCTTAGACCAGGATTGGGGCTTGAGAGACCTCGGTAAATAATACGCCTCTTCCCCACGTGAGTTCTACACAATTGAGAAAGAAGACAGAAGACTCAGGCAGATGCACGTTCCCGAAGTGACTTTTATTACTAAGAAAGTTAATAAGATTGGAGAATGTGGCTTCCATGCGCAGGTCCGTAGGTTTCCTCACATTAACCCTGTTGGAATAGATTTCTCCGGAGTCCTGCACACCTCCCACTGCAAGAAGGTATGCTGTCTGCGGCGGCTTCCTCCCACGGGAAGGATGTGTCTCTCTCCAGACCCCCAGACTCTTACCCTCCTTCGCCGAAAATGAGTGAGGTGTTAGGGGAAGGCCAGAGCGTTGCGTGAGTGGTGCCTCCCCGCGTGGATCGGGGAAGGCCCGGGGAGGAACACTCCCTCTACCATCAACACCTGCTAGCTTTTGAAATTGAGCAAAAATACACGATTTAATTTTTAAAAATATTTATTGTTTTAGAGAAGGGACAGGGACAGAGCATGAGCGGGGGAGGAGCAGAGAGCACGGGAGACACAGAATCCAAAGCAGGCTCCAGGGTCCCGGCTGCCAGCGCAGAGCCCCACGCGGGGCTCGAACCCACCAACCGTGAGCTCGTGACCTGAGCCGAAGTCAGATGCTTAACCGACCGAGCCACCCAGGAGCCCCTAATTTAATTCTTAGTTTTCTAGAGTTGATTCACCGAAAACTTACCTCGGAAGCCTCACTGCCTCCCTTGAAGAATCGTAAGGAGCGCATAGACTGGACTGGATTATTTGAACCTGCAAAAGTTAGAGTATCAGCAGGTGGGGGACAAAGGTGAGCTGTGTGATGTCAGCAGAAGACCCCCAGGTATTCTTGTCAGTTGTGCCTCTGTTCGTTGTTGACATTTTATGTGTATAATGCCACTCACAGAATAGTTCTTTGAGACCAAAGACCCTAGCAGAATATATGTAAGCGCGTCAGAGGGCCTATGAACTTCACAAAGTGATTGGCAAAGTTTTGCCAGTGTTATTCTGGGGGAAGATGTGTGTAATCTGATTCTTTTCTTTAAATTTTTTTACATTTATTTATTTTGAGCGAGACGTAGACATTGTGAGCAGGAGAGGGGCAGAGAGAGAGAGAGAGAGAGGGAGAGAGAGAATCCCAAGCAGGCTCCGTGCTGCCAGCACAGAGCCCAGTGCGGGACTTGAACCCACGAAACCGGGAGATCGTGACCTGAGACGAGACGGAGAGTCGGACGCTCAACCGACTGAGCCGCCCAGGTGCCCCCCTCCGTCTGATTCTTAAGTGACCTAACGTGTCCATGCAGAACTGAGACACCACTGAGAAGAGGAGAAAACAAAACCCTCAAGACTGAGAGGCGAAGAGGTGATGTCTGCAGAGAGGGATGCTCCAGACCAAGGCAAGGGGCAGGCCCCATGGTCTTGTAGACGCTGCACCCCGAGTCCGAAGGGCACCGTCTACACGGTTCTGACCACATTTACATACGTGCTTGTTACGTTTGGCAGGTTGTGTGTATGCGTCTCTTGAACGTGAGATCCCAGGACCGGCCTCCTTTGTTTGCCCTGGGAATTTCCATAACTATTCTTCCAGAATTGCTTGGCCCGGGTGGTGATTTGGAAGGTAGCGACTGTGACTTTCTGGGATTTGTGCGGCAGTCCTTGTTTAACAGTGGGATTCGAGGACCCACTTACCTCCCAAAGCCCCACCTCCCACACCATCCATCAGAGGTCGGGGCTTCAACATATGAATCGGGGAGGGGGGGATGTAGGCATTCAGTTTATAACAAGAGTGACAGCCATGGGGGCTGTTGTTGATGTTATTGACATCCTTGTCCGGTGTCAGACACTGTTCTGGGTACCGAGGACATACCAAAGAACAAGTAGACAGACTCCCTGGCCTCTGGGGGTTTACAAACTACTGGGCGTATGTGTGTGTGTGTGTCTGTGTGTGTGCGTGTGGAGTTTAATTTACACATGGATTGGGGCGCCTGGGTGGCGCAGTCGGTTAAGCGTCCGACTTCAGCCAGGTCACGATCTCGCGGTCCGTGAGTTCGAGCCCCGCGTCGGGCTCTGGGCTGATGGCTCAGAGCCTGGAGCCTGTTTCCGATGCTGTGTCTCCCTCTCTCTCTGCCCCTCCCCCGTTCATGCTCTGTATCTCTCTGTCCCAAAAATAAATAAACGTTGAAAAAAAAAATTTTTAATTTACACATGGATCAAGGGGTGAGTGAACCGGTCACTTGCTAAGCCATGAAATCCTAGGTTGGTGCATCCAGTCCTGACTTCCCTTCGGACTGCTTCCGGCACGGTGCCCAGGGGACCCGTCCAACCACACGCTCACAGACCCAATCCCGCCCCCATCGAGCCATCTACCCGACGGCAGCTCAGCTTGGTGCTCCGCACAGATGCTTCCAGTTCGTTTTTACAGCAACCCCGCAAGGTAGGTATCGTTGTTGCCGTCTTGTAGACGGGAGCACCGGGAACTCAGGAGGGTAACTGGCTGGTCCCAGAGGACACTGCCAACGATCGGCGATGACGGTTTCCTAACCCAGGTCTCCCGACTTGAGCGCCGTGTGCTTCTCAGTGTACTGTGTTTAAGGTTTTAGGAATATTTTAAACCATCAGCTCTGTAGGAGGGCTCACTCCCGTGCCGGCTCACCCCTTGACTCTCTGCTCGCGTGTGCCAAGGCCGCTTGAACGCTAATCTTGTTAGAATGATAGTTGGCAGGAATGCGCTGAGAGTCTTCCAAAAGATAAGCGTCCTCATCGTAGGAGGATCTTTGCTGAGACCTAGGAGAGCGCAAAGCCCTAAAGAGTGCGTGTGCAGGACGCCTGGGTGGCTCAGTTGGTTAAGTGTCTGACTCTTGGTTTCGGCTCAGGTCATGACCTCACAATGCATGGGTTGAAGCCCTGCATTGGGCTCTGTACTGATAGCAAGGAGCCTGCCTGGGATTCTCTCTTCCCTCTCTCTCTCTCTGACCCTCCCTTGCTTGTGCTCTGTCTCTCTCTCGAAATAAATATGTTTTTTTTTCCCAATATATGAAGTTTATTGTCCAATTGGTTTCCAGTGCTCATCCCAAAAGGTGCCCTCCTCAATACCCATTGCCCACCCTCCCCTCCCTCCCACCCCCCATCAACCCTCAGTTTGTTCTCAGTTTTGAAGAGTCTCTTAAGTAAGCATGTTTTAAAAGAAGAGTGTGGGGGGTGGGCGACACCTGGGTGGCCCAGTCGGTTAAGCTTCTGACTTCGGCTCAAGTCACGATCGTGCAGTTCGTGGGTTCGATCCCCTTGTCGGGCTCTGTGCTGACAGCTCGGATCCTGGTCCTGCTTCTGATTCTGTGTCTCCCTCTCTCTCTGCCTCTCCCTGTTCGTGCTCTGTGTGTGTGTGTGTGTGTGTGTGTGTGTGTATCTCTCTCTCCCCAAAATAAATATTAAAAAAATTAAAAGAGGGGTGCCTGGGTGGCTCAGTTGGTTGAGCGTCCAACTTCAGCTTGAGTCACGGTCTCGCAGTTTGTGAATTCGAGCCCCACGTCAGGCTCTCTGCTGACAGCTCAGAGCTTGGAGCCTGCTTCAGATGCTGTGACTCCCTCTCTCTGCCCCTCCCCTGCTCACCCTCTCTCACACATGCACGTGCACACGTACGACATACACACAGGGCCTCATGGAGACAGAAAACACATCTAATTGCTAGATGGTCTCTGGGGATGGGTCAATAGATGATTCTTGGAAGCAGAAGGAAAGGGACGGGGGTCAGCAGGCTCTGGACACCTGCCTGCCGACACCAGTGTTGGGTCCTGCTGGGTGGGCACCGCCCGTGAACGGTCACAGCGGACACAGGAAAGGACTCCTGCTGGCTCCTTGCTGGGACTCTGTGCTGAGTCGGTACCTGCTGCAGCCCTCCAGGGTGGTTACAGCCGACTCTTGGGTTCTCTGATGGCCAAAAATCCTCCCAGAGCAGCCCCGGTGAATGGAAGGTCAGCAGAGTCACGGGCATTGTCACTAGGATCAGATCGTATGTGTTTGCTACGTTCCCTTAAGCCACACGTTTAAAAATCTCATGGATAGAAATTTCTCTGGAAGGAACTCAGTACCCGGGTTTGGAAGGTGAGGCCAGCTTAGGGCAGTGAAATGTCTGGACGTGCCTGTAAGAGAGCGAAAAGTGGTCTAGAATTGAGGACCCTACCTCCTCTCTGTCCACAGCCTTTTGTTCAGCAGTGCACTTCTAAACACGGGAGCCCCATGGCAGCGTTTAGGAAGTGGGGGGGGGGTGTCTCTTCGTCTCCAGCATCTGCCTGGATCGGGGGTTCCTTCAGCTCTACAGGGAGCAAGGCAGCATATGTGGACATCGTCAACTGTATTTATAGTCCTAAATGCGTATTTACAATACGAAGCAGGGGCGCCTGGGTGGCTCAGTCGGTTAAGCACCCAACTTCACCTCAGGTCATGATCTCACGGTTCGGGAGTTTGAGACCCGCGTCGGGCTCTGTGCTGACTGCTCAGAGCCTGGAGCCTGCTTCAGATTCTGTCTCCCTCTCTCTCTGCCCCTCCCCTGCTCGAGCTGTCCCTCTCTCTCTCTCTCTCAAAAATAAATATTTTTTTTAAATTTTTAATAAAAAAAATTTAAAAATTTTTAAATAAAAAAAAGCAAATGGCAGAGTGGAGCCCAGTGCTCAAGGCTCCGCTGGAGTGCCCTTTGAGGCCGTTCCTTAAAGCACATGGATGGCTCACCTCCTTCAGACCCAGGTCTGTTTGGCCCACGCAGCTAGAAAGAACTTGCTCTCCTGGGTCGGAGAGTGTCCCCCCAAATTTGTGTCCACGCCAAACCTCAGGATGTGACCTTATTTGGAAATGGGGTCTTTGCCGACATAATTAGTCGAGTTCAGATGGGTAAGAGAGACACTGTGATGTGGGCTTATTGAGGACGAGGGACAGAATAGATAGTGTGAAGGGAGAAGGGACCTAGAAAGGGGCACCTGTTCCAGAATCATGTCCAGGGTTAGAGCTTTCCTACTCCTGTCCTGAGAGTGTTATTTAGTTCACAGATGTGCCAAATAGACCGTGAGGAATTTGTGATGAACCTGGGGGCAGTGAAGAACCGGAATTCCTAGAGAAACGATGTACGGGGGCATCTGGGTGGCTCAGTCTGTTGAGCATGTGACGCTTGATTTCGGCTCAAGTTATGATCCCAGGGTCATGGGATCGAGCTCTATGTTGGGCTCTGCACTGAGTGTGGAGTCTGCTCGGGATTCTCTCTCCTTCTCTCTCTGACCGTTCCCCCAACCTTTCTAGTAAAAAAAAAAATAAAGAAAGAAAGGATGTCATAAAGGATGGTGGGAGCCATGGGGAACATGACACTTTAGACTTGCCCAAGTGATGGTGACCCATCCCATCAAGGCTTGGGGAGGACGGCAGAGATGGCTGAGTCCCCCTTGGCCACCTCTGGGCACTGCCACCAAATCCAGAAATCCTCGAAGGTAGCACCTCCTTGAACTTCAGCACCAGGGGAGTCTCTTAAATCAGTGTAGCCACATGGGCTGGGATGCATGGGAAGCATGCCTGGCAATGAATCGTGTGGCCTGGCTTTGGGGGAAGGATACGGAGGGAACAAGTGATTCATCAACAGATCTCAGACAGTTTGGTCCCTTCAGGAAGCCCGAAAAGAAAATAGAACAAACACAAGGGGGAAATGCACAGGGAGGCTGGGCCTTCCTACCAGAAAGCTACGATCTTTAATAAGAAATGGGGAAATGGATTGGAAATGGCGATAAATCATCTTCAATGGCAGTCCAAGGAAATTGGTTTGTAGTTGCTCAGAGGAAACAACTACAATAAAGTCTCGGATGTAAGAAATGTGTTCCCCTTGTGTGTGTGCATGTAGATTTTGAACCTCGAATGCTGACGAAGAGTTAGTCAAGGCTATACGATGTCTGATACAGGGGGTGACGCTAGATCGCAAGGGCACTAGCCCTTTGGGACTCATTACATTCAGAGAATTCTTTTAGGATTCCAAAAGGCAAGGACTGACATCTTGAACCATTCTGTCCTACCTACGGTCCATCCATAGCTGAGCTGATCTCTTCATGAACTGGAGACAAAGACGCTTTGTCTAGCCCCAAACTGATTAATTATCCTCCTGTTCAGGCTTTTCTCTCTCTCTCTGTCTCTCTCCCCCTCCCTCTCTCTCTCTCTCCATTTGCCCTCACATCATGGAGGCAGCCTGTCACCTTTAAGATGACAGGTCATTTTGAGAGTGAGTTTCCCGTGTCAGGGAACATTTAAAGATCACCAAATCTAGCTTCTGAGAATTTCTAATTATCTTCGATCATTTTGGAGGGAGGACAGAATATCTTAGTTTCTGAATATCACAGAGCAACCACTAGGAGGCATTTATCAAACTGTCTCAGCAAATTAATTTATCAAATTAGCTTTCCACCATTTTTAAAACAAACTTTTCACTGAAATATCCTACAGAACAATGTGTAAATTGTTTATAGGCAGTTTGTGGAATTTTCACAAAGTCAACAGCTCCAATGTGCCCAGATCAGAGGATTCAGTAGTTAACAGCACGCCAGAGTCCGCTCTGTCCCCCCAGGTGACATGCTGCCTTTCCCCCGTCCCCCCCGACCCACTGCCTTTTTTTTTTTCTAAATTTTTATGGAGAGCAGGGGAGAGGGGCAGAGGGAGAGAGAGAGAGAGGATCTCAAGCAGTCTCCATGCTCAGCACAGAGCCTGACACAGGGTTCGATCCCATGACCCTGGGATCGTGACCTGAGCCAAAATCAAGAGTCAGACGCTCAACGGACTGAGCCACCCAGGCGCCCCCAAAAAAAGTCTCCTGATTCTTATCACCTGCAAATATTTTTGCTGAATTTTAAACTTTATATAGATGGGTTCACAAAGTGGGTGGCTTCTTTCCTTCCAACTTCATGTTTGTGAGATTCTTTCCAAGTTGTTGCATTTATCTGAAATGGTTCTTTTTTTTTTTATATCAATCCCTTTTATGACTATCCTATTTATTCAACTCTACTGTTGATGAACATGCAGGTTGTTTCCACTTTGGGGCTGCTGTGAATAATGTTTCCGAGAACCTTCTCAAGCAGGTCTTTGGGGGAACAAATTTACATTTGTATTCGTAGGAGAGGGGTTGCTGGATCTAAGCATAGGTAGAACTTTATTAATAATGACAAACAGGTGTCCAGTGTGGCTGTATCATTTTCCACTCCCATTGGCGGTGCTGGAGAGTTCCAGGGCGACATGTTGTCACTAAAACTGTTGTATTGTTTTGTTATGTTAAATGTAGCAATTCTAGTGAATGTGTATCTCATTGTGGGTTTCATTTGCATTTCCTTGAGGACAAATTGTGTTGACAGCCTTTTAAATATACTTATTGGGTCTCTGCTTTGTAAAATGTCTTTTCAAGCTTTTTGCCCTTTAAAAAAATTGAGATAACTGTTTTATGTATTTATTTGTAGGAATTACTTTGTATATTCTAGGCACAGGTCTTCGGTTGAATATATGTATTGCAAATATATTTTCCCACTCTGTGGTTTGCCTTTTAACACTCCTAAAGTCTTTTGATGAGTAGACTTTCTTAATTTTAATGAGGTTCAATATATCAATCTTTTCTTTATCCCCAGGGCTGTCATATAATATAATAAAGAGCAGTTAAACTCTTTGCCCTCATTCCTCCCAAATCCACTGCTCTGGAAAACATAGGAAAGTCCCTTTTCCAAATTCTTAGTTGTATATATGACTCTCTTTTTGCTGAAGGAGGGATCAATCTATGCCAAGCAAAGCTATTAAGTAGAAATGAAAATGAGCGTCATTTTGCTACAGTAAAGGATGCAACATGATAGCATCAGAGGGAAACAGGGGCCAGATACTTAATCAAATGGGTTCTATGCCTTTTGAAAAGCATTAACATTTTGCATAGGTGAGAATGGATAGGAAGGTAGCCCAGAAGACAAAATGGAAACAGTTCAAGGGTAAGGTGGCGGTGAAGGGTACGGAATGAGTTTGGAAAGTGTCCTCTTTTGCCTTGAGAGAGAACTGTTTACCTGGGTGTGAGTCACTGTCTGTTCACCTGCATATCTGGGTCCTTGGGCACACAGTCTGACTTGGGAGACAGCCACAGCATGGTGGAGGGGCCATTTCACCGTCGCCAGGGTCCAGCGCTGCCTCAAGTTAGTATTCAATTTGCCTGAGTCTCGTTGGCTGTGTTCTAATACTTCTTCCTACTTTCCACTTCTGTCTACACGTATGCCTTCCCATACACAGGTGCCCACCCCCCACCCCCTGCCCAGAATGGATTTACATGAGCTGAATTACTCCTCTGTGCTTCACACACAGCAGGTCCATGATATTTATGTGGAGGTGTTCTGTGTGGCCCTACGCGTGTTGATGAACCTTGGTGTCCTATTCAATAGAGTTCGGTCAACAGTCAGCAAGTTCTTCCAGTGTGGAAGGTCCTACGATGGTGAGACAAGGTCCCTGAGTTAAGGCAGTTGATGCTGACATTTGAACTTTTCCCCATTGCATTGAAGTTTGGAAGTACTGTAGTAGCTGTTGCAATTTATGGACAAAAAACAAAAACAAAGGAAAGATGAGCAAGGCGAAACAACACATAACGACTCAACGGCAGAGTCGTGATCAGAGATGAAGTTTTCTTACCCGACACCCTTATTTCTGCTGCTATTCCCCTGACGACCCAGTGCTATGTTGTGCCAACCTGATGGTAGTCATTCTCGGTTCCAACATCATCTTCCTTTCTAGGACAGATGTGCTCCATATCTTTCTTCTTGCTTCTCATCGTGTGCCTACTCTTGGTTCATCTTGCCTTTTGTGAATGAGAATCTTCTCTCATAAAATACTACCAGATATAGTTGTTGGGCTTTATGCTTTCATTCAATATTTTCTGAATTATGTGCTTTTCTTTGGAGAGGGGGGAGGAGAAAACCCCCATGGCCACACTTAGCGTCTCCCGAGCATCTGAAGGGGAATGCAGGCACCAATCTAATGTTGCACATTTCGGGTTTTGAGAGCCCCACTTCCACACCACGTGCGAATCTGCCACTTGCATTTTCAGTATGTTCAATGATCATGACTGTGCGCTAGACCAACGGTCTCCAAACTGGAGTTCACAGGTAGTTTGGTAGGTTAGGAAATAAAAATTTACAATGAGGAAGGAGTCGTTGGGTCGTGCTTCTTTTGCAGATGGAGCGATGGCCAGTCACATTCTCTTGGGTAAAGGGTCCTCCAAATATTTTAACATGTTTTTTTGGGGGTGTGATAAAGAACTTTTTATTGAGGTTACATAAAAAACTCTTCAACTCAATAAGGAGAAGACAAATAACCCAAGTTAAACCTGGGCAAACACTTGAATAGCTAGTTCACCAAAGAAGACATACAAATGGCCAGCAAGCGCATGAAAAGATGCTAACGTCATTAGTCATTACGAAAATGCAAAGTGAAACCGTGTTGAGATGTCACTTCACACCCACAGAATGACTAGGATCCAAAAGAGACAATTACATACGTTTATAAATTATAAGCATATGAAACTCAGACTCTCATATATTTATAGGGGAAATGTAACACATTTCTAATGCACATCCACGCATCTACGTGTCTTTATTCAACACTGTTAGCACATAACCACTGGCGTTTCCAGGGGCCGGATCTATACTGGTTAAAGTTAATCCCCAGCTCCAAGCATAATTTTCTTTGAAGTCCACGCAGAGTCAGTGAGCGTCGCCACGCTCCTCGGTTCTTGTCCCCAGAGTGCCGGATGCTTGTGCTAATGCGCCTAATGAGAATCCACGTACTGGCCAAAGCACCTGGTGCTCCGTGACCGGGCCGGCATCGCACAAATAAACACCCCCGTTCTCCACAGGTCCTCTGAGATCCACCCAAGTAACACAAACTTAAAAGCTCCCATTGGAAAAATCAGGAAGACCGCCTTTTCCTTTGCAGTGACTAATCTGGCCATTTTTAGCCACTAGGCTTCAGTGCCAGGTTCTCAGGGGTCCTATCCCTTTGGGCTCCCAGCCCCATCTTTCTGAGCGCCGATGTTGACACTTAGATTAGATCAAATCAAGACGAGATAAGCTGTTATACGGATAACCTAGATGGAGTGGCATCTACGAAAGGAAGAGGTCATTTAGTAATGAATTGTCAGTAATGTACTCGGGGTATAGAGCAATTTGGTGAGATTTCAGTCTCCACACTGCAAAACAGGTAGAGAGAATTCAAGATAAAGTCGGCCACATGCTAGATTCTTAGGTAATACAATCCTGGTCATCGTGTACCCTCCAGACGATTTTCAGGTCTTTCAATTTTGCCAAGGGGTAAGTGATCAAAGGCCTGTTGATTGGGAAATAAAACCCACTTCGATCGCCCCAAAGGGACGTGTGTGTGGACACAGCATTTCCATCAGCGCTCTCGGGGTCTTTGCCACTCAAGACACGTTGTTGCCCCCAGATGCATATTTTGTCTGAAATTTCACACCAGAAGACGCATCCCTTCACATTAGAGTTTCTTTTAGAAACTACAGAAGGGTAAGACGGACGTATGCATACACGCTAGGAAGCCACTGGGGAAGCCAGCCATGAAGATCCCTGACAACGTACCCCCGGATAACACCCGTCTGGTGTGGTGCTGCCCAGCAGGTGCAGGAGGCAGATGGCCTGGGCTCAAATCCCCACTCACACCTGCCAGCTCTGTGACCCCGAGGGAGAAGGCAGAAGGAGGGGCAGAAGGAGGGGACAGTGATTTTTGCCCTACTTGGCGGTGACAGTGAACTATTGGGTTGGTTTCTTCCCATCACCTGAAAGGTAACAATTACAGGGTGAATCCGGAGAGGGTGTCGAGGCCCCGTGCACGTTCGCGGTGAGGGAGAGCCGCGAGGGTGCGCACGACGTGTGGTTTCTTCTTTGACTTTTGTTCCTGAGGTTAATTGTTTTCCTAACAACTTCACTGCTCGTCATGATGTCCAGAAAGGAGGGTGACTGTTAGGTCGCCATCTTTTTGAATTTCACAAGCCTACTGAGTCACCCAAGGAGAAGGGTGTTCGAGTAGATGTAAACAAAAAAAAATTGTAAATGAATTTCTTCATTTTACATGAAATCTTACATAAAAATATCCCTGGCAAGTAAGAACATGGACAGTCCCAGGGGCCTGTTCAACAGTTTGGGCCTCACGAGTTTGGATGTAAGCTCTTAGCTTTGGCTATAGCTGCAGAGGCCATAGCGTGACTTTGTGTAAGAGGCCACCGCACAGAAATCTGCGATCCAGGAAGATGTTGACGTCTCCCACATCCAAATACCCTTATCAGCAACCTCCCTTTGCACCGTCACCCGTAGATTTTCCCCTGAAGTACACGACCGTAGCACAAGACTCTTGTCTTTAGGGACATGTCCCCAAACTCTTTGTCAGCAGAACCCAAATGTCGAGGAAAAAGCTTGTGTTGCAGACTCCGATGGCCCATCATCCATATTTCGTACCCTAAGTGTCACATCTTGTTCACCTCTGTTTGGGATCAGTTCACGCAGCTTCTGAGGAATTTCCCTCTGGCCACACGTCGGTAGCTCGCGAAACGTGTGCTTACTCCTGGTTGTCTTAAAATGACAATGATACAAATATTGTCACGTGGGTTTTAATGGAGACATTATCTCTGTGTGCGGCCTTCGATGCACAGCTCCGTTGCCCTTGATATCTTCCTTCCTTAATTTGCTCATCCGTCAAAAGTTTCCCCCCTGCGACTTCCGTCTGCCACGAGCAATTTACGGATAGCCCTGGGTGTCGAAAAGAAAAGGCTGATAGCTAAATACGACCATGTGATGCGTGTGTTAGGATCCTAAGATGTGAGCTGTTTGTGTACGTTATGTAATATGCTTTATAAGATTAAGAAGAGAAATTATAGTTTCACGGGGCGCCTGGGTCGCTCAGTCAGTTGAGCACCCGACTTTGGCTCAGGTCAGGATCTCGAGGTTCGAGCCCCGCATTGGGCTCTGTGCTGACATCTCAGAGCCTGCTTCTGACCCTCTGTCTCCCTCTCTCTCTGCCCCACCCCCGTCTCAAAAATAAATAAATATTTTTGTGAAAAGAAGAGGAAGCTATAGTTTCACAGTGTGTTAGATTAGCAAACAATAAAAATTCATAGCTTCTGTGCCTGGATTCCCAATGGCTTGACTCCTTGGTCCAAGAAACCGTCAGCAAAAATCCAAGTGGACTGTTATCCCATCATGAGGGCTTATTGTGGAATTTCCTGCCCTCTCCCTTGCTGTCTCCTGCAGTATGGAATGGGGAGGAAGGATGACCACTGGAAATCCCAAATCTGCCAACTCCCCGGAGCTAATATCATTCTGTTGCCCAAAGTCTTGGCAGAATGGTATCAGGGATTATATAATTGTTATACTTTGATAGTCTATCCTGTAAGGGATACAGAGGATCCCAGTGAGACGCTGAACCCCAGAATGGTGACGAATTTAAAGCTGGAATAAGTTTCAGAGGTCAGTTACATTGTGAATGGAAGGCTGAGACCCAGGATGTAGGTGACCTCGGCAAGGTCGTTCAGTAAATTAGTGAGAAAATCAGGAGGCAGAACTGATACCCCTGAATCGTGGCTCACTCCACGAAGTTGCCTCTTTGCCCAACGTGTTTATTCATTTTATAATCTTTAGCCATTTTTAATAAACCTTCAGACACGTCAGCAGCTGTGCAGGGTGGCGGGGCATGGGTTTGGTGGCCAGAGACAGGGTTCTGGAACTGGGCAAGCTGAGCTACAGTTTTGGTCCCACGACTTCTAATTTTTTTTTTCATCGTGTATTCATTTTTGAGAGACAGAGACAGAGAGTGAGCAGGGGAGGGGCAGAGAGAGAGGGAGACACAGAATCTGAAATAGGCTCCAGGCTCTGAGCTGTCGGCACAGAGCCGGACATGGGGCTCCAACCCACGAACCGCGAGATCGTGACCTGAGCCGAAGTCGGACGCTTAACCGACTGGGCCACCCAGGCGCCTCAGTCCCATGACTTCTTAGCTCTGTGACTTACAGTCACTTAAAATCTTTACTTGAGGGCCTCTGGGAGGCTCAGTCGGTTAAGCTACGAACTCTTGGTTTCGGCTCAAGACATGATCTCTCGGTTTGTGAGTTCGAGCCCCTGTCAAGCCTGCATCTGGCTCTGTGTTTAAGATTATCTCTCTGTCTGCCCCTCCCTTGCTCCCTCTCTCTTTCTGTCTCAAAATAAACATTTAAAAATAAAAAAAAATCTTTATACATATTTTATCTGTAAAATGAGGACTCTGAATTCCAAGTGGTTTTATGCACGCCCAGCACCATGCCTGGGACATCTGATTTTTTTTCTTTTTAAGCTAGAGTTTGTAGATGGCATCCGATGCATAAGAAAAGATCTTTCCAAAACACCTGCTTTGAACAGGCACAGCATCTAGTGAGCCTTTCCCTTCCCAGCCGGGTTGTTCAGGGAGATGCAGAGTATCACTCCCTGACCTCAGGTGTTGTCTGGAAACATCTAAAGCCCGGATGTTTCAAGTTCTAGTTCTTTGCATGTCTACAAGTACCAGTGTTCTTGCATGTTACCTACTTCTGTGAATGCCCCCGTGCGACAGAGTTTGAGACACAGGTGGGACCCCTGTGGCTATCTACATGGGGAGGCATAATGGTTGAAGACATATTTTGAAATGAGATGGTCTGCTTTTCACGTCTCACCTCTGCCGATTGCTACCAGTGCGGCCTAGAACATGTTACTTAAACTCTTAACCCTGGGGCGCCTGGGTGGCTCAGTCGGTTGAGCGTCTGACTTCAGCTCAGGTAACGATCTCGCGGTCCGTGGGTTCGAGCCCCGCGTCGGGCTCTGGGCTGACGGCTCGGAGCCTGGAGCCTGTTTCCGATTCTGCGTCTCCCTCTCTCTCTGCCCCTCCCCCGTTCATGCTCTGTCTCTCTCTGTCCCAAAAATAAATAAACGTTAAAAAAAAAAAAATTAAAAAAAAAACAAAAACTCTTAACCCTCAGGTTCCCCATGTAAAATAATGCAGCTAATAACAGAACCCACCTTATGGGGTTATGACAATAATGAAATGAATTAGTACGTATAAAACCTATTCCTCGGCAGCTGCGATACCCTGCCCCAAATGGGAACCGTCAGTATTCATGTCCCAACTCCTTGATCCTTCAGATATTGTAACCACGGCCCAGAGACCGTCAGCAGCTTGCCAAAGATCACACAGCCAGTTAGTAGTAAAACCAGAGGCATAACCCAGATTTCCCGTATATGAATAGGACATTTAGCCTTGCTTCTGGCCAGAAAAAAAAGTCAGCCGAAGAATACGATATAATTAACCAGCGTTCTCGAACAGCGATGATATCTCTTGATTCTAAAGAGCGCCACAAAATGTAGGCGTGGTTACGGGTAGCACATTTTTTTCTCAAACTCAGGTAAGGCCGGAAGAACTCTGCTCGAAGGCTTCAACCTCGCAAATTAGAGAACTAGGCCCCAGGGAGTCCCGACGATATTAAATAACATTATAGTGTCACGGTCCCCTCGGAGGAATCTTGGCCACAAAAAGGAACAAGGCATCTCTTGTTGATAAGAAGACGGAGCTTCAAGAGAGAAAAAGGAGTTGGGTTCCGTGCGGCCAAGCCTTACGGATTCTTCGTTACAGAGGGTTTCTGAAGAGTGGAGGAGAAACAGCTTTCCGTTTCTTGTACATCAAAATAGTGGTTGTCCCTAAAACCACAAGGTTACATGACTCGTGACCCTGCCACCAGACAGAGTTTAAAAAAAAAAAAAAAAAAAGCCTTTTCTTGGTTGATGCGACTCTTCTCGAATTCATGTTCAGTGACATCATGTCGGCTGCTGGAAACCAGCCATGGGGGGAGAATTTGACCAATGCTACAGATCAGAGGCTTTTTCCTCACACCACTGAAGTTATTTTTATTGCTGTCTGTGTTGAAACCATCCTAATCAGGTTGAGGGGCGGGGGGGACAGGGAGAAAGAGAGAAGGAGAGAGAGAGAAGTCGTGATAGGTGGCCTGGTGCTATTCATGTGTTGTAATTTAGAAATGGCTTTTTAAAAAAGTGTGCTCCCTGAAACGAATTCTGAAAAATCCTTTCAAAGTTGAATTCTCCGTGGTTTATTAATCTTCTCGAAAACAAAACAACCCAACACCACAGGGAACTCCTACGTGGGAAAGAAATGCTAGCTGGTAAAGCACAAAAGGCTCAGATAAGGAAGTGGGAGAGGGAAGGAGCTGTCTCGGTGGGGGGGGTTCTGGCTCTCTGCCTTCTGGGACCCCCAGCCTCTGGTGGGGGGCACGGTGGGGAGGAGACCCACAGCCTCGTCACTGAAACCGCAGATGCCCAAATGCGTTTAAAAGAAGCTCAGTAAATAACACATCATGCCCCATGCTCACGGAGAATGTACCAGGCAGGGTCCCAGGGGCCATGCGGGTGGAGAATAGTGTGCCTGCTTCATGACTGACACAAGGCAAGGGAAGAACACTGTTGCTTCTGCTAATTGGCTGAGCTCGATTCTTCTGCGCTGGGACAGCGTGGGCCCCCCCACCAAGCACAGAGCCACAGAAAAGAACCATTGCTTCCTGCAGACCACTGGGTCCCCGCAAAGAGGAAGAGCTGAGCCCACAGGCAGGCCGGTGCCTTCTCCCCAACTCTGATCCAACAGGCGTGCCATTAAGCTCTTCTTAGGGAGACAGTAGGGACAGGAAGAGGGTGTCACCTTAATGGAGGATCCCTCTCTATGAGACGACACATGAGAAGTGGGGCATAAACATCCCCCCACCTCCAGTGTCCACTGGGAGGAAATACGTTATGAGCCCTACGAGCACAGGTTCTGGAGAAAGAGGGAGAGACCCGGGTTCAAATCCTGCTCCCTGACTTCCTCTTTATGGGCCACACGTGGGTTGCACAGGCTCTCTGGGCCTCAGTTTCCCCAGCTGGTTATAACGCATACCGCCTTGGGATGAGACTGGGGGTAACCCAGCTAGTGGAGGAGGCGGTTTGTTCAGGGAAGGCCTCACCCTTGTCCAAAGGAGACGTTGCAGACCACACTTCAAGTCTGAATCCGGGGTCACGAATCCCGTGACAAACCAGGGAACAACGAGCAAGCGGTATTGTTTTCTGTGGGGCCCACAGCCGTTGAGTTGGAGGATGTTACATTCTCTCCAGGATCTGCATGTCCTCGATGCCCGATTTGAGGAGAAGGTGGAGGTTCAGCAAGGCGGATTGTTCTAGAGCCTCACGTCCTGCCTATGGAACCCTCCTACGGCTCTGCACCGAGCCCGCAGACAACTGAGACTTCATTCCTTGGAGCTCATTGGGGTCAAATGTAATTATTTTTTAAACGTTAACGTTATGGACCTGACTTACCCCCACATGATTTCAAGCTGGAGAAATATGGGCTCCCGGGGCCACTTACGCATGTGTGACTGTGGGCGCGTCGCCCTGTCTGAGGCCGGATGTTCGCTCCGTAACCCGGGACGGTAGCCTCTCCTGCAGGGGCCAGAGGGTCCCTTGAGCAGGCGTATGGGAAAGCGTTGGACACCTGCACCAGGAGGTAGGAAGCACTTCTCTGTCCCTTCTGTTCCCCCCCGTCAGGTCGCGCCTAGCCCCTTACGTGTAGTTGAAGTCCTCAAAGAGTGTTTGAATCGAGCACTTCTCTCGCCTTAGTCTGCAGACTAGTCTGTGGAGCCCATGTGTCGATTTTCCGACGACAGGCAAAGCGTTGCTATGGTAAATTTCATAAAGTGCTGGAACCACTCTGACCCCAGGCATGGTGTGCAAATAGTTGTCTGTCGCATCCCTACAGGAAAAAACAAAAAACGAAAAACAACACCTTTAGCTACATTTGTAGAGACCACCGACAGGTATTAAGCATCAGGGTAGCGGAGGGGCGCCTGGGTGACTCAGTCGGTTAAGCGTCTGACTTCCCCTACGGTCGTGATCTCGCGGTTTGTGGGTTCGAGCACCGCGTCGGGCTCTGGGCTGACGGCTCGGAACCTGGATCCTGCTTCGGATTTTGTGTCTGGTCCCGTTCTTTACACACCACAGGGTGTAGGTTATAGAAGATGATGATCTTATTATAAAATATTGATAAAACCCCCCCCCCCCCCGCCCAGGGGTGATAGAGACGATTGTTACCGTATCTGCCCAGGGTTAAAGCCTGTGACTCAGTGAGCTCTGAGGCCCGTTCTGTGGGATGGAGTCAGCCCTGCATTTTAATGCTATGCTTGCGGAGACAAGTGCCTGCCATACAGGAAGAATAAAACTGTCCTACAGCCATTCATATCATAATACACATCCACGGTACAAAGCAATTCATCCTTTCATCATGAAGGTGATTTCCTGGGTATTATTTTCAACCGATTGTTAAAACAAGTGCCCGCTCTCTACATTAGGCTTTGGGGAAGAGGGCCGCTGCTCCGACGATCTGAACCGCGTCTGAGAACCTTCTGTGTAATTTACACATTTCAAGTTTGCTAATGGGCTCTTTATAGCAAAACTACCACAGACAGACGATCTTTCTTTGAATCTTCGTCTTGAAAGAGGCTTTGAAAGGAATACGTGAAACCCTCCACAGGTGCTACTGGAGAGAAGGTGAGGTTAATCCCCGACTACGTTAAATAGAGCGCACTTTGGAACAGTCAGATCTTAGAAACTTAATGACAGAAGCAAAGAGGATATCACATTAAAATTCAAATTTCTTTGTCCTCCAGCTCTTTCGGATTAATGCCAAGAAAATGTACATACCGTACGCCAAAGAGATAGCCACGTATTTGAACGATATGACATAACAGGTCATGGAATTTCTCATTTTACCGTTCGATAGTCTCGCTCTGTAAGACGCTCGCGGGAACCCCGGTGGGGAATCGAGCGACGTTCTGGTTCCACAAACCTTTCCCTGCGCGGCTGCTTTGTTTAACTTTTAAATGTGGCTGTTGGGCGTTAAGAAAGCCTCCAAGACGAAAGCATCAGCAGAAACGACAGAATGGTTATTTGGCTTTTTCTCCATCGTGTGGAGCCCATCCTATCAACGGGTTTTTATGGGATCGGGAAGGGGCCCCTCGGGCGAGTAGGGGTCTGAGCCTCAGAGGGGTTGGTCTGTGGTTGGAGGCAGGGCCGGCCAAGGTGGGTCCAGAGCCGCATCTGCCCCGCAGCCTGCTTTTGTGAGCGAAGGTTTGTGGGAGCTCAGCCACCCCGCCCACGTGGATGCTGTATGTGGCCTCTGTCACCCCCTCACAGCCAGCTGAGTAGCTGCGGCCACCTGGAGGCTGTACGGCCCGCAAGGCCCCAGATATCGAGTCTGACCTTTTACAGAAAACGTTAGCTGACATCGGGTCTCGGCCATCAAAATTACAGGCCGAAGAAGGTATTTCCTTATCGCCCACAGAGTAGGGGACAACGTAGCGGGTGGCTCTCGATAGCATATTCCCAGAGCTTTATTGCCTTTTGCTGGCGCTAAAGAAAGGAGGGAAGCGTAGCAAAGGAGGTGTTAGATTCAGAAGACAGCATATCGCTGTAGATGCTTAATCACCGAAAGGGCTCAGGCAGCAGCTTTAGAAATGGGGATTTAAAGACACATTTGTCCGGGGAAAGAAAGGCCCTTCAGAGGTTCCTTAAGAAGCGAGTTGATTGTGCTAAGAAAATTAACTTCCTTTAAATGAGTGAACTCGACTTGCTTTTCCAGGCAGGTGACTGAATCTTCTATGGTTTTAGTTTCTTTCTTTTTTAAAGGGCAAGTGGTGTTTCTCTCCACAAGTTGTTAAATGTGTACCCTTGCCTTTGGGTCACTGCCTTTCACACAGGACCAAGACTGTTCTTTTACAAATGGATTGATTTCCCTTTCTGTATGTCGTGAGTAAATGTGAGGCTATCTGTTAAACACAGAATTGAATCCTAACTTACCGCTGTTCATTTATTGATTCACTCACTATGTGTCTGACATGTGCTTATCACTCATTACATAATGTATGAAGTATCATATGCATTTATACCTTTGAGCTCACTGGTTGCTTCCTTTTTTAAAATATAATTTATTGTCAAGTTAGCTAACAGACAGTGTATAGTGTGCTCTTGGTTTTGGGAGTAGACTCCCATGATTCATTGCTTGGTTGGGGGGGTAGATTCCCATGATTCATCGCTTACATACAACACCCAGTGCTCATCCCAGCATGTGCCCTCCTCGGTGAATGTCCATCAGCTGATGAATGGATAAGGATAAAGAAGGTGTGGTTTGCAGATACAATGGAATACTACTTGGAAATGAGAAAGAATGAAATCCTGCCATTTGCAACAATGGGGATGGAACCGGAGGGCGTTATGCCGAGTGAAATACGTCAGTCAGAGAAGGACTGATACCATGTTTTCACTCATATGTGGATCTTGAGAAACTTAACAGGAGACCACGGGGGGAGGGGGAGGGGAAAAATAGTTTCAAACAGAGAGGGAGGCAAATCATAAGAGACTCTTGAGTACAGAGAAGAAACTGAGGGTGGACGCAGGGGGTGGGGGGAACGGGTGGTGCACCTTGAGGAGGGTGCTGGTTGGGATGAGCATTTGTTGCTTCTTTTTAATCTCCTTTGCTAGCTACTCCCCATCGCCCCAAATTCTTAACGTTGAAATACCCCAGGCTTCCTTTTGAAACGCTCTGTGGACTCGTCTGTCACCCACTCCTTTGATGATCTCATCCGGGTTGGCTTTAAAGCTCATCTACTGATGGCTCACACGTGCACATCTCCAGCCGGAGCCTCTCTCTTGCCCTCTAGCTCCAAAGCTGGAGCTGAAAAATGTGATGGTTAATTTTAAATATCACCCTGGCTGGGCCTTGGTGCCCAGATATGTGGTTGAACATGATTCTGGGTGCTTCTGTGAAGGTGTTTTTGGATGAGACTCACATTTAAATTGGTAGACTTTGAGTAAAGCAGATTGCCCTCCATCATGTGGGTGGGTCGCATCCAATCAGCTGAAGGCCTGAAAAGAGTATAAGACTGACCTGCCTTGAACAAGAGAGAATTCTACAGCAGACAGCCTTCACGATGGAACTGGAGCATGGCTTTTCTCTACGGATCCACCCTCCAGATTTTGGACTTCTCAATCCCCTTAATTGTGCAAGCCAATTCCTTAAAATAACTCCGTGTGTGTGTGTGTGTGTGTGTGTGTGTGTGTGTGTCCTGTGCATTCTGTTTCTCTGGAGAACCCTGACTGATATACCAATCTCTCCCCTCAAATACCTTGTGGTCTTCCCTGACCCAATTAAGAGCAATTCTGTTCTTCTGTTTGTCCAGGTCAAAAACCCTGGAAGCGTCCTTGAGTCTGTGTTTTTCTCCTATCCCACAGTTGGGCCACAAGCAAATCACTTTGGATTTACCTTTTAAAATATGCCCAGAATCTGACCCCTTCTCTTCATCTCTACAACCGCCTTGGTCCAAGCCACGTGTATCTCTCCCTTGGATCGCTGTGTCTTGTAACTGGTCTCTGTTTTCCCATCCTTCCTCCATGTGCTCTGATCTGACAGTGCACGGCGGACAAGAGTAGTTGCTGCTCCCCCGAAAACCTTCCGGTAATTTCCCATCTGACTCAGAATAACAGCAAATGTCCTTATGGTGGCCACTGAGGTCTACACGTTCTGATCCTGCTTCCCTCTCAGACCTCATCGCTCATCAACAACCCCCAGTCAAAGTGACATCTTTGCACTTTCTAGAATATTCCAGACACGGTCCTTGCCCTTCCCACCGCTGAGAATCTCCTCATCCAAAGAGCCACAGGCCTTGTTCCCTCATCTCCTTCAAGAAATTGCTCAGCGGTTACTTTTTCAGAGAGGCCCTTCTCTGTCAGCCTGATTTAAAATCGTTCCCTGCCTCTGCAACTTGTATTCTGTCTCCCTTCTGTGTTTTCTTTTCAACGTTTTTTTTTTTTTTTATTTTTTTTATTTTTGGGACAGAGAGAGACAGAGCATGAACGGGGGAGGGGCAGAGAGAGAGGGAGACACAGAATCGGAAACAGGCTCTAGGCTCCGAGCCATCCGCCCAGAGCCCGACGCGGGGCTCGAACTCACGGACCGCGAGATCGTGACCTGGCTGAAGTCGGACGCCCAACCGACTGCGCCACCCAGGCGCCCCTCCCTTCTGTGTTTTCTGTTTCTCTTTCGCATTTATCGACTTCTGACATACCACGTCATTAATTCTGTGCTTATTCTGTATGCATTTTGTATTACAATAAATATAAACATACACTAAAATACATAAAATAATAACGTAATATTTCACAGGATATTATGATCTATTTCTGCTGCTCCCCTTTCGGTCCCCACCCACTGAGAAATCAACCCCATGAAGGCAGGGATTTGGTCTGTTTTGTTCATTCTGACCCATTTCCTAGGATGATAGCTAGAAAAAAGTAGCTGTTTAATATATCATTGTTGGATAAGTGTCTTTAATTGCCTACTGTGTGCATGGTTCTTTCCTAGGGTGTTGAGATTACAAGGGCATTATCAGATATGGCTCCTAGCTTCCAATCATTTGTGACTCGGTTGTGCCACCTTACATTTTTCTAGAACACTGCAGAGGATATCCTTCTTCTATGACTGCAGAGAAAGTGATCAGAGACATGTCCAGCTCTGAAGTGTCAGTATCAGGCAGAATTGGATGGCTTCAAGGAAATCCTGGAGTTCAGAGGGGGGTCTAAAATAATAGGGGAAGAACCCAGGAAGGGAGATGATAATTGGCTTGTCTTCTCAAATAGAAACAGCCCTAATAGACCAAAAGAGCACTCTCTAGAAAAGGGGTAGGGCCGGGCAGTGACATAGTGGTTATCTTTGTATCTTTATCTTTTTTTGCCCTGAGCCATAGGGATTTAGCTCGTTTCCTTCCCTTCTTTCAGGACTGTTACTTCATCCCGAGGGTCTTTCCCCATGAGACCCGATGTTCAAAGCAAGTCAGTTTTAGGATGAAAGACCTGACGGTAAGTTGAATTAAGAATGTGCCGGGTTTGCTGACTTCTGGCTGTGCTTAGAAAGAGAAGGCGGGACGCTGGGGTGGCTCAGTCGGTTGAGCGTCTGACCTCGGCTCAGGTCATGATCTCACGGCTCGTGTTCGAGCCCTGCGTCGGGCTCTGTGCTCACAGCTCAGAGCCTGGAGCCTGTCGGAGACAGAGCCTATCTCTGGAGCCAGAGATTCTGTGTCTCTCTCTCTCTCTGCCCCTCCCCTGCTTGTGCTCTGTCTCTGTCTGGAAAATAAATAAACATTACAAAAGAAAGAAAGAAAGAAAGAAAGAAAGAAAGAAAGAAAGAAAGAAAGAAAAGGTGAAAGGGGCACTTGGGTGGCTCAGTCGATTGAACATCCAACTCCATTTTGGCTCAAGTCATGATCCCAGGATAGTGGGATCGAGCCCCTCATCAGGTTCCACACACTGAGTAAGGAGCCTACTTAGGATTCATATTCTCTCTCTCTCTCTCTCTCTCTGTAATGCAATTGGTGGGGATGGAGAAGGGAGAGCTGATCCATTTGCAGTCTGGGGTATTCATGGTCACATAAGAGACATATTAAGTTCAGGGTGACTGTGGGACAACTGAGTCAGACGGTGATGACGTCTTAGCCCTGGAGCTGAGAATTTGAGGGCTTTCCCGTTAGAGGTGATGGAGCAATGGCGGGAGAAAAGGCGAGGATTCGGGGGGAAAGGAGAAGTCCAGGACAAGCTTCCAGGGCTATCCAAACCTGTGCTCAGGAGGAGGAAAAGGAACCAGCAGAGAAGTCAGGCAACTGGGCAGGTGAACAGGTGGGTAAGAGTCAGGAGGGGTGTCACGCGGTGCTGGGTTTCCAGAGGACGAGAACTGAGAAACTGGGAGGTTTGTGAAAGTGTCTAGGCTCCCTGTGGAAGAGCCAACCTCGAGAGGAGGGCTGAGGATTCTTCCTCCGAGGGTGGAGGAACATTATCATCTTGCTGTTAAGGTCCGAGATTGGCGACCGCAGGAGAGGAAGTGATCTTTTCAGGGGTGCATAGTCACCCGGTGGTGGCAGAGAGACCTGAGCGGACATCTCTAACCCCGGACAGGAGGCTCCAAGGCGCAGAGTCTGGATGTGTGATTTTTATCCTCAGCTCTTAGAAACTTAGAGCTAGGCAGCCGAAGGAGGTCATAGATTTTCCTTGTAATAGCGGGGCCCCATCCTTGCAGCTGGGAGGAAATGGAAACATGAATCCTATCATCACTTGGAAGCACCAAAAATCTCTGGTGGGTGTTTCTCAGCAGATGGGGCAGTAATGTACATATTCTCACCAAAATGCAAGCTAAGAGAACAAATTTCGTCGGCATTCTCTAACCCCACCCCCCTTCCCTTCCTGTCTCCAGCAAGCCTCCCAAAGTCCTTTGCTGGAGCGGGGAAGAATGGGCTTCGAATGCCACTCGAACACCTGAACATTTGCTCAAAAGCAGTTCACACGTGATCCTGGGGGAGAAAAAAAGAGAAAGAACATATATGCATCCGTCGTCTTGCTCCAACATCTCCTTTCCATGCTCCCGACGGACTGGAATTCTGTCTTATTTCATTCTTTGGATTTTGATTGGCCGGCATACCACCCCAAAGCTATCTTCTGTGGGACCCAAATGGGAGGGGGCGTTCCCTTGCCCTCCGTGCCTGCATTGAGATTAGACTCCGTGTTTTCCCATATCCTGCCGGACTCCCACATCTGGTTCCACGAATGGAGACAAGCAATGGTGACTTTTCTGATGCTCGCAAGACGTTAGAACACCAGAATGCGTTACACAAGAATCCTCCTAAAATTACGTAAATAAGTTCTCCGTCTTTTCTTCCCTCAGGGTTCTTTTCTCTTTGAGAAACCTGTTTAGGATCCATTCTGGCTCAAACTTCCTCTGGCCTCACCTTTTTCCATATTCCTTTCCGTAGGAGAATAATTTAGCTGTTTCCGCTTCTGTTATTTGCTGAGGCTCACCTTGCTGAGCCAACAGTGGGTGTTCCTTGTGCTGAGTCCTTTCTAGGAAGCAGAGGGTATTGTCAATATCCACTTTTATCCCCGCTGTGCTTGCCCGGGGTATTGATCCTCAGAATCCCTTTAGAAGCTTCCTACTCTGGTGACAAGTCTTTGTGGCTGAACTGATGTCAGATTTTCACTCACTGTTGGTGGACAGGGGACAATAAGGCAGTTAGGAGAATATGGCCATTGTGTTCAGGTGAAAATTACACATTTTTGAGAAAAGCAGTCACAAAAGCATAGAGGATCAAGATTTCTTGCAATGGATTCAGCAAAAACAAAAAGCCAAGACATTTTATTTTTAAAACTATTGGGGAAGACAGATCCGGGGCTAACGCAGGGGTATGGGGATCAGTGTTTATAAAAATGATGGGGTCTTGTTGCATTGTAGTAACATTGAGGTATGAAGTAACTCACAGGTGCAAATTCATTTATTTTTTTATGTATTTAATTTTAGAGAGACAGAGATAGCACGAGTGGGGGAGGGGCAGAGAGAGCGGGAGACACAGAATCCGAAGCGGGCTCCAGGCTCCGAGCGGTCAGCACAGAGCCCCAGGCGGGGCTCGAACCCACGGACCGTGAGACCATCACCCAAGCTGAGGCCGGACGTTTAATGGACTGAGCCACCAAGGTGCCCCTACAAATGCATTTTTAAAAGCGACACAGGCCAGATGACTTCTGTAGAACACTCTCCTATGTGAAAGGGCCTGGGGGTCTGTGGGAAGCAGAGATCACAGAGTTCAGTTTCTGGGATCCCGTCTTCCGGTGACCACGCCCACAGCACACACAAGCCAGTTGTGCCGCCCCCCCAGCTTCGAGTGTGCACACGTGGATGTCCCAGTGTCATTTGGTCACACCCGCATCCACGCTGTGGGCGCATTTGTCCTTTCCCCATAGCCCCGGCTTGCCCTTCAAGGTCAAGACGCCACATAGTGATCAACGTGTAAAAGAAGGTTCATTACGCCTGGGAGCGCCTTACCTCTTCAGGTGGAATCCTGAACTCTTCCGGGGATGTTAGAGTAGCAGTTTTCTACTTGTGGACCATGACATCAATTCGTTGGGTTCCAACCACTTACAAACATCAAAGAAACTAAAATAGCACGTATCAGAGTGTATTCCATATAGAAAGGAGGTGTGGTTTCAGGAAACTTCCGTCTGTGTACAGCAGGCCGTGTGTTTTCTCACTGTTAGGTGTGGTTGAAAAATTTGACCAACACCGGGTGCAATACCAGTCATGCGTTTCCATAATATGCAATAAATTTTGCCTCATTAAGTATGAAATGAGGGTTTTTCAGTGCACGAAAAATGACCCTGGCAAATTATGAAATCAGTTTTGGTGGATCAGAATTTAAAAAAAAAATTTTTTTTAACATTTATTCATTTTTGAAAGGCAGAGAGAGATAGAGTGCGAATGGGAGAGGGGCAGAGAGAGAGGGAGACACAGAAACAGAAGCAGGCTCCAGGCTCTGAGCTGTCAGCACAGAGCCCGACACGGGGCTTGAACTCACGGACCGCGAGATCATGACCTGAGCCGAAGTCGGCCACTTAACTGACTGAGTCACCCAGGCGCCCCGATCAGAATTTTTTTAATCCTTTATTTTATTTTGAGAGAGAGAGAGAGCATAAGTGGGGGAGGTGCAGAGAGCAAAGGAGAGAGAGAATCCCAAGCAGGCTCCGTGCTGTCAGCGCGGGGCTCGAACTCATGAGCTGAGAGATCATGACCTGAGCCGACATCAAGAGTCCAACGCTCAACTGACTAAGCCAGCCAGGCGCCCCAAGACCAGCATTAATATAAACAAACAGAACGTATCAGGGTGCTTTTATGGAACTCTTGTAAGACTTTTGTTTCTATCATGCACGCGCATGTAAGCCTAGGAGTCTACTGGAGACCCGACGTAAATTGTATTTCTTACTGTGGATCATGGTCAAATAACCTGTGAAGCCACCATTGTAGAGCATTCAGAGCAATAGACAGTTGGACTCAGAGAACATGCTGCCTTGAGCACGGACACCATTTTATCTCTTCGGCAAGCTTCCAGAAAGACTGTTCGAAAAGGCATCGAGCGCCCAAGAGGGCTGAGACCCATTGTTATAGACAGAAAGGGAACCTGCTGCCACTTTTCCGACTCAGCCCTCTCCCCCCAGAGTTGGTGAACGCGGAGGAAATTCCAACTGCTCTCATCACAGTGCTAGCCAATGCTGAAATAACCGATGGCCTTTTCCGGAGGTTGACGTTAAGACCGAGTTTGGGGTGCAAAAATGCTCGTTAGGGTCAGCCCTTGCCTTTGCAAGGGGGAGGGGAGGGGAGGAAGGGAAGAGAAGTCAAGTGCGTCGCAGCCCAGCAGGGGCTCTGGAAGCTCCCGTGTTGGGCAGAAATGGCAAGTCCTTTCCACCTGGTGCCCCAACTCAGTCATTGGATGCAGGTGTCCCCAGAAGGGGGTGCCCTCAGCTGGAGGTGCCGTGTGCAGCTGAGGCCACCAAGCCTGGAGGACCACACGCCACGGCAAGCCCCTGGTTGAAGGGAGTCTGAGTGGCGCGCTTCCACAACGAAGGAAACCATGCGTTTTCCTGCCCAATCTTGGTTTGCTTTGATAATGACTTCAGCCAATCTGGCTTCTATTCGTTCTGCTCCTGGTTCTCTGGAATAGTCTTCTCCTAGGACAGGCCGTGAGAGGTAGGAAACTTTGGACTACTCTATATTTAATTTTGGTACGACTCTTACTCTGTATGGCACACATTGACCTCCTTGTCCCGTTGGGAACCAAAAATGTAGTCGAGGAGTCTGAGACGCTTTGTCTGTACCGCCATTTTTGTGTACCCAGTTAAGATCTTCAAGTTTTTGAAAGACCGTTCTGTAAATATGAATGAAACAAAATCTGGAAGCTAGTTTCTGGTAAGAGTATCTTTAAGGAATATCTGGTCATACCCTCCACTGAGTCAAAGCTGTAAATCTTGAAGTGAGCCCAAAGTGGCAAATTTTAAGACCTAAACAGATACTTAATGAAGTCAACTCCGGCTATAATGTCGGGGAAGGAAAAGGAAAAAAAAAAAAAGACAAAATTCTGGGGAAACATTGATGAGCGGGTGTATCTAAGTGGCAAGGTATAATTAAGAATTTTTTAATGTTATTTAGTTTTTTTGAAATTAAATTCCCTTCTCATTTTACTTTCAAATGCGTTTTCAGAAATGCAGGAAAGGGAGTCTTCCTGAACCCAAAATGAATGACGGGCCCATTAAGTGATGTTGGAGGCATGCAAAAAAGTATCCACGAGTCCGAAGGAGGGAGGTGTTCACTGGGATGTTGGGAATTAGAAAGGGCATGTGACAGTTGTGAGTCTCCTTGGAAAATGGGTAACGTGGGGTTTCTCGGGCAGAGATGCAAGAAAGAGAATGTGTGAGCGAAGTCATAGAGGCAGGAAAGGGTGGGTGATACTGCAGATGGTAAATGGTCAAGTTTGGATGCGCTTAGGGCACAGGAAAGGACGCACAGTAGTGAGAATCGAGGCTCCGGAAGGTCAGAGGGAATCTTCCTATGGAAGAAGCCATTGCCGGTGCTGAAAGGGCGTCAGCCTGATGACAGGTATGCCTGTAGCACATTCCTGGGTAAGGAGAGCCATTTGAATTATCCAAGATGAATGACTTCTGGGCCTCGAGCAATCCAGTATCAGGTGAGAAGCCTGGGCTGGGAAAAGTGACAAGGTTTTGCACCTCGGAGCCTGCTAGAATGTAAGTTCTCGGGCCTCACCTCACACCTACCTTTGGGGGGTTGGGACCCTGGACTGTTTTTAACGAGCAAGATTTCCAGGTGGTTCTGACGCATGGTGGAGTTTGAGAAGCTGTGGCTATTGAGGGAATCAGAGAGGCCCCGGGGACAGGTAGAGGGGCCAGTCCAAGCTGGGGGCACACAGGCACATCCACTGGGCCAACCCTTGAAACAGAGTTCACATGTCATCATGTGGGCACATAATCTGGGGCCAGATGGAAGCGGGGTTTGGGACCACTGAAGACTGGGTAGAAAACCGGCAGCAAAGAGGTCAACAGGTAAGTGAGAAAAGCAGGGCAGCAGAAATTCAGGAAGAGGTCAGGAAACATCCCCGAAAGTGAAACCAACTATAAGGTCCAGGCGTTGGAAGTGTCAGTGTCTTTTATGTGATTCTCTAAAGTTGTATGTGATATTGAAATTAGCAAAAAGAAAAAAAAAAAGGGACAAGCGATGTAATTTTTCTTTTCACAGTCCTGCTGTCAGCCACGAATCTCTGCAAAGACCCAAATCATCTCGGGGCGCCTGGGTGGCTCGGTCGATCGAGCGTCCGACGCTTCGGGCTCTGTGCTGACAGCTCGGAGCCTACTTTGGATCCCCTGACTTCCTCTCTCTCTGCCCCTCCCCCGCTCGTGCTCTGCCTCTGTCTCTCAAAAAATAAAATAAAATGTGTAAAAAAAAATTCTTTTTAAAGAATCAAATCATCTTGAATCAGAGAGATCTTCCTTCCTCTCAACCCTTTCCTGCACCTTTGCTGATTTAATCACACTCCCTTGCAGTCAGTTACAGGGACCGCGGCCTCCCCACTGCCCTACTCGGTGGCTTAAAAACAACAAAATGTACGTTTCTCAGGAAGTTATCTCCTGGGCGGGGCTGGGGTGCGGGGGTAGCTTGCTTCTGCCTCGCTCCACTTTTTTTGTTTTGTTTTGTTTTAGGCTTCCGCCTTTTGAAGCTGGGGCAAAAAAAACGAAGGCTCATACACGTTCCTGGCACCTGCGATGGTTAGACCCCAGGAACTGGGGGCTCCGAGGTCAGGGGCCACCCAGGCATAGCTGCCTCTGTGTGATCTCTGCAGCGTGGTGCCTCAGGGCTCCCGGGATAAGTGTCCCGAGAGAGACAACAGAGACCCAGCCACGGAAGTCACAGAGCATCACTTCTGTGCATTTTCTTCCTCACGGACACGTCACGGAGGCTGACCCCTAGTCTCGGAAAAAGAAATTAAATTTCACCTCCTGTGGGAGGAGTGTCAAAGGATGTGCAGGTAATTTGCAAGCCATCCGTTTTCTCTTGTAGCTGCTGCTTTTTATATACTCCCACATTTTGGCATCAATGTCTTCCCTGATACGATCTTCCAACTTCCAGCCTACCAGCCGACCCCGGGTTTCTGGCTTCTCTTCCCCTCTCGTTTGATACTGTTCGGTCTGCCTGTTTTATTGATTCGGCTTTATGACCCCCCTCTCCTATTATGAAGGGTGGTTTCTGATGAGAGTATCTACAAGCCGGTGAAGGGATACATCTTGTGACATTTCCTCCCCTTGGGAGCTCTCAACCGGTGAACAGTTGAGAAGCGGGGGATACGGGCAGCCATCCCACACAAGGTTCTGAAATTATCCGGAAGCTCCTGGCCCCACAGACTTGGGCCCTGAGCCTGGAGGGTCTGGCGGGGGCAGGTGCAGGTCTGCAGGTACGGGCACTCCTTGCGCAGAGGCCCCTCCCCGGGCTTCCAGAAGGTGCCCGTCTATCTACAGAATCGACGAATCCATCTCTGCTTGAGGTGATGGAGATGGCCGGGGTCCGGTTTATTTCACGCCAGCACAAGCTCTTACTCCTTGCGCTGCGACTGTGCACAGGCCGGGAACTATTGACACGAAGCACGTTTAGTGCAAAGAAAGGGACTCATTGAGTCCAGCTCTCCCGTGGTTAGCGGACAGCAGACCTCGGAGAGCCTCCTGTAAACAGAACATAAACAGCCCATTCAAATTAAGAGCTTGTTGAGAACCCACCCTCCCATAAGTGTGACTGCAGCAGCCTCGGAAAAGAAGCGAAGATTCTATTCTTTCCCTGACATTCGTGCAAGGGCCACTGTGATCTCACCACGTGGAGAGTCTATTGTATTTTAAGTTTTAGAGCCGACCTCTACAAACAGACAGTGGAACGGATACCTGTGTGTCTGACATCAAGGCAGGATCTATGCAGTGGGGGGGGGGGGGGGGGGGGCAGAGGGAGAAAAATGAATGTTTAAATGGCGACACAAAAGACCGTAACCGCCTGGAATGCCGTTCCCGATCAAGATGGAGAAAAGGAATCTTTAAAGAACAGCCCGTTCTTTTTTATTGGGTGGCCCAAGCCCCGGCGCTGCTAACACAAGGCACGACGCGTTTTCAATGGCCCATTGTGGAGGACGGGGGGTGCGGGCGGAGACTGTGCAAATGTTGTGCTCTGCCCCGTCTGTCCTGGGCCCTGGGCGACTCTGGTTTCCTACGTGGACTGGAGGCTGAAAAGTGGCTTATTCATTGATAAACAAAGCCAAGTTTGTGAGCAGGAGATGATTCTGTTCAAAACGCTAGAGAAGAGGTCAGAACCTACCAGAATTCAACTCACTGGAGACACACGCTGAGGGCTCATTCAGCTCTCCCCCAGCCCCTCCTACGCAAGTTCTCCTCATTCCCACCAGAGGTACCGACACCGATGCGGCTTGGCCAAAGGCTGGCTGCGTGGGGGTGGGGAAGAAAGAACCCAAGGCCCCAGGGAGCTGCGCTGTGAAAACCAGCCACAAAAGCTCACTGGAGAGCGAAGGACATTACACACGATTGCATGAAACGTTTTTGATGTTAAAAATATTAGGGACCCCTCTCTGTCCCCAAAGCCACTTAATTTCTCAATACTAGGGAACGCGAGTTCTTCCCTTCCTTCAGCGTCTCATCTGGAATCACAGAGGACCGGAAGGCTGCGGTGTCCGTGAGACCTTAGGCACCTGTTCTGTCCGCAGCAGGGACAGACTGGAACCTGAGATGCGTGGGGCCCAGGGCGGGGCAGGGTCCTGATGCGGACGGAAACCGCAAGCAGCCTGGTGCGTGTAGGTGCGTGTAGGTGCGTGTAGGTGCGTGTCTCGCCCTCTGAGCCACTGGCAGCAAGCACGTGTCCCTTTGTCCAGTTCAGATGGGGCCAGACCTTGTCCACGCCTTTTCTCGACTGTCTTCCTGTGAGGATGGGTATAACTCAGCCCATTTGTTTTTTTTAATTTTTTTTTTTTAACGTTTATTTATTTTTGAGACAGGGAGAGACAGAGCATGAACGGGGAGGGTCAGAGAGAGGGAGACACAGAATCTGAAACACGCTCCAGGCTCTAAGCTGTCAGCCCAGAGCCCGACGCGGGGCTCGAACCCACGGACCGCGAGATCATGACCTGAGCCGAAGTCGGCCGCTTAACCGACTGTGCCACCCAGGCGCCCCTAACTCAGCCCATTTGAACGGAGCTCTGCAGACGCTCCGTGTCCTTGTAAATGTGTTCTCATGACGCACGACACCCTTTCTGGATAGTGACCGAGGACCGCTCCACGCCAGTTTCCAGAACTTGCCTTGGTGTGGACTCTTTTGCTGCTGAACCTCACGTCATGGATGAGATCCCCTGAGAACATTGAACTGTGGGCTCCTGGCTACCCTTGCCCTTGGGAGCTCGATCCAGCGTGGGAGTGTTCTGGCACCAACCCAGCCTACAGATGCTGGCTTTTCCCCGTGAACAAACATGGATAATAGAAGAAAATGACACTTGGAACTGTTGGTTTGTGGTTTGTTCTTTTTTTTTTGCCACTCTACCTGTCAGAGAATGCCTCCTCTCCCGAAAGAAGGTTCGATTCCCACTGCCCCTGTTGGACGGGACACCTTCCGACTTGGCTGGGTTGTTTGGGGGCTTGACTTTAAGGTGCCCATGCCATTTTTATATATTAATAGAAACGACCGCGAAGACCGTGTGTTGTTAGTGCCCCGAGGCGTGGGCAACAGCTGAGTATGAACGCCCCCGCTTTCCTCATTGCCTTCCACACCTTCCGCTCCGTCCCCCACAAGGTCTGACGCGGGCGAGGCTTGTAGAGGGGTGGGGGCATCTCACTCCCAGCCCCCCAGGGAATTTTAGGGAGGGCCCAAGCCCACACCGACTAAATCTAAATCACCAGCTGTGCTGCCCAGAAAAAATCAGTTTTGAAAACATTGTTTCAAAGCCCCCCCCCCCCACCATGAATGAGAAGGAAGGCCTCCCTTGAACAATGACTGGAGCCCAGACCCGCTGGATTTAGTCCCAGCTCCCAGGTGGCCCCGAGTTTCCCCTTTCCCTGCTACCCCAGGCTCCCAACAATTCATATTTCCTTTTTGCCCACCATGGTGTTTCATTCCTTTACTCCTTTGAACGTGCTGATCAAATTGCCTGTATTTTGAACCTCACCTTTTCATAAATTCTATTCATTCTTCGTTCTGTCTTTGATGGAAAACCTTTTTAGGTGCTCTCCTGCCTCCGGGATGGCCTGTCTACAGGACCCTGCATACAATGGGCACTCAATCAAATGCTATTAAAATAGCATTGAACTGTGTGAGAATGCCGCCAGCCTACATCGATTAACATAGCGGAAGAAGGACGATTTTCTCAAATACCGGAAGAGTTACGGAATATGAAAGCATCTACCTCTTTGTTAATTAAAGATAAGAAATTGAGTATTTCTTAAAACGGGACTGTGAGATTGCCCACATTTATCTTCCAGATGTGCCTTCTCCACCTCAAAGCCCTGTAGGCCATCTGGAATTCTCTCCTGTGCCTTTAAATCTAGCACAGGGCCCGCAGCTCAGCCGGGGGGGGGGGGGGGGGGGGGGCTCAGTTCCTCGTCCTGTGACATCAGCCCAGCCGTGTCTTAGGAGACAATTAACCTAAGGAAAAGTTTCTGTGTGGGGAACACGTACCTCCGCCCACTGGATTAACCGCGTGGGGCTGAACTTGCCAGGACGAGAAGCATTGGGTTTCAAACGCGGTAACAAAGACAGAAACAGATTCGCACGTCAGCGAAGACAAAGCCAGGTTTGTTCAGACGTCTGTATGTTCCAGTTGTGTCTCCTGGGAGAAGCTTACTTTCCGCAGCAAAATAGCAGAGGCCTGGGAAGGGGGGGGGGGGGGCTCAGGTGAATGAGGCCGTCTGCTAATTTACCAATTAGCTTCAGGGACTTAAATTTTAGTCGCCCTGCACGCAAACCTTGATGCTTCTCTTTGTGCCAGATGCTTTCGCAAATCAAACCCTGCAGACAGGAGTAAGTTTTCTCTTGGGGATGCATTTTATGCACTGTTATATTACCTTCTACATCACGGCTGACGTCTCGGGGTTCCATAGATCAGGTAACCCAGGACTCGCTCTGCCAGGGTAGGACGAAGGCGGCCCGTCAATGCAATTCCAACATTTAGTGAACTTAGCTCCGGCTCCAACTGGAGTCTGAAGTCCCAGAGGCAAGAATTGTCTGCACTTTGTACCGACAGCGGTCGCTACAGGGCCAGGTAGACCGTAGGTGCGGAAAGAAATAGTTGTGACATCGTCGATGACTCATAGACGAACAAACGGAGGACCTCGGCTGAGCAATTCGCTCCCAGAGCTTCTGTCCGCGAGAAACGCAAGCTAGTGCCGAGGTCGCACCCTTAGGTGTCTACAGGGCCCGGGAGGTCAAAATAAACCAGCGAGACGGATTGGGTGTAAGAAAAATCGGCTGCCAGAAATATCCTCAGTCTTGCCCTGGTTTTCCAGATGTGTTGTTGTAAGGTCGCACTCGAGTTATGCGTGATACGTAGAGGTCGCGTTATCAACTCGAAATTGAAACATCGAAAGAAAGATTCTGCCAAGTAATCTGTCAGTACACTTTAAAATTCATATTTCATCCTGTATTTTTATGTCGCCCTCCCTTACGCTTTGGGGGAGGGCAGAGAAACCTGACAGCTTGGTTGTTGTTTTTGTGTGTGTGCGTGTGTGCTTAGGTGACCATGTCAAGTCTTGCGTTCTGTGCTCAACCTGAAGCCCTTTTACACGGAGTGACATTTAGTTTTATTCGGTTTCATAATGAAAACCAGCTGTTCAATGCCAAATGTAGGCATTCTCAATGTGGAGAGATTCCCGTGCAGTGATTGGTTGTTTTTTGTTTGTTTGTTTTTTTTGTTTTTGTTTTTTGTTTTTGGTGAAAGTAGCTACTCTCGAGATATTTGTGATGTTTTGCTCTTTTTGCGTCCGGCCACGGGGGTCCATGGGCAGCTTTTAGCCAAACTTCGAGTGTTACACCAGAGCGTGAATCAAACAGTCGTTTCGTAAAGTTTAAAACTGAGAATTATTATTTTTTTTGCTGTTCAGTCTCAAATGTCTAATTTTGGAAATGTCTCACTTTCATTTCAGTAGTTGGATTTCGGGGAAGGAAAGTGGGATCTATCACTCCTTACGAAGTTACACACGCGAGCAGCTTTGGAGAGTCTGGGGTTTTAGGGACCGGTCAGTGCCAACCTGAAAGGCTAAATCTGTCTTCGCTGTTTGCTGTTGAAATGTGGTGACATTTTTCTTTGGATTGCATCCGCGTCTTTATTTTTTCCAACAATTAATAAAAGTCACCAGGACAAAGCCAACCCCTCTGAGCTCCATGTTATGGCCCGCTGCCACGTGGAGTCCAATAAATATGAAGTGTCTGTGACATTAGGCCTATAGGCAGACAGTGTTCACGTTGTTGCATTTAAAAAATTTTTTTTAAATGTTTATTTATTTTTGGGAGAGTGAGAGAGAAAAAGCGTGAGCGGGGGAGGGACAGAGAGAGAGGGAGACACAGATTCTGAAGCAGGCTCCAGGCTCTGAACGCTCAGCACAGGGCCCGACACAGGGCTCGAACTCACGAACTGTGAGATCATGACCTGAGCCGAAGTCAGACGCTTAACCTTCTGAGCCATCCGGGTGCCCCGCATTGTTGCATTTTTAAAGTTTTAGTTCTCTGTGGATGAATGAGTTAACTAACAAATGTCTAAATGCAATGCCCTTGCAAACTGTTACCATCTTGGATCTAAGTACTAGGCAAGTCCAGCGTTGACTGTGAACATTCCAGAATCCGGGTCTGTCTGCACTCCAGCTTACTAATTTGGACCAGTGCACATTAACCTTTTCCACATTTCAACACTGATCTCAATACATATAATACGTCGTGTGCTGATATCACAGGCATGATACGCTATGTCCAAAAGTTTTTATCACACTTTGGCCATTTCAAAATTCTAACCGAAAGCATGAAGAAATACAGTTTTCTGTGTTCTCATCAGTTATGAGAGGAAACACCACGAACTATCTATTTTCTAGCGACTTGTCCTACAAGGTCTCAGCCTTGTAAGCCTTCTGAGCAAATTGTTTCTGGTTACACTTAGGTTTGTAAACACCAGCTTCTGTCTCATACACTGCTGTTGTCTGTAGGTGTTTTTATAAATCTGAAAAGGTTTTGATGCCTGATCAGATTTTTTTTTCACTTAATTATAATTTTTTTTTTCTCACAGCAACCTTACTTGCTCTACTCAGGTTATAAATAAGCAAGTTGAACTTTCATTTTTTATTTCACTTGGCTTTTTGTTGTTGTTAAATCGTATTTTATTCCGGGAGAACTTACCCTGCCTCGTGGAAACCAAAATAAAGGCTGTGGCTCACATTTTCCCCTCCTCCCTCAGGATCCTGACCGACCCTGGTGCCGCCCTGTATGGCCCCGTGTGATGTGATCGCCCCTTCTCTTGGAATTTGTGAGTATATCGAGTCATCTCTCAAAGGCCATTGTCTCCCGATCTGATGGTCTCACCATACATGAATAATGATAAAATAATAAACCATATATTTAAAAGCAATGTAGGTCTAGAAGCACCTGGGTGGCTCCGTCAGTAAAGCGTCTGACTCTTGATTCGGCTCAGGTCATGATCAGCAGGGTCATGGGATCGAGCCCCATCTCAGCCTGGAGCCTGCTTGGGATTCTCTCTCTCTCTCTCTCTCTCTCTCTCTCTCTCTCTCTCTTTCTCTTTCTTATTTTCTTTCCCTCCCTCCCTGTGCCTCTCTCCCTGCTTGTGCTCTCTCTCCCTCTCTCTCAAAATAAGTAAAACTTTAAAAAAGTAAATAAGAAATAAAAACAATGTAGGTCTAGATGTCACATGAAAAGGGATACAAATTCATACCTTAGCAACTAGGTGTACATCCAAATCTTGAACTGCAAATAATTTTATTTTTGTAAAAATGTTTTGCAAGATTTATTTAAATTTCCTAAAGATGAAATTTTAAAATTTCATCGTAACAAATAATTTTCAATAAATATGTTTCCTTTTTTGTTTTCTGGAATAAATATATTGATGCTGATTTATAATTAATCACTTTAGAAGGAAAATAACCTTTTGGAAAGGTTAATTTGTCAGTTTTTCTTACAGTTTACTTTATGTTTGTAATGAAAATGTGTTTAAATTGTATATACCTTAAGTGAAAATATATTTTATTTTTAATCCATTAGATCATTGCTGCAAGGCAAATTATGTAAATACAGATTTTAATGATTCAGAAGTGATTTCACTGAAATAAAGCCAACAAAACAAGTCTGATGGAATGAATAAAAAGTCATTTATAAATTATTTATGTTTATTTTAGTGCCCATCCAAGGGTCATCGGTGCAGCAACGCATGTGTAATAATAATTAATTAAATTTAGTTGCCACTGGTATTTTGATGACTTTGTCTCAGATAGAGACCATAGCTTTACTCTGATTTATTTTATTTTATTCTGTCTTATTTTGTTTTATTTTATTTTACTCTTTTCTTTGCTTTTCTTTGCTTTGCTTTTCTTTGCTTTGTTTTTCTTTGCTTTTAATTTAAATCTAAGTTAGTTAACAGGTAGTGTAGTATTGGTTTCAGGAGTACAATTTAGTGATTCACCACTTACATAGGACACCCAGTGCTCATCCCAACAAGCACCCTCCTCAATGCCCAGCCCCCATTTAGCCCATCCCCCCACCCACCTACCGACCAGCAGCCCTCAGTTTGTTCTCAGGATTTAAGAGTCTCTAAGGTTTGCCTCCCTCTCTGTGTTTATCTTATTTTTGCTTCCCCGGGTTGTTAAAGTAGAAATGTAGAACATATATTCTTTCAAAGTTTGCTTGATGTACGACTTCTTCACCGGTGCTCCTGCCCCAGCCTTGTGGTTGTGGGGAGCAGGCCGCCCACACCCCAACTTCCCTTCTCAGCATGCTGAGCCTCCTCCGGTCGTCCACCCAGGCCTCTGGGAGGCATGCCCTTTCGTGTCAGTCTTCACGCAGTGACCTCTCGGTTCCTTGCCTTAGCTTCAGTGTCACCTCCATGGGACACTCTTCCCTGGGTCCAGACTCTACAGGATTACTCTATTTCACGTTCCTTACATTTTGTATCATGACCCAATATTTTGTAATCTACAACTTTGTGTATTTTCCTTCTCTTCTATCACTAGAATAGAAAAATACCCTCGACTGGGGCGCCTGGGTGGCTCAGTCGGTTGAGCGTCCGACTTCGGCTCAGGTCATGATCTCACAGTTTGTGCGTTCGAGCCCCGCGTCAGGTTCTGTGCTGACAGCTGGGAGCCTGGAACCTGCTTCGGAGTCTGTGTCTCCCTCTCTCTCTGCACCTCCCCTGCTCGCGCTGTATCTCTCTCTGTCTCTCAATAATAAATAAACATTAGAAAAAATTGTGTATAAAAAAATAAAATAAATTACCTTGGGCTACAGAAATAACGTGGGATAAATCCCCCAAACACAAGTATGAAAAGCAAGTTAGAGAAAGATATGTATGGTGTATGGCAGGGTTTATTAAAAGGCTAAGAAAGATGCAGAACAATGTGAAACTGATGGACCCATACGTCGGCAAGTAGGGTCCGTTTTTTAAGAAATTCCTAGGATGATTAACCTCAGTTTCCTAAAAGTGGTTATTTCTCGAAAGGGAGAGTTGTAAGGATTAAGTACAGAAAACGAGAGCTTCACTCCTATCCTTGAGGCTTTGTTTAAATGTTACCTTTAATGGATTTCATTCTCTGTGTTTTTCTGTGTCCTTGAAATCCTTTGCCATTTAAAAGAGGTAAGTTTTCAGTGTGTTTTTGGAGGTGCCACAGAGCTTCATGATGATTTTTTGTGCATCTTCTGGGCTTTTCGCATTTTCTGGCAGGTGTCCTCTTCATTTGCTTCTAACTCCATCTCAATAACTAAGAATACAAAGAAAACGTGAGAGCCATCTGGGGCTTCTTAGCACTTTAATGAAGAAATTTGTCCCTGCCATCTTGGGTATTGACGAGTCCTATTTAAGTTCTTCCACTTTCAGAAAACTTCTCAACACTCTTCTTATCCCCCTCCTCAGGGCTCATCCATTAATCCATTTGCTTATTTATGCAGTGAGGATCGGTTGAGCACCCTTGAGAAAGGCAGGGATGTGGGTCACGTGTTACTCTGGGACACGCTCTTTGTACCCTGGTCCCCCGTCTCTTTCACTTTCAGGTCTGAAATTAAAATATTACTTCTGCTGTGTGGATGGCAGGTTTATTTCAGATAACTGAAAGAATGCCACAGTTAGAATATCTTTCATTTTTATCTCCTCAGCCCGTTTCAAGATGTATGATTTCACTTCCTCAAAGTCCCCCCCCGCCACCCGCCACCACCAGGCAGTGTGAACAGGGACATGTACAGAGTCACACAGGAATGGACTGGTGAGCGGGGGGGTGGCTGGCACTCATGAGGCCAGCTCCAGCTGCCTTGAATCTCCAGAGAATCTTGGAGACTTGTTATGATTTATGACAGTTGGAGTTTCTGGAGGATGCGGAATGTGTCTACCTCTTGCCCACATGCGTCAGTCCGTCCATTCCATTATTCAGGTTTTTATTTCCCGGTGACTTTCTGTTTCATGTTGTTGGGTACGCGGCTGGCTTGAGACATGTAGATGATTGGATTCACCTTCCCTTGTCTGGTTTCCAGTCTGCTTTCAACCAGCTCCAAGTACATCCTTTGGCTGTATTTTTAGCTCTCAAAAATGTGGCAAAGGAACGCTCATTTTAAAAAAGAGTCACCCAGATTCCAGTTATTCCTAAATTCTTAATTAAATTCTCCCACCCAACCCCACAGAAGACGCTCCATGGAGTAAGCCATACAAGCCTTCATAAAGAGCGTTTGCGTCCTCTCCCCATAGCTCAGTGAGACACTCGTGCACGAATTAGATGGAGCCCGTGAAATTACAGTTTCAGGAGGGGCGAGGGATGATTCAAGTCAAAGACTTTCTTACCATTCACGTGTGAAAAGAAACAAAACTTTTCAGGACTAAATTGGCTGGAGGGAAATGTCATGCCGGCATGTGTAAAATGACAGGGGACAGCTGGCTAGAAGAAGGCATGAATCAGAAACCAGCCTCACCTCCTCGTTGTGGCAACCGCCACCAGGACGCTTATAAATAGCTCTCTCTGTTTCCCAGCTCCGTCAGGAATAGCAGTGGGTATTTACATGAAAGTCACCACTGTGTCCATCTCGGAAGCAGACCCAATGGCTTCCTCAGAGAAAGCCTAGAGATGGGGGTCTCGTGGCCAGGGAGCACCGTGGCTGTGTCAGAACCTCAATATTAGGTTTGTGTGGGGAAAGGGGCCTCTGGGGCTCAGGACGAGGGCTCCGGTGGCGTAACGGCTCAGCGTGCAAACTGTACAGCCTCCAGTTACCCAGCAGAGATGATTAAATGTAATCCGGAGTTCAGAAAACCAGAGTCCCACAGCAGCCTGTGAGCCCAGCTGTGAGTTAGCCTGAGATTTCTTTAGGTCCCTCCGCTATTGTTTTCCTCCTTTTAGAGATCTGGGCCAGGCGGTCCCCACGGGACGTTCAGGCCATATTCTGAACTCCGGTGCCAACTGCAGCTTTTGAGTTCAGCTAAACCCTGGAACCACTCTTCTAAAGCTGGAGGCATCTTTGTTGTTAGGGAAGCAACATGGAGCCCCCAGATATTTCCAATCCATTGGACTGTACCCTCTTTGATACGTGAAGCTGCGGCTAGCCTGTCGCTCATTTCCTTCTAACCCTAAATACGTACTAATAGTAAGTGCTCAGTAAACGCTTGTCAAACAAATGAATGGCCTTTTCTCTTACCTTTGCCCAGGACCCAGAACATCACCACTGTTCCCAAGAGGGAGGCCCACCGGGTGGGCTGGGGAAGGAGCTTCTGTTGGGTGCACGGTTGGCTCAATTTGCAGCCATGCTGACTTCAGGGAAGGAGAGGAACAAGCTTCTGGAAGGAGGAGTCGGTGGAAGGCAGAGACTGGCATCACTCACTGATTACAATGCAGCTCCAGCAAATGAAACACAAAGAACGCTGGATGTGGGGCCCACTGAAGCCTGAAATCATCCCATTACCACACCGGAAGTCACCAGGAAGTACGAGTGCGTTTCGCCTCGAGATGGCGACGGCACAAAGCACAGCAGTATAGCTTCCGAGCCCACCGTGGGCTGGTAGGAAGGCTGGAAACCTGGGTTGTGGGCAGTGAGCAGTTCTTTCCATGAGTCTGTGGTCATTGCCTTTGGCGACGTTGGCCCATTTGCCGTGCGAAAGGGTGAAGCGCGTGAAGGAGGTGAGGCCCGGGGCTCTCCCATCGTTAATGTCCTCTGGTTGCAATTCGTCCTTCCCCTGATTTCTTGTGGAAGCCTGCAGAAGAAAGGTGACCCAGGCTGGCATGCCCACCTCGCACCTCTTTTCCCTGCTGGTGGCTCCCACCTCCCCCTGCACATCCATTAAAGCTCGGTGTTGGAAACTGCTGAGCAAAAGCAGCTGTTGGCTTCGCTGACTTCCCTTCCTTTGGGCTGTCGACATATGTACTGCTTGCCATTGCTCTGGGCGGAACGTTTATGTTTGATTAACTCGGTTTTAAAACACGCCATCCGTGGAGGCACTAATTCTACTGGATTTATCTGCCACGTCAGTAGCTTCCGATGAATAACGTGGCTCTTAGAAAGTTTAGAGGCTGTGTCCGAAATGTGGCAAGAAGAGAAAAGGCAATTAGATAAGGTTTTTATGTGCTATGACCCACACTGCGGGTTGGGGTAGAAATCATTCCGCGGGAGTGCTTTTAAGTGGTGTTATTCAAGGAAGGGAACCCATCTGTATTCAGATGCTGACCAATTATGTTTTCACTCAGTTTATCTTTCTTAGATTTTTAAATACTTTTCTATTAAAAAAAAAAAAACTTTTAAAATGTAGTTTTATGATGTCTCAAGGACTACTGCTGGGCCCGAAGCTAGAATGGAGCACCCAGAATACATTTAAATGAATTACAAAGTGTATTATACTCTGAAAATCAGCATTAAAATGCACATTAATTTTTGCAGCTCTTAAATACTTTGCTGCAGAACTGCCTCCCTTCTATAATTGAAACAGCTCTTCAGATGCAATTTAGTTGCTGATTGGTTTTTAAGTATTTTTTAAAAGCTAACAGCTCCGATAAAAAAAGGTGGTATACCCTTGAGTTTTAAATAGGAACACAGATGTCATCGCGTGGGGACGCGTTAGGCCACTGGAAGCCACACTCATTTCCTACAGAGAAAGGGTACTCCTCCCTGTCACGCTGTTAACCGTTCAGGAGAACACAGAGTTGGCTCGACCTCAAATAGAAGCTCTTGGTTACGAGGGAGTTCTCCTCTGAGTGAATTTATTAACTCCGCTCTCTGATTCAGACATTCCAAGACTTGCTTCCCTGGTCTTCTGTTACCTCCCGGCTTGTCAGTTTCAAGAAATGTCAACCAGGAAAAGAGCAGGCGAAACACCAAAGCGGGTCTACGTTTGCCAGCAGGGCGATGCCTCCAGGTAAGAACCCGGAAGAGGCTGGAACGAACTCAAGGCCCAAGTCAAGCATTGGAAGACGTGCCGATTTTATTTTTTTTTTTGCCAACGCCGGACAGCAAAAAGGATATTGCAGGGGGGCTGTATCCCCATAGCAACACACAATAACTTCAAGATAAAAAAAAAAAAAAATCTAGGGATTCTTAGCTGTGTGTCTGCCTCCTTGGAACTGATAAGTCGGTTTTGACCTTGTTACGGGGATAACAGCAGGTGCCAGAGAAGGAATGGCAGAAACAATTTTTTTTTTAATTTTTTTTAACGTTTTTTATTTATTTATTTATTTTTGAGACAGAGAGAGACAGAGCATGAACAGGGGAGGGTCAGCGAGAGGGAGACACAGAATCTGAAACAGGCTCCAGGCTCTGAGCTGTCAGCACAGAGCCTGACACGGGGCTCGAACCCACGGACCGTGAGATCGTGACCTGAGCCGAAGTCGGACGGTTCACCGACTGAGCCCCCCAGGCACCGCAAGAGTGTCTCTTTTTAAAATAAGTGTCAGGAGGCCGTAAGGGAAGGCGGGGGGGGGGGGGGTTTATGCACATCCTCATCAGAGAAACCGTGAACTTTTTCAAAAACCTTCCAGCCAGCTGCAAACCCTCAGCCCGGGCTTAACTGTGTCTTCACCATGACACCTGACTCAACGGCCTCCTTCACCTTTGAAAGGAGCCCAGGAGACTGGGCGAGTTTCAATTCCTCATTTGTGTATTACCCCAACCAATTCCAGTCAATTCAGTGTCAATCCCTGTGTGACATAGAGGACAGCTGCACTCATAGCTTTTCGCCTACATAACCCTTCCCCCACCCTTCGTCTCCCTCAGGACATGAGTCCGGCTTCTACCTGAGTGTGTGTCTTCGGAAGCACAATTCTAATTGCCAAAAAAAAAGTGCCTGTTGGCTGAAATGTTCCATAAATTCTTTCTTGGTCAACACAGACATACCGCTGGGATGTTTTAAGGTGGACGTGTAAAATAATAATGCTTAAAAACCAAAAATACTAGGAGGAGGTAAAGTGCATGGCTATTGGAGAGTTCTAGAGATTGAGATGTGGAAGAGGGCGCCAGTGAGCTCACAGAAGGGAAGCCTCCCAAGTCTCTGGAAACCTCCGGTTACCCCATTAAATCGGTTTGTAGACCGCCTAGGGCCAAGGTCCGGCCGCCCCAAGATGGACCATTTGGTATAAAGAGTTATTTTGAGTTAAAAGCAACCAAGACCCAGCAGATTCAGGAAAAGCTCTTCACCTTTCGCTCAACTGCCTGAAAGGAATTTAGACAGAGGACCCACTCCAGGAAGAGAGCTACCATCACGGATAGCTGCATGATGATAGGAAGCAGGTATGCTGGACAGAGAGGAGCCTAGCAAGGCCACTTGGATCAAGGTCTCTTTGCCCCGTGGTTTCTGCGTGACCCAGCAAACATTCGTTTACCGACCATTGACTCTTTTTCATTTTCCCGTGAACTGCATTTTTTCTCTTTAAAGTGCCAGACCCCTACTCCCTTCTCCTTAGTTCAGAATGACGTATATCCTTCTTCGTGCCTGACTGTCTTGGGAATGTCCACATCTGTGTGGGTTCCCAGTAGAGATGCTGTTCGATTGGATTTTCTCCTTGAATCTGTCTCGTGTCAATTCGATTCTTAGTCCAACTAGAATAGGACCTTGAGGGGAGAGGAATTTTCCTCTCTGACTTCAGAAATACATCCAGATTCAAAGGGTAATTGTGCTCTGTGAATTCTGTGTCTCTGTTTAGGATCCCAGGCAAAAGTTGGGAAGGTAAATTGTGAGAGCGGGGAAAAACCTGCTGTTTGTACTTTGTTCTTACTTCTAGCTTTCTGGGAGGGAGAACAAAATGTAGTAATAACATCTGACTACCATCTATTGTCTGCTTAACTGAATGCCCAGCAATGAGCCTCATACTTTATTTTCATTTTAATCTTCGCAAAACCCTATGAGGTAGACACTATAAAGATCTCCTTTCATAAATGGGGAAACTGAGGCTTAAAGAGGTTAAGCAATGTGCTCGATCTCGGATAGTAGCTACATATTGCACTATCTGTGATAGCAGCATACGGTCTAACGTGACTTTAACTTAAAGAACGTTATGTATAATTCATAGATTGCTGAAAATTCATGACAAACTATATCTCTCTGTGTTTCCTTCACATGAACTATAGTCTACTGAAAGCCATGGCTTGTTAAGAAAAGTCATCCAAGTATGAAGCAGAGAAGGGAGAACAGCTTTCAGGTAATAGATTTCTCTTTTTTCTGTTTGTGATAGGTAGGGCAACGTCTAGTCTCCTCATCTTATGAAAAGAAAGTTACACTAAGAAAAATGTGCTCCTGAGTCCATTAAGAAAAAAGAAAAACTCACCACTGATTAAAGATCTCATGAAGAGGTGCAGAAATGAATCACCTTCAAGTGTGTGATTATTTAATTCTCTGAAACAGATCATTATCTAAATGATACTCTCAAAATTTGCATAAAATATGCAGAGACACCAACGGCATCTCCTCCGTGAAAAGCTCAAAGGAAGTTTGAAAAATGAGCACGCTATCGCCTCTTTTCCTTGCAAATATATTGATGGCACCTGGAGAATGAATTTGAAACAATTCCCCCAATTTCTAGGTAGGAGCTTGCTTCTCCGGCTGAAATTCTCCAAATCAGGTTGCTTTCTCTCTCCTGATGCTGCAGGGCTCGTAAGTCTGAAAACATCAACTAATCAAAAAACAGGAACAAAAGGGAGATGTGCAAATGGTGGGGATAAGGAGGCTGACGGATCTTCATAAAAAGATCTCCTTTAAAAACAAACAAACCCCCCAAAAAAAGACCTCTTCTTTCATGATGGAGGACCCCAAGCGTGCTGATGGACAAACGCCAGTACTGGGACCGCGGGAGGTAATATACCCCAGAAAGTGCTAGAAGACTACTGTGATAAGGATTTCCCAGAGCTGTGGTCCCTGATGCTGAGCTCAGGTACCCCCCCCTTCGGATCTGCCGTGTGTTGTCTGCAGCTAACAAGCGTTGGGCTGAGACGCGGAACCCCGCAGAATCCCGGGGCCGGGGGGGGTGGCTAGCTGTCGGAGTCCCCAGCCTCCAGAGCCCGGCGGGGCTGGGGAGACATCTCCAAGGAGCAGAGAGGAGGCAGAGCAGAAGTGACTAGCCCAGGGGAGGGAGGAGCCGGAGGATGCCCCAACATCTGCAGCCAGGATCTGAGTTCAGAGAATCCTGGAAAGTCTGTTTTCTATGCATGATAGGGCATTCATGGGTTAGCACAGTTTGAAAGGTTTCAAAGCTCAGTGTGTAGCTGGACTAAAATAGATCCGGGCAGCAAGATTGCCATCCTGACTTTAAAAAGAGGGACAGAAAAGAAGAAAAAAAAAAAAGACGAAAGAAAGGAGAGGAGGAAGGGTACCCCCACCAGGGATGTCCAAATGAAGTAAGCCCTAGCCCCACCTGCTGCCGCATCCAGACGGTTCCAAGGATGATATATGCTCTCTCTGTTGTGTGTAAGATGCATTAGGAATTCGGCTTTCTGCAAATCTAAGAGATTCCTTATGTCGCTATCCGTGGTTTCCTTTCCAGCCTGCCTGCTGGCACCTCGCAGAGAGCTTTCCAAAACCACCCGCGGCCTGGGTGAAGTTCACACTCGACGCGTGTGGGGTTAGCATTTGCTTTGTTTCTTTCCTTTTAAAATTCCTCAGTCGAGTGTGGATTAGACTTGCATTGAGAAATGCTGGTATTGGCTTATGGATGTCTTTTTAAACACCTGCCTTGATTACTTTTTGGGGGGGAGATGTTTTCGGTCCCTTTTTTTTTTTTTTAAAGTTTTGCGTGGAATGTCAAATCCCAGCCTCGGGAGCTGGAGCAAGGAACCTCCCAAGGAGAAACCCAGATTGAGGCTAGGGCTATTTCTGTGTTTTACAACTTCTAAGGTGTGCACCCCCCCCGCCCCCCACTTAATGTGGCAGAAAGCAGGCTGCAACTTACACGGCCTGGGCCTTCAGTGGCGGCGGGACCGGGCAGCCGGTCCCAGGGACGCCACCTCCACTGCTACTCACGCCAGCCCGTTCACACCTCTCCTTAATCTCGGCCACTTCCACCCCGATCTGTGAATTGCAGCAACCATTTGTGTTTAATGGTGTCATGGGTGCTTAGAATGTCTCCGAGACGACACTATGATTTGGCATGAAGACGAGATCCAGTGCAGAGAAAGACAGAAGGAGGCACACATTTGGTATCAGGCAAATAATTATTTGTCGTTACAGGGAAGGCTGCGATTCCTTATGTTCTCCCGAAACAGCAGGCATGTGCTTTGCGAATCTAAAGGAAGACCCCTATGTGCAGAGAGAACAGGACTCCCATCCCTGCCCGAGACGATGCCAGGGGCCGCCTGTTACACCTTCCAAGCGAGCGAGTCCGAAAAAAAATGCCCAGACAATAGTGGCGGGACTTTTTTGTTTTGTTTTGTTTTGTCTTTAAACAAAAACCGTGTCATCGTTGCTTTTCGTTTTTATTTCTTTTTCAGAGTTTCTTTCTTTATTTTGGGAGAGAGGGAGAGAGCGTGAGCAGGGGAGGGGCAGAGAGAGGGAGAGAGAGGGAGAGAGAGAATCCCAAGCAGGCTCCGTGCTGACAGTGCAGGGCGACCACGGGGCTCGATCCCACAAACCTCGAGATCATGACCTGGCCTGAAATCAAGATATCGAGTCGGATGCTTAACCGACTGAGCCACCCAAACCCCCCTCGTGGATGCTTTTAATGGCACCCATGAGGCTGTCATGATGGCCTATCGATGACAGAGTTAAGAAGCCATATAAAAGCATCATTTCCTGAATGTGAAGAAATTTTTAGAAACTTCTGTGTATGCAGTACTTTTCTTCTTAGTACCGAATAAAGTACTTATATGCAGGTCTTACAATCAACTGGTATCTAAGATTTGGGGAAACCACAGTGTATCAAGTCTCTGCTAGCCAACACGGGGAGGGAGGCTTGGATCCTGGCCACTCAGATGTTCTGGGTGTTAGAGACAAGCTAGAGTCCATGGCAGGGCCGATGCTGTCACAGACAAGCAATTTATAAAGATTCGCAACGTAAAATACTGTAAAAACGGAGTAGTGTGTTTCCCCAAATAAGTAACTTTACCTCTTCAGACATTAGATTCCCCGTGTATACAACATAAAGGCGTGAAACAAAAAATGGTTTCCAAGGGCCCATCTGAACTACCACTGGAAGCAGGATGAAATTCGAACAGCGGGGCCCAAATCAAGGATGGACAGACACAGGGGCGCCTGGGGGGCTCAGTCAGTTAAGCGTCCGACTTGGGCTCAGGTCACGATCTCGCAGTTCGTGGCTTCGAGACCCGCTTCGGGCTCTCTGCTGACAGCTCGGAGCCTGGAGCCCGCTTCGGCTTCTGTGTCTCCCTCCCTCTCTGCCCCCTCCCCCATTCATGCTCCGTCTCTCTCTCGAAAACAAATCACGCCAGGACTGTTGTCAGTCATTCGCTCAGCTTGTGTCGCGTGCGTGCATCCCCGTGACACCGAGATGACAGCATAGACGTGGCATGCCCGGGGCCGTGTCTGCCCTCTTGGAACTAGAGGCGGGGGCAGCAGTGGCTTTTATTGCTTCTGTGGGGACGGGCAGCCACCAGCTCTTTCAGAGTCCGAATCTTACTTTGAACTGAAATTAGTGCCCAACCCTTAGAAACAGGCAAGCGAAAGCCCTGAGGCTCCATGCTGCTCTCCGCCCGCCACCCCCTGCCATCCCTGGAGTAACACAGAGCCTCTGATGGATCAGAGAAATGCCTGGGACGCCGTGTTTATTCTCGATGAGTCCCCAGGGAGCGGCGTCCAAGAAGGATCTGACATCAGAGCCCGCGAGTGGATGTGAAGGGAGCGATGCTGGAAGTAACTGGGGTCCCAGTGTTTCGGGTACCGGCTGGGACGAACCCAACTCACTCCCTCTAGCCAGAGCAAAGCAGCCACCACCTCCGATGGGATTATGCTAATCAGTGGCTCCAGACTCGCCTGGTGTTTGAACAAACAGGGGAACAATGAAGAAGTCTGGATTCTGGGAGAGGCTCCGGCTAAGCCTGTTGGCGAATTTAGGTGTTAAGTGAGACCTTTCACTGGCAACAAGGAGGGCAATTTGCATTTAATGGCCTTTAGAAGGGATTCTTTTTTCTCCCCCTCTGTATGGTAGTCTTTCATTTTTGATGATGCCAAATTCTGTCTATTGTGTTTAAAGGAACAGAAAGAACCCTTTGTTTTTTGTTTAGAGGGCGTCGCCCTCCCCGGGGAGGGTTTTTGATAGGCACAGCTGGCAGGGAGGTGACTCCGGGCTTTCTCCTTGGGGATCAGGACCCAGGAAAAGGTCCCTGGCTGAATGGGTGGCGAATGTCAATGACTCGAGTCAATGACTCAAATGAGTAAAAAAACCAAAAACACAACAAATAAAACACAACAAATAAAACACAAACCAATAACACAACAACAACAACAAAAAAAACCCAAAAGCAAATTGTCTAGGTTTTTTTTTTTTCTGTACGATGACAGATGAAATGAGCCATAATCCACTCCTCCTCTTCTCCCTCCTCTCCTCTCTTCTCGCTCCTACGATAGCTGCCGTCGAATCCGCCACGGCTGGTTTGATCTTCCTGGATATCGTAGTATAAAACATGGCTGTGTCCGATGGAAACGAGACCCGTGGTGGGGCGATGTCACACTAATATTTGCTGCTAACGACATCTTCTGGGCTCTTAGGGGGAGAGGATGCCGCAGACAGCATCCCCGCCAGTGCTTTCCTCCATGGAGGGCACCCACTAATTCTTTAGTGTTCTCTCCTCTCCCGGAGACAGCAGTCGAAGGAGCGAACACAATACATGTGCACGCTTTGTTAAAAGCGATGCTATTTGTGGGTGTGTGCATTTGATCTCATGAGTGTGTGTGTGTAGGTGTGTACATGTTGAAGACTTTCAAAGATGATACGCCAAAAAGGGATTGAGGAAGAGGGAGGTAATTGTGATTCCGTTACACCAGTAGGTGTCTACCATAGACACATATCTTAATAACTAAAAGCTAATATAAAAAAGAAACGGTGGGACCCCAAGCACATTTTAGAGAAAGCTTGACCTTGTTGACTGTGAAATATGTAATCACCCAGGACAGTGCGTTCTGGAAGCCCCAGTTCCACATAGGGCCTGAGGAAGTGAGAATCACGGACCCGGGACGCTGAACCCTACTCTGTGCCGGACCCCACAATCACCCCTCTGAGCCGGTACACGCCCGAGGCTCATTGTCTAGACGGAGAAATTATGGTTTCTGATTTTGTATTAAGTGTCTGATGTTTCATGTGTTAATTAAACTGACCCGTAAGGACGGGTCAGAGCTATTTTCAGGTACAGGAAACAACATTAGGCAAGGCCTTATCCAGCCTTCCACTGACACTTTGTGCATGGAGCAAAGGCCTTCAAATACTTAACTGGAAGAGTGGTGGGTCTTTTTAAAAAAAAAAAAATTTTTTTTTAATGTTTATTTAGTTTTGACAGAGAGAGACAGAGCATGAGCGGGGGAGGGGCAGAGAGAGGGAGGCACAGAATCTGAAACAGGCTCCAGGCTCTGAGCTGTCAGCGCAGAACCCGACGCGGGGCTCGAACTCACAGACCGTGAGATCATGACCTGAGCCGAAGTCGGACGCTCAACCGACTGAGCCACCCAGGCGGCCCGTGGTGGGTCTTTCTGATGTGGTTTGGAGTGGTGGGGTTCGGAGCTGAAGGTCGAGAAAGAATTCTTGAGACGTCTTCCGTGCAAAAATGTGGTTACATTAAAGCGTGGGGACAGCACCCGTGGGCAGAAAGAGCTGCACTGGGGTTGTGACGAGTGACTGATGACATAAGATTTTCTATCTCATGGAGGGGAGGGTGACGTTAAGGCTCCAGGAAATTGAGTCTATAGGTTTCCGGAGATTGCTTTTTTCTTCTGAATCATTAAGACGCTTGCAGACTGATGGAGACTCATGTCCCACAGGACGTGATCTGTACCATTTGACGCTTTGTTTTTCCTCCAGCAAAACGTTAACATTAAGACAATTGGGCCTTCCTGGAAGAATGTCACGAGGCTGTCTCTTGGACTTGTCAATGGGCTGTAAGTTGTAAGGAAATTTAATTTTCCATTTCCCTTTGTTTTCCGCGTCATTTTTGTTGGGAAAAAGAAAGGGGGGGGTGCGTCCAAAGCTCTCAATTTTCCATTGCACATTATCTGTTTGGTCTCATCTGGTGTGGCATGAGGTCCCTTGAAATCTCTGTTCAAATATCTTTCTCTAAATTATTTTGTAGAGCTGCGTTTTGTGTAAGGGATAGGGAAAGGCCTTTCGAAGAAACAGATTCACTCTAAATCTGTATCAAAGACCAATGTAATCAGAGGTTGCGACTAGAGGGCTCTTAGGGCAACCGGAGATAAGCACTGGAAAATTGTTTATAAATAAGATATTGACCAGAGGAGTGAGTAGAAAGTTGGATATTGGCCTGGGAAAAAGAAAAGAGCAATCCCTACACAGAAAAGCACAGGCAGGCGACTGTCTGGCCAACGGAGACCCATGGAAATCAGACTCAGATATGGAATACTCAGGTGGGGGGCAGGGGGAGGACACTCCTTCCACAGCTTTCTTGCGTCTGCTCCCAGCCCATGGAAGGAAGGGCTTAGAGACTAGGATGTGGAGAGAGGAGAGAGGGCCAGCTGACTCTCTGAAACCAACCAAAGTGCTGCCTACAAAGGGACACAGGGATTTGACACTGCGTGACTTAGGGGAACTCTAGCAGCTAGCAATCTCTCTCTCTCTCCCTTTTTTAAATGTTTATTTATTTTTTAGAGAGCGAGATCATGAGCGGGGGAGGGGCAGAGGAGAGCAGGAGACAGAATCCCAAGCAGGCTCCATGCTGCCACGCACAGAGCCCGACGGAATCCAACCCACGAACCGTGAGATCATGACCGGAGCTGAAACCACGAGTCGGACGCTCAACTGACTGAGCCGCCCGGGCGCCGCAGCAGCTAGCGATCTCTAAAGGACAAAAGAAAATCAGGAGATTTAAGGCTTTCTCTTTAGGGCCCTGTCAAGGGTTAAAAGAAAGAGGGAACTTGGAACAGAGCCAGCTACATGATGCGTGGGACCCAGTGCAAAATGAAAACGCAGGGCCCCTTGTTCAAAAAGCAGAAGAAAGGGTCATTAAAGGCACTAAAACGTAAAGCTGTTTCTTTCCCTCCACGGCCTCTCTCTCTCTCTCTCTCTCTCTCTCTCTCCACTTCTCATGATTTTTTAATTTGCTCTTTAATGTGGATCTAAGTAAAGAAAAATTAAAAATTTAAATTATTAGCATGAGCGTCGGTGTTCATCGTCATATTGCGCGTGCCGGTTTGAATGCAAATATCAGTGCGTTTGATTCACGTGCAACCTCAGGAAGGTTACGCAGTTCATATTTCATAGCTTATACATTCATGTGGGTCTTTTTTTTTTTTTCTTGACAAAACAGTATGAGGGGGGAGAAAGGCAGTCCTTGACGTCGGGGAACCGGATTTGACGCTCACAGCTTCGGCCTCCGTGTTCTTGCAAACGGATCGGACACTTACGCTTAAGCCCTGCGTTCTCCTGTCGGCTGAACAATCTCACGGAACGTGTCCGGAGACCGGGTCCCCGTGCGGCCCACAAAATCCTTGCTGAATGAGCGACGCTACGTCTTTGCCTATGACAGCTGTAGCCTCACTCGACCTGGCCCTTCTGATGAAAAAGATTTATTAGGAGACCCGCTCACGGAACTGCCCCTGCTTTGTGACCACATCCGATCTAGAACAAGCCTCATTCCTTAGATGCGCCCCCAAGTCACCCAACCAGAGCCCCAGTCCTGTAACGGGGCCTGACACCCTCTTACTAAGGCTGCCCGGGATTCCCACGGCCGATGCGAATTCCTCGCCGTGACGGGGGTTAAACCCGCCTTGTTCTGATGCAGTTGTGTTCCTGCGAGGCTTGCGGCCCCCGACTGACTCGACTGCTTTTATTGGGCTTCTCGCTATGCCCACGGTCCATGGGCACGATCCGCCCGTAGCCTCGGATGGGTGGCAAAGCGGGGAAGGAAAAGGACGTCCGGGAGCCTGTCCGTCCCTCCCTTCTGTGGCGTCACCGTGAGTGTGCGTGGCTACCCGTGGGCCTGACATGAGTAGGGAAGGGGACGGTGGGGTCCCTCTGTTGCTCGTTTTCCTCAGGGTGCCATTCCTTCTGTGTTAGGGGCCAAGTTCTTTTTCACACAGGAGGGATGGCCTCTCGGGGGCAGTCAGCATCTCTGTTTACTCGGTCCCAGATGTGACCCAGTGGCCTTGCCCTCACTTTGCGTCCCACCGAACCCTACACATTATGGATCGGCAGGTATTCTGTGCTCTGGGGGCCCCCTGAACGCTACAGGCCAACGGGTGACTGGATGGTGGACGTGCCCAGCGGGCGACTGTTTTCTGCTCACGTGCACGCTCCGTTGTCCCCTCGGGCCTCATTTACAAAACGCCAGTTCGAAGACAACGTTAGTAAGAACACCAGGACAGCGACAACAGACCAGCAAACCAAGCAGGGGGCCCTTCCCCATGGGCCCCGTGCCAATGCACGGGTGTATGTCCATGAGGATGGCCCTGCCCAGCAATGAACTTAAGAGCGGTGACGGAGACCCTTGGTAGTGCTTAGTGAATTGAACCCGAATACTTATCCCTAACCTTTTGTTCAACTTGTCACGCCCGAGGGCTATAAAACAATCCCATCAATGACGTGGAAGAAAGGATCCCTGGGACAGCCTGTCTTGTTCCGGAAGGTCCCAGCTCATCCCACCCCATTGTGAGAATCCCTGTCCTAAAAACATTCTTTGATTTTTTTTCTTTAAGTTTGACTGTGATAACATTTTATTTGTGGTACTTTTAAGTGTGGAAGAATTATGGTCGAGATCTAGTTTCAAAGCGACAGCCTAAGTATCTTAAATAAGTGACAGACCATGTTCTACAACTCCCTTGAAGAAATAATTCCATTTTTACCAAAGACAGAAAGGAAGGCAATTTTGATGATAGCCTGTGAGATCTCCTTGCCTTCCGTGAAGAATGTCTCCCTCAGAACACATTCTTGACGTGTGGCAAGATTCTCCACGTCAAAGCCGGCTCTCTTGGCCACGTGCTCGTTGATTCTGTAACTCCGGGTCAGCACCAACCAATAGAAATAGCGTAGGAGTCACAGAGGTAATCTTGAGTTTTTCGGGAGCCACATCTAGTTTAAAAGTTAAAGGAAACAGGTGAACTTCACATAAATATTTTTTTAAATGGATTTTTTTTTAAAAAAAAAGTGTTTATTTATCTATTTTGAGAGAGAGAAAGCAAGCGTGAGCAGGGGAGAGGCAGAGAGAGAGGGAGAGAGAGAATCCCAAGCAGGCTCTGTGCTGTCAACGCAGAGCCTGACACGGGACTTGAACCCACGAGCCACGAGATCATGTCCTGAGCCGAAGTCAGACGCTGCACCGACTGAGCCACCCAGGCGCCCCATATAAATATTTGATGTCAGCCAGCGTACCCTAAATATGATCTTTTCAACATGTAACTGATACAAAAATCATGAATGAGACAGGAACCTTCTACGACATTCTATCTGGTGTGGATTTCACTCAAGCACACCTTTGCTCGTCTGTCACGTTTCGGATGCTTGGAAACCACACGTGGCCAGCAGCTACCCACAGTGAACAGAGCTCTCCACGTTCAGGTGTCCCGGCCACACGGCCTGAATAAAGCGACAGCCATCATGGTGGCTCCCAGAGAGAAATGGTTGCTCGGATTCTGGGACGATGGTCTGGCAATTCAGTTTCGGTACCGTTAGATACACGGCCGTTGAGCAGACTGAGTTAAGACTCTAACGTAAAGTTCGACCCCCAAAGTCAATGTGATTTGAGAGCAAGAAGTGAACACAAGGCGAATACCTCAGCTAGCCCTCGGGGCCAAGGTTAGGGAACACGGAAGCGGTTTGAACATTAGAGGAGACCCAGTAAACCCAAGGAGAGTCTGCAGGAAAACGACACTGAGCCTGCTCTCTGTTTTGCCAGCCGATTATCCAGGCTCTCGGGCCCTGGCTTATGATGACGCAGGAGAGCCCGGGGTTAGGTCGAGAGAGAGAGAGAGAGAGAGAGAGAGAGGGAGAAGCCCCAGATAAAACCGTGTCCTGGCTTACATTTCAGAGCTGACCCTGCAGCTGAGACGGAACAGCAGGGGAGAGACGGGGGGGGGGGGGGGGGGGGAGAGGGGCGGGTTATTGCATTAACCCGCGGAACATTCCGAACGAAAACTTTCATTGGGGTATCAATAATTCAGACTTCTCCATCTGCTAGTCTGAGCAGATGACATTTATTTTAACAGGCCCTCTTTGGGAGGGGGCATGGAATTCGACTCACGGTGTGCTTTGTTTTAAAGCACAGAAACGCCTTTGCTGTAGTCGTGTGGTGCTGCTCCGGTGTCTTTAGTCCTTCGCTTTCATGCAAATTTCAGAAACCTAAGTCTCGGGACCTCAGTTCCTCTCTGCTCCTACTGGCCCTCTACCCTGCCTCCAACCCAGCTCTGCGCCTACTTTGTCTCAGACGCTTTGGCTAATTTAATCGTGCCCGGCTAATTTTTGCTCCTAGAAATGTATAACTTGCATTACAGTCATTTTACATTTTTCTACGTTTTCACTCTCTGAGTCTCTGGGCTTTTTTTCTTTCTTTGTTAATAGGTTCACCTGACACCCCTGGCTAGATTTGCAAGATTCGGAGGTGAGCGATGGGGTCTTTAATTTGCCGTTGCTACCTTCTTCCAATTTCTGAAACCGTTTCTCCCATCTGTTGTTCCCACAGACGGGGATGGACTAACCGCGACCCCAGGGCCAATTCTGGCCCTCCATCTGTTTTTATCAATAAAGCTTTATTGGAACAGAGCCATGCTCGTTCGCTTCCGTACCGTCTCGGGCTACAGCGCAGAGCTGAACACCTACAACTGTCTGGCCCACCAAGTCTAAAATATTTATTCTCTGGCAGTTTCCAGAACACCTTGGCTGATCTCTGCTGCAGACTTATGCCCCTCAGTCTGGAACATTAGGGGGGCAGAGGGGAAGAGTCAAGCAGATGTGGCTCTGACTCCCATTGACTCTGTCGCCCCCCCTGGGGGTTTCCCTGACCCTCCCCGAACCTCCGTCTCCTCATTTACAAAACGGGAACCATACCGTCAACCTCGACGAGAATTACCTGAAGTAAGTGCTTAAAAAAGGACACAGCATAGTTCTGGATGGAGAAGATAAAATAATCATAGTAAAATAAATGGCTTCGTAATAACGACAAGCGTCACCGTCATCATTACCAGCTGTCACCTCCTGTGCCAAAGGGAACCTCAAATAGAATGTTTTCCAGGATGACCTTCCAGGGAAGCCCGTCAGATGGGAGGAAATGCTGCCAGAGGGTTCTGTAGGAAAAACTTCTCCCCAGGTCCCACGCCCTCTTTCCCCACCTCTGCTGGGGAATCCTTATCTTACCTTATACGTGCTAGCAGCAGTATCTGCCATTACGAGGCACACCCAATACTTGGGTGTAGACGTGCAGTGTTTGCCTGAAGTCAAGTTTACGGGCAGCGTCCGCTTGGGCGTTATCCAGTTAGGGCCTCAGCAAGAAGTAGGCGTGCCCACTGTGTTCCCGTGGGTTCTCCAGAGAAACAGAGCCGATAGGAGATGAACGTCTATATATATCCATCTACGTACATACATACATATGTACCTACCTACCTACCTCTCTGTCTATCTACCTTTCTATCTCCTACCTACCAATCCTATCCATCTATGTATCTATCATCTATCTCTCTAATAAGAAGTTGGTTCACACAGTTGTGGAGGACTTGAGAAGTCCTCAGGTCTGTAAGCTGTAGACCCAAAGTTTCTGATGATTGGAAAAATTCCTTATTTTGGAGATATTAAAATAATGTTGTAGAGGCATAGCTATGGACATTCTTAATATAATATAATATAATATAATATAATATAATATAATATAATATAATTAGGCTGCTTGTGGCCAATGGAACCATTGAAGGCGATAACACAGAGCGGTGCAAGGGGCAAATGTTGACTCTACTCCAATGGCTCTGGTGGCGGGGGCCACTCGGGGCGCTCTATGGGAAGAGTCCTGCGGAACCTTCTGGGAACCTCAGCGGCATGGAGCGTGGGCAGGCCGCGGTTCTCCACAGCTGCCGACACAGACAGTGACCCTTTCTCCAACGTGATAAGTTCTTCTTCCCTTCCAGCTCGAAGTCCTACTTTTTCCAGGTGGATTCTACGTTCTGGCGGTTGTTTCTTTCTCCGCGATCTGACGCTATCTTACGCAAACCAGGTATTCCACAAAACATTTGCTAAACGGATCCACGATCGTGAATCCCTGTACGTATCTATCATCGCCTGAAATTTTTTGTCCAAAGCCAAAGGTACGTATTTATTTTCTACCTCAGTAGTACAATGGAAGGATATCAGATATTTTAAAAACGCTTTTGAGTGTTTCGGAGGAAACACGTGTACCATTTGCATGGAGTTGTTATTACTTCCGTTCCCGGGGATGAGGCTACTCTGGCAAACCTCAGGTCCCCAGCATCGGTTTCCTGTTTGCACACTGGTATTTTCTAGAATCTTCACTGTATTTCCCCCTCTTCTTCTGCCATATTTCATGAGCTCTTCTTCATATCCACCTCATGAGTTGCCTTTGATCAGAGACTGAGGACTCCCCTGTCGTATTTAATTTCAAGTTGCGGCTCTCCATTCTGGGAGGTGAGGTAGAAACTTTTCGGTGTAGACACCACGCTGTGTTCTCTTTCCTCAGGGTAAGCTCTTGAATCTACCAAATTTCAACTCTCGTCGAGGCTGTTTCATAGCCGTAAGAATGGATTGGAGACTCGCAGACAGCAGAGACCACAGCCTCTCTATTAGTGAGCGTGGGGTAAAATATGTAATCCATTATCAATAAATATCTGTTACTTGGTGCTGTGGACTGAGTAGCAGCCCCCCGCCCCCCAATTCATATGGTGAAGTCCTAACCCCGCCCTGTGACTGTATGTGGGGATAGGGCTTTCCTCGAGAGGTGATTAAGGTTCAGTGATGTCACAGGGTGAGGGCCTGACTTGGTGGGATTAGTGTCCTCATAAGAAGAGGGAGAAGTTCCAGGGATCTCTCTGTCTTTGCACAGAGAAGAGGCACCAGAAGGCAGCTGTCCACAAGCCAACAAGAGACATCTCACCAGACACCAGCCATGCTGGGACCCTCATCTCAGGTTTCTGGTCTCCAGATCTGTGAGAAAATAAATGTCCCCCCCTTCATCAGTGACATCTTGTTGTGGCAGTCCAAGCAGAAGTCATAGAATTGCTTCATCGATGCGTTGCCAAATAAGTATTTTAGGCTAATTGTGACGAAAATTATTCTAAATACAATGGGAGGTTGAGTTGGTCTTTCAGAAGAAAGCTATAACATCCCAAAGGCTTCAACAGTGGACAGATTTGGCCAAGCTTCACATATAGTGAAAGGTAAAATAAAATTATTTAGAGATTTGGAAAATTTGGAGGAAAAGGTCATCTAAGAGATAGCTTAGACAAGGAATGTAAAAAAAGAGTGAATACAAACTAAAAGGCAAATGATTTATATACATGTGAAGATACGTTCAGCCTCACTAATAAAGGTACACAAGTAACACAAGATAATATGGAGGGATATTTTTAAATAGACTTGATAATTTTATGATAATTTTATGGAAAAATTGAAAGGATAATGCATAGTTCTCATATATCCTATCTCCACTTTCCTCTGTTATTAATATATTACAACGGTGTAGCACATTTGTTGCAATTAATGGACCAGTGGTGATAAATCATTATTAACTAACGTCCATTGTTTATTCAGAATATATATACTTTAATGTGTATGATTCACAAACTTTAAAAAGTCGATAATCTCCAATATCAGTGGAATACAGTCTGTCATACATGGTTGATGATTGTTAATTGATATAAATTCCTTGGAGAGCAATTCGACAAGATCTGTTAAAAATTAAATGTGCCTGGGGCGCCTGGGTGGCTCAGTCCGTCGAGCATCTGACTTCAGCTCAGGTCATGATCTCACAGTTTGTGAGTTCGAGCCCCGCGTCGGGCTCTGGGCTGACAGCTCGGAGCCTGGAGCCCGCTTTGGATTCTGTGTCTCCCTCTCTCCCTCTGTCCCTCCCCCACTCATGCTCTGTCTCTCTGTCTCCGAAATAAATAAACATTAAATTTTTTTTTTCTTTAATTAAATGTGCCTACCTATAAATTAGCAATTTCACTGATAGGGATTTCCCTTATACCGGTCCTGACTCGAGTGGGGAAGATATTCTTATAGAAAAGTTTCCTTCAGCAACAAAAAACATAAACCACCTAAATGTTGATGGTAACACATAGACACAGTCTTTACAGATAATATTTATGTGTCGATCTACATTTAATATATAAACCTGAGTTCTAAGCTCTATGTAGTAACATAATGTTATGTCCCCCCCCCCACCCCGTGTTAAAGGAAGGATGTGTTAAGGCGGGGGGAATGGAAGTTTCTCCTGAGCCTCTTGGGGCCCCTGATTGTGTCTGAAAATTGAACTGAGAACAAGAGAACTGGAGAAAAGCATCACATGTATTTAATAGAAGTTCATGTGACACGGAACCCTCCTAAGGGAATGAGGAACGTAAGAAACAGTTCGATCCAAGTGTTTTCATGCTGCGTTTGATGCAGGGTGGAAAGTACTGGAAAGATAGGATAGGGCCAAGAGCATGAACTGAGTATAGTGAGGAGGGGAAACGTAGCAAGGTTGTTGCTCATATTCTAGCACCTTGGAGATAAAGGCGTGTTTCCCATGAGGGTCCCCGGACCTGCTTCAGGGAAGAAGGAGGGGGAAGGTCAGAGTGACCTCCTCCTCCTGCTGTTTTCTCAAACTCGTTCATTTATTTATTTTTAAAAAATGTTTTTTTATGGTTTTTAAATTTATTTTTGAAAGAGAGAAACAGAGTATGAGCACGGGAGGGGCAGAGAGAGAAGGAGACACAGAATCTGAAACAGGCTCCAGGCTCCGAGCTGTCAGCACAGAGCCCCACGCGGGGCTCGAACTCACAAAGCGTGACATCATGACCTGAGCTGAAATCGGACGCCCAACGGACTGAGCCACCCAGGCGCCCCTCAAACTCTTTTAGCTTAAAATATTAAATATGCCAAGGTGACGTATCTTGGGTTGGCATGTTCCGAATCCTGTCAAAAGCAAGTTGCCAAACAAGCCCATAGTGTAATTTCCACCTGGGTTGTGTGCAGGTACACACGTGGGAATATGCGTTTCTTCTGGAAGGTGCCATTCGTGTGCCTTCCTAGGAATTGCGGGGCTATGCAGCAGGGCCAAAACCACAGGGCCCCCGCGAATGAACCGGTTGAAGCAAACACTCAAACGTTTCATCGGGGACACTGCAAACAAAGACAGAAACTTAGACACGAGGCGGCAGGGCGTTATGGGGGAGACGCACCTCAATACCGTAGCAACTGTGGCACTTGCTCCTGGAAACTCGCTGAATTTTATAGACAAGGGGTGGGGCTAGGAGGGGGGGGGGGGTCACTCCAAAATCTGTGTCCGTTGACTCCATCCATCATCTTCTGCTCTCCATCTCCAAATATTTGGGGGGGGGGCGCTCTTCCAAAATCTGAAACTGGAGGGTTTGCGGGCGCCCTCTAGAGGCCAGGTCGCCTTCTGCTAGGAACTCGCCCTTAGGCACTAGAGCCTGGTGCCCAGGGGGTGTGCCAGGTGATGTCTCCCAACCCCGGGGGGGGGGGGCATGATTTCTCCCAGTAGGAGGGGTGGAGGTGGTCCTCCCGCCAGTGAACTAGTGAGGGCACTGAGTCAACCTCACCTGGCTGGAGTTGGAGGCCGGGGGGTCCTGTCTTGCAGATCTATATCTGCTGGGGCGGGGTGGGGGGGATCCCTGGACTCGCCCCTGCAAAGGGGACCCATCCTCGGGGACTTTGTGTGTTAACCCGAGCCTTATTACTTAGTGACAGATGTGTGCCCTGGGGCTGCAGACTGTTATAAAAGTGATTGCACACTTTTACAGCCAAGACAAGGTAAATGCTTTAAACCGAGTTATTACATTATCCCCAAAGAAACGCTCACTGTGAATATTGAAAAGGTTGTCCAGTCTGCAATTCAAATGATCCCTTTTAACTGTTTGCCGTCACAAATGACTCACCCGTGGCCCTGTGGCCCCGTTAGGCAGCGTCAGAGTCTCCCGCCGGGGGCTGCATGCCTTTCCCCGAGGACACTGTCCTTCTCTGGCTCGGAGCCTGGAGCCTGTTTCCGATTCTGTGTCTCCCTCTCTCTCTGCCCCTCCCCCGTTCATGCTCTGTCTCTCTCTGTCCCAAAAATAAAATAAAAACGTTGAAAAAAAAAATTTTAAAAATGGAAATCTAACCATGCTCCTTCCTTTAGCAGTTTTCTGTGGTTCCTGGAATAATCCCCATGCCCTCTCCGTCTCGCTTCCTACAACCTGCCCTCGCTCCTGGAGCCCCCAGCCACTCTGATGGCTTTTCTGACACTCAACACCTCATACTTTTCCAACTTCAGGCCGTTCCTCTCCTGGAGTGTTCCTCCTGAGTCTTTCACGGGGCAAGCCCCCAACCACGTGCTAACTTACATCACACCTCCTCCAGGAAGCCTTCCTCACCACCATCCTCTAGGAAGAATTGCTTTCTTTCTTTATTTGCTTTCTCCTGCGTTGTCTGTCTCCCCCACCCCATGACACACACTCAGTGGATGTCCCAGGGGCGCAGAGATCTTATGGCAAAGTGCTCAGCAAATATTTGTGAAGTCAAGGGAAGGAGGCGCAGCAGATGTGAACGATGGCCACCTTTGGAGGGAGCAGCTCTGCTTTTCACTGGGGTATTCCTCCACATTGCTTATTTAGCAACAAGAACACTTTTTCTTTCGTTTCTTCCTTTTTTCTTTTTTTTTTTTTTTTTTTTTTTGGCCGCTCGCTTTTGGTACTTTGGGTTCAAGATACCAACCCCAGACCAGTTCAAGATCCTAAGAAGGGGACAGACACACAGGAACAAAAGCAAAATGGCCACAAAGTGTGACTCCAGGCGACTGATGGAGATGACAGGGAACAGGGCAGGAAGGAAGGGCAGGCCGAGTGCACCTGCATCCCACTCGGTGGGGGCTTCGGGGTAGCCAAAACATTAAACAGATCTGTCCTTGAATGCAAATATCCGGTGCCTAATGTGGGAGGCTTTGGCGCCTATCACTGAAAAACAGCCTCTGGACCCACTGAAGTTGATTCGTGATGGTAATTTGCTGGGATAAAAAATGACCAACAAGGGACACCAACTTCTTTAGACGGAAGACGTCATCTCAGGGAAGCCTGGATATTTGAGCAATTCCTAATATTTGTTCTTTTCTCCCCTTGAAAGAATGTTGTTTGTACGTTGTGTTTACCTTAGTGCAAATCCAAGCGGTACTGTAAGTTGTTGGTTTTTTTAGATTTGCTGCTTTTTGAGAAAATGATAACGATAGTAATATAAACATAATTAACATTAATCGAGTGCTTCCCTCAGGCCCTGTGCTAAGTGCTACATATATTATCTCATTAACCCTCACGATTACTTAATGAGGTAAAAAGTGCTGTACTCTTTTTTTTTTCTTTCTCATTTTTCAGTGAGAAACTGAGGACAAGAAAGATTTAGGAACTAACTTGACATTTGCAGGCCTGTTAATGGTTTGGGAGGTTTCAAACCTAGATCGAACTGAGGCCTGGAAGCTTTGTCTCTGGGCTCTCTTTCTTGCAAATGTAGAACTTTCAAACTGAATTGGAGGAAAAGAGATCTATATATGCAGATTTAAACCCTAGTTCATGGTAACTCTGATTTTTCCTCAATTTCTGGATTTTTTTTTTTTATGTAATAGTTTGCTGTGAAATGTACTGATAACATACCAGGGTATCTGAGTGGTTCGGTCGATTAAACGTCCAACTCTTGATTTCAGCTCATGTCATGATCTCGCGGTTCTTGAGTTTGAGCCCACGTGCACCCTGCTTGGGATTCTCTCTCCCCACCCCACCCCCCTCTTTCTGCCCCTCCTTCACTTATGAAAAGAGAAATGTACTGATAACATTCCAAAAATGCTTCTTGATCCAAAACACAGCTGATTTGGGGTTCTCGTCTTGCTTTGACTTCGGCATAATTTTGTTAACAGTTACTATCTAAGTAAGAAACTCTTGCTAAAAATGCCCAACAGGTATCAAAGGGAAAACACTTTCCCTTCATTCCCAGCCCCATTTCCAAGAGGTGACTGATTAATAATTTCTCGTGTGATCTTCCAGAAATTACTCCCAGGTTGCACGTCTGCATAGATGAATATACACATATCTTTGCAAACAAAACACAAATGGACTTATGGTAGAGATAGTTTCCTCCAGCTTGCTTTGTTTTTCATGAAAAAAAAAAATGCACTTGGCTTTTGACTCACCAAAGAAAAATGTATGCGTCGATGCATGCAAAAAAATTCTTTGCAATTCATTGACCGTAAGAGAACAAGACTGGGAATCACGCTAATCCATAAAATGGATTCCCATGCAGCAGGAAAAGATTTATATATGCATGGAAATGGAAAGATGCCTTTTGTTGTTTCTTATCCTTTATTTAAATTTTCTAAGTCAGGTAATGGAAAACACACACGTTTCCCCACCATTATGTTGCCGAAAAAGACCCACTTAACACCTATAGTTCTGAGGCCACAGACAAGGCGATTGCTAGAAATCTGTCTCTGAAGCAACACTTCAGAAAATTTCCTTTGCCAACTGTAAAACACGTGTCTCTCCAGGTACCTGTGATGCACAAACTACTCGTTTTTCTAGGCGCTTCCTTGGCGAGAAAGATAAAGGCAAGCGATTGTCATGAGTACGTCTGCTTGCTCGGTTCCAGCCCTTTTTCCAGAGCCTTTCCTACTATCCCGGTAACATAGATTAAAAACACAAATGAAACAAAACATAATAGTAAAAACGCGGTCTAAACTCAGTCTAAAAAAAAATAAACTCAGTAAATTATTCAGCAAGTGCGTTATCTTCCTTGAGGGAGGTTTTAAAAGTTTGACGATACTCTCAAGGCTTTCTTCGCGGGGAAGACTGTCTTGGCGTTAAACCTCCTCCACCGTGTTGCCACAATTGTTCCTTCTCACTCTTCGTGTTCCCTGACGTCCTAGGCTTTTGTCGTAACGTGCCAGCTCTGGCCGCGCCACGTCAACCGTTGATTCAGAGGTAGCGAACGGAAGGTAGGAGCATCTGATAACACTTGTGGTTTATTATTTAAATTGATCTCCCCTGGGGTGTTATTCTTGATCATATAGTGATTTTAAAATCACTGAGGCCAGGCATGTGTTTCAAAAATACGGTAGGGACGCCTGGATGGCTCAGTTGGTTAAGCTTCTGACTCTTTGTTTCGGCGGAGGTCATGATCTCAGTTTGTGAGTTCGAGCCCCACGTGAGGCAACTTGCGGCTGGTGTGGAGTCTGCTTGGGATTCTCTCTCTCTCTCTCTCTCTCTCTCTCTGTCCCTCCCTTGCTCACACACACACCCTCTCTCTCAAAAACGAATAAATAAACTAAAAAAAAAAAAATACCGTAAACCTGGTTCAGGGCAAGGTGCTAGGCCTTTACCTCTCAGCAGGGTCCTGGAAACCCTTTGCTGCAGCTGGCAGTAGCCCTTTAGTTGCTGAGTGATGGAAAGTTCTGGAAGGTCCAGAGAGTCCTGGTGAGAAGCCAGGGTGACCAGGATGTCTGGGAAGAGTGGACGCTGGGGGGCTGGGGAGTGTTGCAGTAGTTTAACAGCTGTCACAGGTAACTGTTAATTGGCAGATAACCTTAATTAGGCAACAAGCGAAAAAAGACTGACGCGTCCGGAAAAAACCAATACCAACAATCGGAGAATTGAAAATGTTTCATTCAGCATGCCTTCATTGAGCGCCTACTGTGTGCGAGGCACTGTACCAGCCATAGGGTTAGAGCAACGGCTAACGTGGCACCAGCCGGCCTGCCTAACACCCGTGGTCTAGAGAAGGAGGAAAAGCTGTGCAAAGGGGAGGGATTTATTCTGCTGCGGTAACTTAATCCGCAAAGGGGAAGGTCTGAAGGAGAAGTTCCTTATTGCAAGGCGGGATGGGGAAGGACCAGCCACTACCCACGGCGATTAACGAAATAAATTGCCCAGAGAGAAATCGCTGTTAATCACGGGGAAGACATTTTCCCTCTGCAAGTGTAATTAGGGACTGGCACAGGCTGCTGGGTTAGCGTCAGTGGCCGTCCCCCCCGGGGTGACGGGTGCCCACACATCCAGGGTGGGCCATCGCCCCTGCGATTGGGTTCATTGTCGGTGCTCTGTGTCAAGGAAGCACCGTCTCTGAAGGATTTGTATCCAGATCATGGGCAGAGTTCCATACTTCTTCCCTAATAACCAGTTCGGCGACTGGAGATGAGTCTTATCTGAGAGTCATCTCAGTCTCAGGACTTTCCAAAGGCCCTGACTGAATCCTCAGCCCCCAAGCATGGGCAGACGGACCCCGTCAGAAGCTCCGGGCCTCGGCGAGGACCTTTCTTGGTCTCGTGTGGCGCACGTATTGAGTATAGATAGATATCCATTGAGGGAACAGGCCCTGTTGCAGAGCAAATATCAGACTATCTTCCTCCCGGTGGCTGTTCTCCCCTCCCCGCCACCCCCCCCATGTGTCACTTTGTGAAAGCTGCTTGTTTTGTGGAAACAAACACATTTTGGCTTCTTTTTGGCTCAGTGCAGCCAGTGGAAAAGCCAAGTTGAATCCCATTCTATTTCATGAATCATCCCTTCGATCTGCCAGCCGAATTCTGGCTGAGGACACTTGTTTTAGGAGAATGAGGTGCAGAGGGAAAAGCAAGCATGTTGATTCTCGGATCCCAGGCCATTTGTGGTGTAGTTAGAAACGCAATGTTTTGACTGAAGAGCTGATCACATCTGAGATGGGTGTCAGCAAGGCAAGATAAATATTGAGCTTTGCGGTGTAATTTAATGGAACCAGAGCTTCGAGGATGAGCCATTTCAAGTGCTGTGCTCTTGGTATGAAATCACTCTCCCCCCCCCCCCGCCCCCGAAGGCTCCTTTAAACAACGGAGACATGAAGTCACTCTAGAAAGTTCCACCGCCTGATATGAAGATGTGTGAATATGAATAGGTGCTTCATATGTGGATGATTTTTAACTAGATACAAAATACTACTCACAATATGAACTTCGTGATGGATGTGGATGAATAATGAATACGTACTCCATATGTGGATGATTTCCCACTAGACGTCAGATACTACTGGTCACTTGGGCATTGCATAGGCGGGGAGAGGAGAAACCCACCACGCGCAATTGATCGGAAGGTCACAAACGCCAAGATATGTTTTGGGAATTTAGTATTTTGAAAACGTGTGCCCTTCTCCCCGTAAGAAGCCAATTTTATTGAAATGATAATCTGTGTGACTATGTAAAAGTTCGGTGTGGCTACTTCTGGCTTCACAGTGCTGGGATTTTATTAGAATGATAGGAAATCCTAGAATTTTCTTTTCTAACGGACTGGCATAAATATAATGGCCTTCTTCGATTCACCTCCTGGTGTATCTGGTGCACAACGTGACCCTATAAGTACCCTGTGATTAAGCCCATGTCTGTAGGTCCAGTGTAGAGCATGAGCCTAGGGTGGCGTCTCCAAACGTATTTGTTGACTGAGTGAATGGAGACAAGCAGACCAAAAAAAAAAGAATCTGGCACTAAGACAGAGGATCTAGTTTTGGTGGGTCTGTGTGCTCTATGTTTTCTCCCCATGATCTAGAGAGATGTCGCCCTTGTGTGCAGAAGTCCAAGTGTTTCAAATTAGGAAACCTTATGGGAGGTGTGAGGTTTCCATCGCCGCATGATGCGTTAGCACAAACGCGGCAGCTTAGAGCAACACAGGGCACCAGCTTGGAGTTCTGTCACTTGTCCAGCACGGCTCACCTGGGTTCCCTGCTTCTGATCGCACAAGGCTGAACTCAGAGCTCTCCCCTGGAAGCTAGGGTCTTCGTCCTGGCCCGTGAGATTATAGAAGAATCCAGTTACTTGTGGCGGTAAGACGGAGGTCCCCCTTTCCTTGCTGGCTCTCACCTCCTACTTCCATACAATCTGTCAGCCCTACTCAAGTGGCACGTGGTTTCTCAGAGTTCTGCAGTTGTTTCTGTCACCATGCCCTCTTCCTCCGCGTTGTCATTTACCTCCACGCCAGATCCCACGCGTGGCTCGTCTCCTTCGTGAAGCCTCCTTAGATTCCTGAGCCACGGTGGGCTTTTCCCGTTTTACGCGTGCTGCTTCTGACACGCTTTGTCTTCAGACAACTTATTTAGATGATTTAAAGTTCTTTGCGTGGTTTACTTTACAGATCCACGCTACCTAAATTTGTAACATCACGCATAAAGAGGACGGGGCCATTAGCATCGCCAGTTAGTCACCTGGAATCTTCCTTAGAGATCACATTGTCTAAACCTATAGTTTTAAATGCACAACAGGCTCCAAGGTTCATCCGAGTCTTAGAGACAGAGCTCTCCCTCATGTCTCCTGTGGCCTTTAGTGGTGATTCAGTAATTATTTGAGAAAGAAAAAAAAAAAACGGAAGGCAATATGGAGGAAGGGAAGGAGGAAAGGAAGAAGGAAGAATGTTGATATTTTTCCTCCAGAAGCTTTTCTATGTGTGTCTCCTACGTGGAGAACTACATAAGTGCTAATTATTCAGTCCTCTGCTGTACCCCTGGAGGAATATTTCTCAAAAGTGTGCTCCAAATTATCCCAAGATTCCGGCACCAGCAGAAGCATATCACAGGAGTCTGAGGACGTTGTGCAAAGATGTCTCCTATAAGCAAGATGCTTTACAGTTATATGTTTTCCTCCTAAATTAATGCAAAATTTGTATTCTCCATAAGACATGTCCCTTTAAAATAAACATAGAGAACAGAGGTGCCTGGGTGGCTCAGTCGGTGAAGCATCCGACTTCAGCTCAGGTCCTGATCTCGAGATTTGTGAGTTTGAGCCCCGTGTCGGGCTCTGTGCTGACAGCTCAGAGCCTGGAGTCTGCTTTGGATTCTGGGTCTCCCTTTCTCTGCTCCTCCCCCCACTCATTATCTCTCCTTCTCTCTCTCTCTCTCAAAGATTAATAAACATTAAAAAAAAACTTAAAAAAATAAGCATAGAGAACAAACATGGAAGTTAGTATTTTCCCTCACCGTGTCCTTGCGTGAAAGCAATGGGGATGGGATCAAGTTCTCTTCCATGATCTTGGCGACTCCCAGACATAACCGCTGAGGCAAACAGACCCATCTTTCCATTAGAGTGCTTGATGTATGGAATGTTTCGGGTCAGATTTTATTTGAGCAGTAGGTTCAATATCGAAAAGAAATGGAAGACTAACGTGTAGGCCAATGTTTTGTGATTTGCGTACGTGTGTGTGCGTTTAGGAAGCCAGAGTTTAGAGCAGATCAAAACCACGTGATGTAACTGGAACACGTGTTTGGGGAAGATGCATGTAAACCACATAAATTCCGGTGGACACGGCAGAAGTAACACACAAGCTCATCTGCTTCCTCCCAACAGTTCACTAAGATGATGTGATCTCACACACACACACACACACACACACACACACACAGGGACACATTAAAGAACAGACAAGGACACAGCAACCGAATTTTGGAAAGCAGGTGAGGAAGAATACCCGGTTGAGCAAAATGAAAAATCAAGGCTTAAACTCAAGCAGGTGGTTGGGGGAGCTTCTAAATAAGCTTTTCATATCCCAGAACCGCAGAAACACTCGACCTGGAGGCACCCGCTTTGTCTGAAAATGATGGGGCTCAGAACAGAAGGATTGAATGGAATGCTGAATAAGAAGTTAGACACCTCAGACCCTCTGCCCTGTCATGCCCAGTCTATGGACTGCCCTTCTGCCATCCTGACATTAACAACCTATTGGGGTTAACCATGGCCCAGAATGACTTTGGACATGAAGACACCAGAGACGCCATTCTGAAAACAGGAGGTTTAAGTGAGAGTCTAAGCACTGCGTGTTGAACCCACAATCTCTGAGCCTTCTTCCCCACTCATTGTCCAGAATGTTACCAGTAGGAATTATAGCCCCCTCCTTGGACAAGAGATTGGTGGAGCCCATCTGGAAAATTCAGTCTAAGAGAGGTAACTGATAGATGGCAGTTTCTCCGTGAACGTCTCCATTGGAATGACCCTACAACGACATCTATCAACTGACAAGCACACCCGCACTCACAGCTTTTGGTGAATACGTTAGCGCCTCCCTCTCCAATGCGAGTAGGTGCCACGAGCCACCGTTTTGTGAGGATATTTAACATAGAAGACAGAGTACAAACCAACAAAGGAGCTTGGAGAAAACAGAGATCGACCTGTTTTCTGAAAGAGAAGTGTGAGCTTCTGGCAAACAGGAATTAGGACAGAAAATAAGACGAAGCAGGGATTTTGTTCTATTAGGAGCCTGCTAGGTCTCCTGGGCTATGTCATATAAGATTTTTGACAAAAAAAAATTAAAATTAAATTGAAGAGCAGAAATATAACGCCTCATATTTAAAAAAAATTATTGTTAATTGGACACACTTGCACCTCCACACTGATGCCATGGCCACCTTTGCTGTAGAAAGGACCACATAAGTGTTCACCCTTCTGGCTCCTTTTTCAAGTCTCTTCGAAGTCAGGAGCGACATCTTAGCTGCTTCGCAATGAGATGATCTCGTAGATACGAGCACTGATACAAACAGCAGAGCAGGGTTTTCTGCGTGGACACTTGGATGCAACTTTTTCTCTTTGGGGATTATCTTACTGTGCCTGGACAGCAGATCATTGTGGATCGCTTCTGCTTTTGAAAGAAATTGGGCTCCTCGCTATTTTCTTGGCCTGACTGAGTCAATGCGAGGTTTATTCTCTGATCTACGTTCGTAAACTTCCTCCCGCGTTCACAGTTGCTCTGGTGACAGGTCAGCCCTCCTGGCCCAGTGCCTGCTGCTCGGAAATCCCTATTCTTTTCATAGTAGCGTAGAACTCCCTCTTTCCTTTACTTGCTCTTTGATTTCCTTACTCACCTTCTTCCTTAGCGTTTCTTCCTTTTTCTCCCTCATTCTACCCGTGCCTCTTTTTTCACCAGCCCACCTCCAAAGGATTGAGTTTATAAAATTAATTCGACAGCTCATTGTGATCAATTTGTCCCATTCCTAAATACCTAAACAGAAACGATTCTTGTGTAATAGGCTCCAAAATATGAACTTTATATTTTTATGCTATTCAATGTGAAGAAACAATCCATTAAAAAAATTTTTTTTAATGTTTATTTTTGAGAGAGAGAGAGAGAGAGAGAGAGACAGAACATGGGAGGGGGAGGGGCAGAGAGAGAGGGAGACACAGAATCCGAAGCAGGCTCCGGGCTCCGAGCTGTCAGCGCAGAGCCTGACGCGGGGCTTGAACTCATGGACCGCGAGATCATGACCTGAGCCGAAGTCGGACGCCCAACCGACTGAGCCACCCAGGCGCCCCAGAAACAATCCCCTTTTTAGTGCGGACAGCAGCCACAAATGTTTGTTTTTTTTCCCGCTGGGTCCGTACATTTCTCCTCTTCTTCTAGGCCAGCTGGGCTGGCTTCGTGGTCCTTTATCAGAACATAGCCCTAAATGTACTGGTACAAGCACATTTTTTGCAGACATCAGAAAAGGTGACAAGTTGCCTATGATTTCCTTTCAATGAAGTACCTCACAAGACTCATGAGAATTCTTTAGATTTCAGTAAGGATAAATAAAAAAGAAAAAGAAAAAAAGTATAAAGTTTCTAGTAATGATTTTGTCTTTTGGGGAGACTGATTAAACATCTGACATTATAGAAAAAGCTCAAAGATTTTGGGTTATACGGGAGCTGAATCAGGAAACTGCAGTGCACAAAGCCACAGAAAAGGTGGGGATGGGCAGTTGAACTACAGAGAAAGACCGTGGAAAGCACGTAATAAGAATGGCCTCTACCCTCCCTGAGGGTAGGAAAACGTGAGACCTAACTCCATTGCAATGTGTGGCACATTCTCAGAGCGACCCGTGTCACCATTTGGAACTCAGGCCTGAAGCACAGTGGCCCATTCTGGAGAAGTCACAGGACAGTAGTGAGTCAAGACCTGGCTTGGCTCCAGACGTGGGCAGAGAAACGGCACTGGGAGTGGGGATGGGCATAAAAAGGTGGTCTTTTTTTACTAAGTTTATTTATTTATTTTGAGAGAGTGAGAGAATCTCATGCAGGCTCCAAGCAGAGCCCAACCTGGGGCTCGATCTCCCGAACCATGAGAGCATGACCCGAGTGGAGATAAAGAGTGGGAAGCTTAACTGTCTGACCCACTCGGGCTCCCTAAAGTGGTCTTTACGTGGAAAATAATTTTTAGGTAGCATCCGGAGTGCTGGGGAGAATAACTTGTGCGCACCAAGCAGGACAGAGGGCCCCTTAGCTTCCGGACGTATGGAGTGGGCCCGTGAAGGCTCATTGTAGGGGACCCCGGAGGCCAGGTTGGAGAGTTCAGGCACCGTTTCCTGGTGTGGGTAGGGGAAAAGAGGTTTGGCTTCTGGAAGATGGTGGTGTGGAGCCTACAGAGGCACTTCCTGCTAACTTAGGTTGGCCTGAGGACGTTGAGCAAAGCCAAGACTACTCTGGGGTGCAGGGGCGTGAACGGGTGGGAAGAAGAAGTGGGCACGTTGCCATCTTCAATTTCAGGGCCTCAGGGGTGACAGAAGAGTGGTTGAAGCCAAGGGTGAGGATTTAAAGACGTAATTCTCCCTGTTTTTATCGCTGTCATTGGAAGCATCCTCACATACTCAAAGTAATTCATAATGGTTGATCCTGATTATTCCCGGCACAGTCCCGCCGGACTTTAGGTTGTGGTATTCTGGCCGAGGTTCAGCCAACCATGCCAGGCGCATCCCAGAGAGCTGGCCTCCTAGGCCAAGTTTCCAAGATGCAAACCTTTCATTTCCCCGTTCCCGGTTGTCCAGAGCAAACGTCGGAGGCTTCTCTGCAGCCAGCCCGATTCCAGGCAAAGATGTCCACGATCTCACGGGGCACTCTTAGTGGCACACGGATATTTCCGGTTAACCACCCTCCCCTCGTCCAACCAAACACACACGGGAAAGTGAAACGTTACTACGTATCTACCAGCCAGAGACCCCCAGATTTCAACTCTGTGGAACATGGCTCCAAACCTAAATTCGGGAAATCAAGGCCGTGCACTGAAGTCATTATACTTTGCATCTAAGTTGTTCCCATACAGCCAACAACCGTAACTCAGCAAACGCTCCACAAACTAGCTCTCCTACCCACAGAAGAATGGAACGTCCTGTGTAACGTAGACACGAATGATGAGGAATGCTAAACAATATTTGAATCAACGTGTGATGGTGTATTGTGTAATACATATGCATGCCATTAAGAAAACTTTAGGGGCCCCTGGGTGGCTCAGTCGGTTAAAGTGTCCAACTCTTGATTTTAGCTCAGGTCATGATCTCATGGTTCGTGTCGAGTTCGAGTCCCTCGTCGGGCTCTATGCTGACAGTGCAGAGCCTGCCTGGGATTTTCTCTCTCCTTCTCTCTCTGCCCTCTCTCTCTCTCTCTCTCAAAATAAAGAAAGAAAGAAAATTTAAAGGTTTCAGGATGCTTTATTTTTTGAGGGTAGACCGAGAAGTAGATATTATATTTATGTTTACCCTTCTATCGGATATGGTTCAGTTTTCAAAAGTTTGTGTGCTAAATGGGTGAACTTCTCTTATCTGAAAAATTTCCTGAAGCGTGACGCTTCATTTCCCAAGATGCCCAATGAAGTGTTGCTAGGTATATTCTGATTATTGGTTTTCCTTTAAACTGCTTCTTAAATTCTCACTTATTCTAAATCTTTGCCCTGAACTCCAATTTTCTCCATTTCATCCTTTTTCATGGTTAAAAGCAAAACCATCGATACTTTTAGACGAAAACTGTTTGCGGTAGCACGCTGAGATACTCTGGCTTGAAGGCCCTGATTGATTTGTGTCTAAAGAGAAATGCAAACCCCATCAATCGCGTCTCTTCTTTCTGCCGAGCGAGTGTCCAAGTGCCTCCTTAGAGCCTCCAGCTTCTCTTCTGGCACCTGTTGTCTCACCCAATTTCATCAGCTGTCTTCTTCCAACAGATGAAATTATATTTCTGCGGTGCCCCCACGAGCAACCAAAGAAAACACTGCGGCTCCGTCTCAAAGCCTGGGCATCATCCGAACCCTGTCCAGCGCCAAGAGATGATACAGCAGAGCTGTTACTTTTTCTCTAGTCTGACAGCATCCAGAGAATCTCCAGCAAAGGCAAGGGGTAGGTGCCAAACGGTGAAATTCCAGACATAGCCGCAGGGAATTTAAAAGTTTTATTGCAGATAATGTGACCCTACTAAAATTTTGCTTTCTGGTGGTGCCTTGACTTCCGGGTGCTTGGGCTCTAGGAGAAAAGGGTTATTTGGTCTGATTCTGCAGCTCAACCTCTCACCCTGCTCAGATCACACTTTTGTGGGAAGATCTGCCTGTCCTCCTGGAAACGTGTTCACCCATCATGCATTATGGTTTCCTCTTAATCTTTATTTTATTATGTTCCCACATAACGCCATATGATACCATGAAAATACAGAGAACTCAGCAAGCAATGCTCTAACAACAAAATTGACTGTGTGTGTGTGTGTGTGTCTCTGTGTGTGTATGTGTGTGTGTGTGTGTGTGTAAAGGGCACCAACAGGTGTCATAAGGGCACAACAAGTAATTTAATGCCATGGAAAAATGAGTTAAAATTCTGGATGCCTTCTCACTTACTCTTAGGGATTCATTTTGAGCTTTAAGATTTAAAGAAATTCTCCAATGCCTGGTGAAATAAATTTCAACTGTATTGATTCTGAGATCATCGTATTGTTGGAAGGTAGATCTAAAATGAGTTCATTCCTGGGCTAATCCTAGTTTAATGTGTGAACTCAGCCATTAGTTTGTGGTATCCAGACATGTTTATCTACGCGTGTTCCCTCCATGCCCACAGGACTGTCTCCTTTCCTCCCTGACTCTCAGACAGGAGTATTCTCCTCCCCACTTCTTTCCTTTCATTCCTAGTAAAAACCTAACAGCAGAAGGGAGGGAAAAGGGTCTGATCACAGAGAAATGTCAATGATTACCATTTAGAGACCTCTCTATACCAACCCCAGGACATTTCCAATTTCCCGGGGCTCAAAACTTACATGTAGGAAGTAAAGATCTGCTGTGGAATTTTGGGCAAAAACCAGTGGCTAGTTGGGTGATCTCTTTTAATAATCCGGATCGATTTTTGTGGACATGATTCATTGTGTTTATGACTTATTGTGGGTTCCCATGACTAGGGTGGTTTTTACTTTGGATGTGAGGGACAGATTTGACGTTAGATGTTGGCATTCTTGGGCATATTTTCTTTCCAAGCTTTACAAATATCACTTCCTCTGTAACCTAAATTGCAAATTTGGCCCACGTTATGAGCTGAATGCTTGTCTCCCTCCCAAATTCACGTGTTGAAGCCCTAACCCCCAATGTGATGGTATTTGGAGGTGGGACCTTTGGGAGCCAATTAGGTTTAGATGAGTCGTGAAAGTAGGGCTTTCGTGATGGCGTTAGCGTCTTTATAAGAAAAGGAAGAGAGACCAGGAATTATTCTCTCTGCCCTGTGAGGACACAGGGAGAGCGCTCTCACCAGGAACCGAACCATCTGCCATCTTGTTCTTGGACGTTCCAGCCTTCAGAGCTGTGATAAGACACAATTCTGTTGTTTACACCACCCAGTTCATGGGATTTTGTTATAATAGCCCAAGCCAACTACCGCAGCTGACGTATCTGGGCTGGCTACCCCAATTCTGAATCGATCGCCCCAACAGAGCAAGAGCCTATAGCCTGAGGAACCGAGGAGCATTGTGCACGTGGTTTATCATGCTTGCTAATGCTACTAAGACGAAACTACGGATAACAGAGAAAGTGGTGAACTTTATAAAGAGGGATAACTGAAAGGAGTATTGTTAAAAGTTGCGATCACTGGAACGTGAATAAATAAATACGCCAAACTAAAATTACGGCAAAACAAAAGGTGAAAAAGACGGCCAAAGAAGTTGGGGTAAAATAATACGTAACAGGAGATTTACCGTCTGAATCACGTGTAAGTGAGCAGCTGGGTAGCGTGAAGTGCCCTCGTGTTGTTCGCCATTATTCCCACCAAACATCCGCAGAACACTCTTCATCATATAAAACCGAAACTCGGTACCCGTTAAATAATAACTCCTCTTCCCCCACCCGCCCGGTCCCTGGCGCCCGCCATTCTTTCTGTGTCCATGAATTTGATCATTCCAGGTACCTCACGGCAGTGGAATCATTCGGTATTAGTATTTTTGCGACTGGCTTATTGCAGTTAACATAACGCCCTCAAGGTTCATCCACAGTGCACATGTGTCAAAATTTTCGTCTTTTCTTGGTGATGAAGAATATTCCAACATCTGGACATACAGCATTTTGCTGACCCACCCTCCCACCCGTCCATGGACACGAGGGCTGTTTCCACCTTTTGGCTACTATGCATAATGCTTCTCTGGACGTGGGTGCATGGGTATATCTTTGAGACCCTGCTTTCAATTCGTTTGGGTACATATTGAGAAATGGAACTCCTGGATCACAAAGTAATTCTTACTTTTTTGAGCAGAAAGGGGCATTTTGAACGTCCTCTTCAGATCACAGACAACAGAACTGCGTATGCATTTGTCTGCTGGTCCCGGAGCACACTCTGTTGCTGACAGGAAGTCTCTTATTTGCGTTGATGGAAGAAAGGAAGTAGGAACTAAACATAGCCGCTTTGGTATGGTAGAACCAAGGAGCGCCTGGGTGACTCAGTCGGTTAAGTGTCTGACTCTTGATTTTAGCTCAGGTCATGATCTCATGGTTAGTGAGTTCGAGTCCCACATCAGGCTCTGTGCTAACAGTGTGGAGCCCGCATGGGTTTCTCTCTCTCTCTCTGCTCTCCTGTGCTTTTGCTCTGTCTCAACATAAATAAATAAACTTTTAAAAAAGAACCAAGAACCACAGAGTCGTGGATACATAAAGTCAGGATGGCCCATCAACGGTCGGTTTGGTGACCTGCCTTTCTGCCACTGTCCTCACATAACAATGTCATCCATTTTACATAAATGTGTGAAGTCACACAACTAGAAAGTGACGGAACAGAGCTTACACGTGAGTGTCGTGTTTCCTGGTATAGTGTCTTTCTTTCATGACGCCATTTCTTTATTCTCAGAATCCTAGAATTAGAGGATATTGACTTAGAGACCAGATAAGTCAGTAGTTTTCAAACTTTTAAAAATGGAGACTTCCTTTGTTCAAACACAGAGTCACACAAAAATGCCAGGGCATCTTAGATACAGAAGCAGGGCATCTGGACTCTTTGTTTTCCTTTATCTGGATCTGGAGAGAGCTTTGCAAGTCTCTAGGAGGCAATTTGAAACTCCCAGGTCAATGTCTTCATTTTGCAACGAAGGAGACAAGCTTTGTGGGCAAGGGTGGGTTGGGAGTTGAGGTTGTTTTCCCAAGACTGTTAAAATATTGTGGGCAAGCTTGATCTAGAACACGCACTAACAAGGGCTGCTTCCTTAGCACTCTCACGATTATGTAATGCTACTTAAGCTTCAGTCAGCCGTGCTTTTATCTAATCTTAAAAAAAAAGAGAAATGCCACTCAGGAGCTATTTGCTGCTCTTCATAAGGTAAAAACTCTGTTTTCTGGAGAATCTGGTTTCACACTCTTGCACCTCTCTGTAATAAGCAGAGGGGACATTACGTTTTCTTCGATTTTAGAAGGCACTGAGTTGTTTTGGAGTTAATAGTGATATTCTTGTGTGTATTTAGAGTTTTTTTAAAGTTTATTTATTTATTTTAAGAGAGAGAGCACACAGGGAGGGGCAGAGAGGGAGGGAGAGAGAATCCCAAGCAGGCTCTGTGCTGCCAGAGCAGAGCTCAACGCGAGGCTCAGTCTCACAAACCATGAGATGATGACTGGAGCCGAAATCAAGAGTTGGATGCCCCACCCACCGAGCCACCCAGGCGCCCTTGTTGTGTATATTTCAGGGAAAGACAGAGAAACAATGGAAACTACTTCCCCTCACCCCGTCACTATAGCTCCTGGAACTGGGCAAACCCAAGTTCCCCAACGCCCCTAGGTGCAATCAGCAAGAGGACACCATGTTTGAATTTCTCAACACGCAACTCATTGGTCTCTCAGCTCCCATGTCTTCTTCTGGCACATAAAGGTTTTGATGTCTTCATTTGATGCTTCTAGTTCACGGTCCTTCTCTGCGTAGCTACTAAGAATTTGGGTTTAGTTCGTCCTTTTGGGAAGAGTTTATCTTTCTGATAGTCTTGCCTGTCTCGATTGGTCCAGTCATGGTCATTCCTTAAGACGGAATGATGACCCCAGTAGAATTCCAAAAGTTCTTGCGGTCCAGTTTTCCTGAACCTTGCAAGTTCCAGAACATTAAGGTGTATAAAAATAGTAAGTCGCTGCCTTTCCCTACAGGGGAGACCCAAGCATTCTCTTTATTTAAATAATAAAAATAAGTATTGCCCCTGAAGTTAGGATTAGGGTTAGGACTGTTCTCTGCCTGTAGGGATGCATAGGCGGGGAGAAACGAGCCATCTCTGTTGCAACGCACTGCTTCTGGCTTTCTTGCCCACAAGGCCTTCCCCTACCAAGGCAGCAACACAAGCCATGAATAGGCTCTCAGAGTTCATGGTTATACCCATCAATCTGCTACTCTATCTATAGGTTAGAGCTTACGGCAGGACATTAGGGTGAAAAAGCATTCTTTTTCATTCTCTATGGGCTTTTTTTTTATTTTTGAGAGAGAGAGAGAGAGAGCACGTGGGGAAGGGGCAGAGAGAGAGGGGGACAGAAGATCTGAAGTGGGCTCTGCACGGACAGCAGGGAACTCTATGTGCGGCTTGAACTCACGAACCGTGAGATCATGACCTGAGCCAAAGTCAGACGGCTCAACCGACTGAGCCACCCAGGTGCCCCGAGAAAAAGAGAATCTTAAGCAGGCTCCACACTCAGCACAGAGCCCAATGTGGGACTTGATCCCAGAACTCTGAGATCCTGAGGAGCCAAAAATCGAGCGTTGGGTGCCCAACCGACTGAACCCCTCTTTATGGGTTTTCATTTCACTTTCTAAGAGGGTAAAAGGCTTTCAATCCTGCATGACTCTTCGGAACTTTCTTCCTTCTTTCCTCTCCTCCATTCTCCCATGGGTAGTGGGGACACCAAAGAAGTGACCAAGGGCAGGGCCCCAGTGAAGGAGAGAATCATCCTACTTCCCTGTTCCTTGAACCTACTTCCTTTGTTCTCAGCCTAAGAACGAAGACGTCAGCTGCTTTTTTGGAGGATGCTTAAGGAGCTCCCTATAATCATCGGGTGGTATGATCAAAATCAGTGGTGGTTAAAAGTAATGTCTTTCAGGATGCAAAATATTCTGAACCAGGTGTCGTGTGAGGTGCCAGGGGGACAGTGGTAAATGACACCAACCACAGAACTTGCCTTCATAGATCTCACGTCTCTCAGGGAAACAGAAATTGAAAAAGTAATTTCATGGGACGTTAGGGACAATTTACGAGGGGAGAAAGATTATGAAAGTGGGTGACCCTTGGCTTTCATGGGCCGTAAACGACGATCAGAAATACTTTTTAAAATCTGAAGCACACAAACATCAAAAGCTCTATACAAGAATATAGATGATGAGGAATCCAAGTGGGAACCAGGGCTGATCAGTGGTTATAATCTTTCTAAATTAAACACGATGTTAGAACACATGTTGGGATCAGGAAAAAAGTCACCGTGGCAATACGTGATGCAAAGGATACGCCTTGAAGAAACCACGCTGCTCTCTTGAAAGAGAAATGCTTAATACCACAGGTGCTTTGAGAGTTCTCCTTGAAAAGCATGCGGACTCAGAAACTGAAAGTGCTTTAGGAATTCCAGTTCTCCAAATGGGCAATATTTGTCAACACTGTTATTCTGTCAAATCACTCGTGCATTATCAATCGTGACAATTAGAAGAGACCTTGCAGATGTTGTCTTTTAAATTCTCTTGATGTGTCCGTCTCTGTTCTCCTGCTTCCCTCCCCCAATTTGCTTGACATGAAGATTTCTGAGACAAGTAAAACTTGTAGCTAACATGAGAATTGTGTTCTGTGTGCCGGGTGCAGCGCTGAGCCATTTACTTGCCTAAGCTGACGCAGGACAGACCTCTTTTCTTATCTCTTTTACAGATAGTGTATCAGGCTCAAAGGGTTTCATCATTTGCAGGGAAGTGTTGGAGTGGGTGTAGGTCTGATTCCAGTGCTGGTATCATTGTGTTACATGATATGTCCTCTCATATCTAATTAACTTAATTTTAATCGTTCTGTTAAATAATTTGAACACACCTGATGGAAATTTAACGGGGGACAGGGGGACATAAGAATCAAGTCCAGTAGGCTTCAAAGCACCGATGAACCTAAATTTCTTTTTAACATTTATTTATTTTTGAGAGACAGAGCGTGAGCAGGGGTGGGGCAGAGAGAGTGGGAGACACAGAACCCGAAGCAGGCTCCAGGCTCCGAGCTGTCAGCACAGAGCCCCATGCGGGGCTCGAACCCACGATCCGGGAGGTCGTGACCCGAGCCCAAGTCGGACGCTCAACTGACTGGGCCCTCCAGGTGTCCCAAAGCACATATGAACTTTAAAAGTTGGCGCTAAGTCCCACCATTAAGGCAGATGGGTGAATACAGCTGTGTCACTCAGCACTGGCCCGCATTGTCACCCAAGGATCAAGTCTCTGGACCTAGCTCTTAGCTATCAAGGTGTCAATTCTTTCTTCCTGATGAAAAGCCGAGAAATGGAAAGGAAGCTCTGAGCGAAGGTGCTTGAAGAGGAAATAAAAGGGGGTAGGGTGACAGAGACTCAGCAGAGGCTTGGTCATTGTTGTGAAGACCTCTCGGTAGACTTTCCTTTTTCAGCTTTATCGAGGTACAACCGCTAAAATGATAATATATTTAAAGTGCACGATATGATGATTTGACATATGCATACATTGTAAAAGGATGGTCACCATCCAGTTGATGAACATATCCATCACGTCACATATTTACGTTTTTTTGTGTGCGTGAGAACACTTAAACTCTCCTCTCTGAGCACTTTTCAATTATAAAATAGTGTCGTCAACTACGACATTAGATGCTAAGACTTCACTCATTTTGTAACCGACAGTTTGTACCCATTTCCCAACATGTCCCCTTTTCCCTCAACCCCCAGCTCCGGGCAGCCACATTTCTGTACTTTTTTTTAAATATTTTTTTACGTTTATTTATTTTTGAGAGACAGAGCATGAGCAGGGGAGGGCAGAGAGAGAAGGAGACAGAATCAGAAGCAGGCTCCAGGCTCTGAGCGGTCTGCACAGAGCCCGACGCGGGGCTCGAACCCACGAACTGTAAGATTATGACCTGAGCCAAAGTCAGACGCTTCACCGACTGAGCCACCCGGGCTCCCCTCTATTCTTTATTTCTATGAGTTTGACTTTGTTTGTTTGTTTGTTTGTTTGTTTTAAGATTCCACATATAGGTGATACGTGCAGTCTTTGTCTTTGTCTGGCTTATTTTGTTTAGCACAATGCCCTCCAGTTTCGTCCATATTATCACAAATGACAGGATTTCCTTCTTTTTTAAGGTTGAGTGATATTCCATTTTGTGCATATTTATATCTGTCTATCTATCTATCTATCATGATTTTCCTATCTGTATCTATCACATTTTTAAAATATTTTTACGAAGAGTTTTTCTAATGTTTATTTATTAATTGTTGAGAGAGGGAGAGAGAGAGAGAGAGAGAGAGAGAGAGAGAGAGAGGGGAAGGGGCAGAGGGAGAGAGAGAATCTTAAGCAGTCTCCATGCCCAGCACTGAGCCTGACACGGGGCTTGATCTCATAGCCATGAAATCATGACCTGAGCCAAAATCAAGAGTTGGATGCTTAACTGACTGAGACACCCAGGTGCCCCTGTCCAATCAGTTTTTGATTTAATATCTGTACTTGTTATTGGTTTGTTCAGACTTTCTGTTTCTTCATAATTTAGTCTTGGTAGGGTATGTGTTTCCGAGAATTTACCTACTCATTCTAGGTCGTCTAATTTATTGGCACAGCATATACTTGCTCATAGTTGTTGCTTAGTTGTTCCTTAGCATTTCTGTGTTATCAGTTGTACTTTCATTTTTTATTTTGTAAGTCTTCTCTCTTTTGTCTTAGTTTAACTGAAGGTTTGTCAACTTTATCTTTTCAGCAAGCAAATTTTGGGTTTCATTGATCTTTTCCATTGTCTTTCTAGTCTCTAATCTCTGTGTCATTAATTTCCACTCTGATCTTTTTTTATTTCCTTCCTTCTGCTAACTTTGGGCTTAAGTTGTTTGCCTTCTACTCGCTCCTCGATGGTCAAGGTAGGTTGTTTATTTGAGATCTTTCTTTTTTCTCTTTCATTTTTTTAAAAAATTTATCTTTATTTTTGAGAGAGAGAGAAAGAGAGAGAGACAGACAGAGAGACAGAGAGACAGAGCACGAGCAGGGGAGGGGCAGACAGAGGGAGACACAGAATCCAAAGCAGGCTCCAGGCTCTGAGCTGTCAGCGCGGAGCCCGATGCGGGGCTTGAACCCACAAACCGTGAGATCGTGACCTGAGCTGGAATCAGACGCTTAACTGAGTGAGCCACCCAGGTGCCCCTCTTTTTTCTTAATGTAGGTGTTTATCACTATACACTTCCCTCTTAGAACTGGTTTTACTACATCTCATCAGTTCTGAGATGTCGTGCTCCTGTTTTTATTTGTTGCAAGGTATTTTCAAATTTCTCTTTTGATGTATTCTTTAATCCATTGGTTGTGCGGGAGTGTGTGGTTTAATCTCCACATATTTTATACATGGATCTTTTCTTATGGGAACCCTTAGGAGAAATTGGGAACAAGCTTCACCAAACAGTAATAAGTTTATCAGACTGCCTCCATCAAGAAATTTTAATGACAGAAAATTGTTTCATCTATAAATTTCATTTTAAGCTAAGCAAGAGGGAGAGCAGGCTCTGTTCATCTTATTTTATACCTGGAGAGAAGACCCACAAGAAGTCAATGAAGATGCTAGTATGTGTTGAACTATGTCTCTGCCCCACCCCCGTCCCCCAATTTACATTTTGAAATCTATCCCCAGTGCTTCACATGTGACCATATTTGGAGATAGTGTCTTTACAGAGGTAATTAAGTTAAAATGAGGTCATTAAGGTGGACCCTAATCCAATATGACTGGTGTCCTTATAAGAGGATTCCTCTGGATCTAGACATGTACAAAGGGAAGACAATGTGAAAACACAAGGAGAAGATGGCCATCTAGAAGCCAAGAAGAGCCTTGAAACAGACTCTTCCCTCACAACCCTTGGAAGGAACCAATCCTGGCAACACCTTGATCTCAGACTTCTAGACTTTAAAACTGTGAGAAGGTGGACACTTGGGTGACTCAGTCAGTTGAGCCTCTGACTTTGGCTCAGGTCGTGATCTCACAGTTCGTCGGTTCGAGCCCCGTGTTGGGCTCTGTGCTGACAGCTCGGAGCCTGGAGCCTGCTTCAGAGTCTGTGTCTCCCTCTCTCTCTGCCCCTTGCCTGCTTGTGCTCTGTCTCTCTCTCTGTCTCTCAAAAATACATACATGCTAAAACAAATAAAAAAAAAAACTGTGAGAATGCAAATTTCTTTTGTTTAAACCACACGGTTTGTGGTACTTTGTTATGGCAACCCCAGCAAGCTGAAATGTGACACCTCACACACTTTGTCCCTCAAATCCCTGTTTGTGCGTGTTTCTCTACACCCGAGGTATCCAATATGGCAACCATTAGCTACATAGGTCTATATAAATTAATTAAGCAAAGTTAAAATACAGTCGCACTAGTCATGTTTCACGTACTTTCTAGCGACTGCTGACTGGACAACACAGATTATTATTGTGTCACCACAAAAAGTTGTATTCAACAGGGCTGGTTGAGACTAACCTTAATTTAATGTCACAGTAGAGAGGGAAGAGACAGAAGAGAGAGAAGGTACAACCTCTAGGACCACGTTGAATATCGAGTAAATTTTTAAGACTTAAGCTGAGACCATTACGTACCTGGTTTAGTCTAGTCTCAACATGAGCGGTCACAAAGAAGGGGTCCGTGCGCGCGTGTGTAAGCGGGCCATCCCCCGAAGTCCCCTTTTATCTCGAACCGAATTTCTAAGCCTCCATGTCTGCTAACCGTTGTTCCTGATTTTCCCACTTCCAAAACTCCAATTTAAGCCTTAGTGTGATTTGTTTCTTTAGGCGTGCCAATTCCTGCAACATATCGCGCACGATTTCAACCTTATCCCTTAAGAATGCGACTTAATCCTACATTCGAATGGCTGGGGCACAAGTGAACCTCTGTTTTAAATGACCGGTGAAAAATTGGATGTGAAAAGGGTCAGAGGTTTCCCAAACAGTGATTTCCTGGACGACGTGTGTGTATTCCTGCTCTGGCGTGAATTATGGGGCAGGAATGAAGAAAGAGCAAGCGAATTAGAGCAAAGCGTAAAGAGGAGAGGGCAGAGAAGGGAAAAGGGGGTTCTTGGTAGGAATCGCACTGGTGGATGAATAATCTCAGAAGGCATCTAACGTTTAAGTGAAGTTGCTAAAGTCTTAAGGGAGAGTACATCGCTCTGAGTTCCCAGCCAGGAATTTGAGTCAAGCCGAGGCAAAGATGTGAACGGGACCCATCCACTTGTAGAGACCTACAAGAAACCGAATGATTCAGAAGGAAAAAGAAAGCCACACGAGAAGCTGGCACGGACAAGTAGTTACGGCTTATTATGTGGCAGGACTGTCTTCTTAAGTAGAATTCTGCCTAGGGGACAGGGTAATAAATAGGTCGGGCGTGACTCACACGGAGGCGAGAGAGCATGGAGGGATTGGAGAAAGGAAGGGTTACCTCGCGCTCACGTGTCTTCCCAACGGGTATACGTGAAACCGGAAATCCCAGTGGTTAAGACTACACCCTCCTCAGCTCTTTCCAGCATTTCGTACGTTAGCCCCTAATGAGGTAGGCTACCGATCCCTAAAACTGGTGTGCTGGCAAGTTTTTGCAGCCAATTCTCAGAAACACAGGGAGGATATGTCCTCCCTGCTGGTGCACACCCTGCAGGTTAAGGGCAGACTCCTTCGCAAGGCCGTCGCGACTTCAAACACTAGCCACAAATTTCAGGCATCCCCTGCCCCTCTGCCTAGCTGACTACAAACGTGGGCCTTCCCACAATCCCCTCAGGTTTCAGAATGGGTCCGAATGCCACACCGAATTCAGGATGCCCCTGAGGAAATGATTACCATTTCATTATATAGGACACAAATGGAGAGCCAAATGAACAGGTATGTAGGGCAAGTTCTAGTAGGGTCTCAAGTTCCTGTCTCAGGGTCCAGACTTTTACATGGGGATTCATATATAGGCGCGATGGATTAAACCATTGGCCACGTGACCGAACTCAGTCTCCAGTCCCTTTCCTCTCCCAGCGTCAGAGTTGTGGTTGAAAGTTCCAACCTTCTGTGCCCATGCTTGGTCTTTCTAGTGTGGCCAGCCCTTCCCTCGAAGCTATAGAAGGGCTCAATGTGAGTCATTTCATTAGTACAAACTCAGGCATGTTGTCAAGGGGCTTGTTATAAGTAACAAGAGTTACTCCTATTATTCAAAAAATTCCCAGAGTTTTTGGAGCTCTGTGCCAGGAAGGACAGATGCTGGCTATGTTCCTTCTCCTATCTCAGGAAGAGATACACGTGATATGCTCTCGTGGGCTGGTGTGGGTTGACTCCAGCACACCACTGTTCCTAGCCTCTGGATTCTTCTGCAGAGACTTGAAAAATCCTAATATCTGGGTCTCAGCCTCAGAGATTCTGCTTTAATTAGTGTGGGGACCAACCTGGCCCTGAAGCCTTAGAAGCTCCCGGAATTTCCTCGTGTGCAGCAAAGCTTGATTCCTACGGACCCTCCTTCTCCTTCCTTAAAGCCTCCCCCAACAGTCTCCAGGATATAAACCCAAAGGGGTTGGAAGTGGGATTAACCTTTTTTGGTTTTCTGAGCAATAAGGCAGAGTTGCAAGGGATGCCCTGGCACAATTTAGGGCCAGCCGTCCTGCTCCTGCCTGGGATCTAGGAAGCCTGGCATTGCTTTGTGTCCCTAAGAACCTTTCCGTGGCATGGACACCCTGGCTTGAAGCTCCAACTGTCTTCTTCATCATCAATCATCGTCATCATCATCATCATCATCATCACAAGGCTGAGCATGTTCAAACCTGCTGGAGACAAACCTGAACAGGTCCGAAGAGATAAATGGGTCCTTCACCCAAAGCCTTCGTGCAGATCCTACTAACTGAGTTAGTGAGTTTCCTCTCGGGGCATGTAACTAAATGATTACCATAAACTATAAGACGCTTTATAGCCTACATCATTCTTTTAGTTAGGTATTTCCATGAGTTCCTTCTTCTAATTCCTTCAGCTCTTTGTCGACACGTCACCTAATCAGTAAGGCCTCCCCTGACCCTCATTTTCCCCAACACAATTGGTTATCATGGGAAGTATTTCACACATGCTTCCCCAGCGACTGCCTACATCTCTGTGCCAGGAAGAAAGCCCGGGGAGAGCCATCCAACAGGAAGCGGGGCTTTCTGGGAAGAAGCAAGGATCTGATTGAGATCCTTCAGGATCCAAGTTTGTCATTTTAAGTCAACGCGCCACTCCCAGGGGCTTAAAGCCATCGCAAACGTGTGCCGAGTTCTAGCAGAGTGTAGTCTCGGAGGGCAGCATGTGGTTCTTAGGATGTGCTGTCGAGGGAAGAATTCCTCAGGCCCCATTTGTGTTCCCTTGCGATCATCCTCCGGGAAGGGAGAACAGGGGTGTGAAATTGTTTAACAGACAGAGCCAGAAGTTCAGAGCTCTCCATCCTCATTAGGAATCCAAAAAACTAGAAATGCTTACAGATAAAGCTTACGTGTTTCTCGGAGATGGCAATCTGTCATCTTCCACTACCCAGTGGTGACTCTGAAACTCCTACTACTGATCTGTCATTACCTTTCATTCATGTCTCCGCTCATGAAGGGCTATGTGTGTCCAGCCACGACTTGATGAGGGCAAACCTGTAAGGAGTTGCCCTCCTCCAGGCACTGGTGAGCTGGACATTAGACAAGTAAGTACTGAAATTGTTTGATTCAATTTTACTGATCTCACAAAAGCAGAGTTTGGGGTTTCGTAGGATTACAATTTAAGGCACATCATCTAACCTTGAGGTCAGAGACGTTTTGTTGAAAAGTGACATCATAAGTTAAAGTTTGAAGGATGAGGAGAAGTTGTGTTGAGTTTCTAAAAAATAATTGAACTTGATTCTCTAGCCGATGGGCATCTTGTCCCTGAAGGTACAGAATCGAAATTGTCCTTCTGCAGAAGGGATTAATAACCTATTTTCGTGTGTGTGTGTGTGTGTGTGTGTATTTAATTCTGCTGAACCAGAAGGGAAGAACTGGGTGGAATAATATCTACTTGCTGAACAGAGGTATAGTGACCCTTGCTATCCAACCCCAGCTAAAGAGTTCCTGTATTTTTAACTAAAGGTGGTATTAGAAGTGTTATTGGCAATGTTGTTTTCCTTTTCATTGTTAAGTGCATTCATTAACTCTAATTGATATTTCAGGGCTTGTATCTTGGTTGATAAAAGCTTAGGATAAAGTATGATTCTCCTATTTTTAGGTTTTGGAGAAAACACAGCTCTTCGGAAAAAGCGGTGTGCAACATGACAAAGGACGAGCCTGTTCCCCCTCGCTACCCCCAGGCATGCGGTGAAGGGCACTAAATGACCTTGGAAGCTCCATAATTCAATAGAGTTTCACGTGAATAAGGCATTATTTGATCTGAAAGCTACAGGGATCAGGTCAAGAAAAGCTTGCTTGGAAAGCCAGAGGAGAGAACCACAGGGGGAAATGTACGAGAACGTTGAGGATGCTTTCGCTGCACCGGCCAACGCGTGACTTTGTCTATTACAAATCTGATTTTAATGTGGTCCATGAATTCTGCACTGGAAAAAAAAAAAAAAAAAAAAAGAAAGCAAAAGAAAAGGGGAAAAACATTCAGGTTGCCAAGGCCAGTCTATGAGGACTCAGAGCCACGGATGAACAAAAGTCCGGATCAGCTACTTAATCTAAGTAAGGGTGACCCACAACAGGTGGGGTTTAATTTTGACAGTTTCCCCTGTAATTCTATTGTTGTCACCAGGGCGTGGAGAAGAGCAAAGAAAAACGGAGGCAAGTACATCACGGGCAAAACTGAAGGGAATGAGTCCGTGAGAGGGGCTCCGGAGTGATGGAGTGGTCTTCTGTAAAAGCTCTCAGAAGGGAGGCGGAGCCATTTCAATAGCTGGCAGAAGGCCAGGGACAACTGTAGCTACGGGATGAGAGCAGAGAGAAATCCCGGGCCCCCGGGGGAGGCGTCTGTAGAATCCCCACCAAAAGAATCCACTCCCTGCCATCATTCCAGAGGGAGGAACCTCCTGAGGCCACCTGTGCCCACTTCACTGGCGAAATTCCAAGTCACCCTAAATTATTTCAGACTAGTGGGTGTTCACCCCGTACGTGCATCTTGCCATATCAAACTCTCCTGACGATTCAGGCGGTGAATTTTGCAGCTTTGATGCAAAAACAGCGGGAGAAAGAGGTAAATACAGTTAACATTTATATGGCACATACCGTGTGCCAGGCCTGGTTCCAAGTGCCTTACATTAGTTTCCTTCCTACCACCTTCCAACATTAAGAGGGAAAGACTGTGTCCTCTTGTTTTACCGTTGGCAGGACTGACGCGTGAGGAGGCTACGTCATTTCCTCAAGGTCACACGGCCTAATGGATGTGAATGTGGCCCATCGGGCACCAGAGTCCAACTCTTAAGCACTATACTGTACTACCCCCTTTCGATACAACAGAGCCTGTCCATATTGCCGTATTGGTAACGTGTTCACGAGACTAGTAATGGACAGGTCTCTGCAAGCAGTGACCCAAGAGAAAGAATTGGCGCTTGCTGGAAACGTTAACCCATCACATTAACAGAGAGAATAGATATAGACTCATGTATGTGTTTATGCCTTGCAGGTCTGTATAGAATTGGGTTGATACCTCAAAACCAATGGTGAAAACTGTGTGAATTCTGAACATTCTAGAATATTCTAGAATATTCTGCGTGAATTCTGAACATTCTAGAATATTCTAATTCTGGTACATTATGTGTCATCTTCCAGGTGAGGGGAAAAAATCAAAACCTTTAGGATGACAAATTCCTTTATGACCTTGCTCTTGTACTTCTCGTTGGCCTTACTTCTATCGACAACTCTCCTCTTTGGCCTACACAGTAGCCCTCTGAAAGGCAGTTCCGTGAGGGGGACCATGCTTCTCGATGGGAGCATGCTTCTGGAGTTTGCTTCTCAATGCCTTCCCGAAATGCCCCCCTTCCCCTTCTCTCACTTACCCGACTAATTCATTTTCACCTCCTACAGCTCAGAAGTGACCTCCTTCAGGAAGCCTCCCGGCCCTCCCCCGTCAAGGCCGAGGCGAAAGTCTGTCCTGGGTTGTGTCTCTTGTCATCTTCGGCCCTTCTTTCAGCGAACTTCTCATGTGTATTGCCGACGGGGGTTTGTCTGTCACACTAGTAGACTGGTGGCCCTTAATGGCAGCTGTGGGAAAAAGACCTGGTTTATGGCCGGTGTTCAACAAATATTTGCTGAGCAAATGCGCCAGTTTATGTAGAGAAGATAAAATTCATGTGGTCTGTACTCAGAAGCCAACTGATGATGTTCTCTGGGGTGACAAGTAAGTATTTCTATTTTCCTTTCCTTTCTGTTTTTCCCCTGTTCTTCCACCCTTCCTTCCTTCCTCCCCCACACTCCTTCCATCCCTTCTCTCTGTTTTTTCATTACATCTGCTTGCTTTTTGGCAACGAGCATTTATTTTGCAATGCGTGCTTATTGCTTGCGTAACTAAATCAAGCAACCAAAGTCCTCCCGTTGTAGAGAGAAAACAAGAGGCGACTGAAGAAGAAAAAAAGATGAACCCCGCAATATCCTAAGACTGAGCCGCTAATATTGACACGGTTCTCTTCGGATGGTTGAGGTTTCTGACCAGGACTGCTGAGTTGGTTGGGCGGAGAGGGAGAGGTGGATCCTCAACCATACCTCAGTTTTCAGTTCGCATGATGTTTTGGCTGGAATTCTGGGTCCATTACCAAGAGACTAGGACACACACGCCTCTCCTTTGGGAACCAAGAGGTAAGAACAGCAACAACCAGCTACAGCCAGAAACTCTATTGAGGAAAAGAGAAAGCAGAAAGATTAATGTTGCGAGCTCTTCCTATGTGTTCCGCGCCAGTAGGCAATTTCTCACCTTCTCTGATGTATCCTCTTGACTTTTCTGGCGGTAGAATTGCCTTAAATCTTTACCTGTGAAGGAAATCAGAGGCAAAGGAATTAGGAGACTAATCTGCATGAAGTCAGATAGCTAGCCAGGGAGAAGTTGAGTTGGACACAAAGTAACCACCCTCTGGAAACTCAGATGGACCGCGTTGTAAAAGCCAAGCAATGCCCCCCCCCCCCAAATAGGGGAGTCCCTGTCCTAATACTAACACAGGAAATGACTAGGATGTTGAGATATCTCCCTTTAACTTTATTTTACATGTGAGGTACAAAAAAAAGACAGAATCTATCAGGAAAAATGAATTCAGCTCCCCTGGATGCCGCGGAGACAAACTACTTACCGACCACCTCCGAACCTTTTTCGTGGGGAACAACCACAATTGAGATTTCTGACTTCCAAGAATTGTATTCGAGGAGGATTGGCTTCCACTCGTTCACAGTCTGGATTTGAAAACCAAAATTGAGGGGGGCCTCCTGTACTCATTTCCTGGTGTTGAAAATCTGAGTAGCAAAAACTATTTAAATCTTAGAGCTTTGTTTCAAGATCCTGAATGGAGGCAAGTTTCCGTTTCCTGAGAGGTGTGTACATTGTGTGTGTGTGTGTGTGTGTGTGTGTGTGTGTGAGAGAGAGAGAGAGAGAGAGACAGGGCAAGACAGAGGGCTCTCTAGAAGCTATTTGAAATGCCATTCTATAGAATTAAACATAAAACATGAGAGTAAAAATTAGTTTGTCTCCAAAAGCATTCTTTAAATAAGAATGAATTCGAACCAGAAGAAAAGCAGCATTGTCCTCCCTGGAAATACTATCTGCACCACTTGTGAGACACTGGTTAAACGTGGAGACACAGCTAGTGAAAATGTCCGTGTATTTACAGACTCAGGGTTGCTACCTAGGCAGGGAAACACAGGGGAGCCGGGTGCTCACCTGGACTCCTGCTCTGGGAATGGAGGCTTCATATGAGAGTGGGTTTAGGGTAGCTGCCGTGTGTGTGGGTTCAAACAAAATCCAGAGAATAGGGCCTGGCGTGAAGTGACACTGGGATCAGAGAGGCGGTCTTAAGACAGCATTAATTGCAGGTGGAGACGGGACGAAAGTAGGCGTCGGTGGAGGGGCCAGCTACTGGAGATGGGAGCCAGGGAAGGCATCAGCGTGGGGGTAGAGGATGGCGTTGTGGAGTTTCTCTGTTGTGCTAGCAGGTAAGCCCTGAGTCTGTGCCGGGCTACCGAAGCATTAGCCCGTGGTGGACACTTGTTGAGGTCAGCGGGGGAACTGGAGAACACCAGCCCCTTCCTTTCATAGAAGAGGACGCCGCGAGTCGGAGGGCAGACAAGTCGTGTGAGGACACCCAGGAAGTGAGAGCTGAAACCACAGCTCCAGTGGCTTGCGGTCTTCTTGGCTGTTTTGATAAACATAGCTACTGACTGGTACATTGCTTTCAACCAACCTTCATGGCTGCCTATTATTTTTTTATTTCATTATCTGTGTTCAGTCAATTGATGATAGAAAGAAGCAGGGGATTTCAGCAGACCGTAAACTTCCCTGAAATCATTACCTGCACACTGAATACTATTTAATGGCTATTGGGATATAATCAGTGAACTGAGGTCAGTATCGGGTGCTGATGATGAACAATAAACACGATGATAACTTAGTTAATATACAGTCTATATATTGTGGATTTCCAAACTTTTTGATAAACTAAGAAAGGGAATGGGGAGAAAACATTTCAAGTTGGAAAATAAATCGAAGCGCAAAAGTGACAGTGAGACGTGCTTTTTGGAAAGTAGAGGCTTACAGGCTTATCCTCGCCAGGCACGTTAAAGCACTTCTCCATGGTAGTCATATGGCAGTGAAAAAGTTGCCTATGGATGAGTAAAAAAAAAACAATGGGGGACAGGAAAAGACAGGATGATGGAATCAGAATGGAATGGAATTTGATGGAATCCATTAAAAACTCGGGAGAGACTTTCTTATGAACATGACTGAAGATCAGTGTTTTTCTCCTGGAAAAGCAAACAAGAAAAATTAGAATTTTTTAAGTCCTGCAAATTCAATTGTCCATGGAATTTAGAAGTCAGGTCACCTGCAGGTTTCAAAATTCTTCGAGGACTTCCAAAAGCCCAGAATTAGGCAGAAGCAGATGGGAGGAAATGAAAATCAGAAGCTCAGGGGTGGTGAGTGGAACCCAAAGAAGCAAATCTGAGGAAGAACCACCCAAAATACTGTTACTGGTAGTTAGGGCAAGAGCTGTGTCTCTTGTTTGCAAAAATGGGTGTATTGTACCAGTTTATATAAGGGCAGCTGGTGGCAGAAAGCATGATGGGTTCAGTCTGGTTCAGATGTGCAGAGGAGAGATGGAAATTCAAATTCACATGGAAAGACACGATTCAACGAAAGCAGTCAGTGTTGACGTTGTGAAGAAGCAAGCCCTCTGTTGTGAAGTCTGGAAAATGATCCTGTTCCATTTCTACTTCTAGGAATATTATGCTGATAGCTGGGTCACAAAAAGCCCACTTTTTTATATTTAATTTTTTTTAACAATTATTCATTTTTGAGAGTGAGAGAGACAGAGCATGAGTGGGGGAGGGGCAGAGAGAGTGGGAGACACAGAATCAGAAGCAGACAAAAAGCCCACTTTTACATGGTCAGTAAGAAAAAAGTATTGTAAATAAAAGAATGGAAAAGATCTTCACAGCTTTCCAACTGACATTGAATTTTCGTCATAATAATGGTGCTACTGAACAAAGATAAATAATACTGTGATTTTAAACAGCTTAATGAAGCAATTGCTTTTAAGAAGGAAGAACACAAAGTAGAAACTCAAGAGCTAGGGGAGACTATAGCAAAACAACTGTGGGTCGTAAAACATGGACACAGCTCAGAAAAGAAAGAGAAGAGGAACAAAAGCATTCTAGAAATGAAAAGGACGTCTGAAGATCACAAGAGAGAAGATAGAAAAGGTCCTAAGGAACCCAAAGAAATACCTGAAGAGATTCCTAAAGAACTGGCAAAAAATGGAATAAAATAAAATGGTAACAAGTATTTTTAAAGCATTAGAGAGAAGATGAGAGACACAGATGATAAGAGAAGCAGATCTAACAAAGAGGAATTGGATAGAAAAGATATGCAAAGATAGAATTTAAGGAAAATGAAAGGTAGAAGTCTGTATACTGAGTGGGCATATTGTGAGCCAGAAAATACGGACCGAAAACAGCTGGCATGAAAGTATAATCTTGTACACTTATTGAACTTTAGAAAGGGTTTGTAAAGAAGAAAACTTTGGGTATCCAGGTAAAATACGGTCACTAAAAAAGGATGAGAAGTGGTTCTGACTTCAGATATCAGAATACTGATTGTCCATGGAGACACAGAGGACTCAGGAGACACAGAAGAAAAAAAATTGTGAGCCAAGGGTTCACACCAGGCCAAGCCCTTCTTCTCCTATAAGGAATACAGCCACCCGTTGTGAACATGCCAAAACTCAGATCAGTGTGCTTCCATACCCCTGTGTTGAGATAACTGAGGGATGAACCTCATTTAGCTAAGAGATTGCAGTGAAAGCTCTCAAGGTCACGTGTGAGCATATATAACTGTAAGGATGCCATGAACACAGTGGGTCAGTGGGACAGGATCAACGTAACTGTTCTGTGCCCAGACGAGGACCAAGTGTTGACCACAACGGGAGAGGTGGAGCTGGTTTACTCGCCGCCTCATCTGTGATCAGCCTTCAATCCGAGAGACTGCTTGAAACTCACAAACCAGGAAATAGAAGCAGTAGCATGCTTCATCGTTCAGGGTTAAGCACTAAGAATGGTGATATTACTAACTGCAATCGGGTCGTGAAGAGTGGAGAGGAGATAACAGTCAAGGACAGCACAGAGGTCTCCTTAATATACCAACATAATTATAAAGGTAACCAGCCGTGGAAACAACAACAACAAATTGTTTACATCTCTGTGATGGAAGGTGCTACTCACACAGTGGAGTGAACAGACCTCATAGTAAAAGACCTTTTAGAACTCACAGGCATAAAATAATAGGTGGAACTAAAGCCAAATGCACTATCATATTAATAAATATAAAAGAGTTCAACTTATCTATTAATATAAAACGCTGTAGGTGGGATCACAAAAGCAACTCAACTCTCTGCTAGATGAAAGTGACGTTCTTTAAGAAAAGCATGAACAGAAAAGTAAGGGTAGAGAGTCAACTACGCTTCAGTTAGGAAGAAAAATAAAAGTCTGGGTAGGGATCGATCAGTTACGTGTCAATGAAAAGCAGGCAGGGTCATAAGCGCTCATATCAGACGAGGTGGGATTCATTGATATATATCTGACCTTCTATCCTGAAAATAGAGAATTAATGCTTGTTTAAAATGGCCCTGGCCCCGCTCATGAAAATAGACTAGACGTTGGGTCACAAAGAAATTCTAAATAAGTGCTCTAAACTACCGAGAGTGCGAGCAATGTTTTCTGATCATAGTGCAGGAATCCTAGCAGCTAATAACATTGCATAACTAAAAGGTCTTTAAGCCTGAGAATATTTTTTTAAAAAAATCCCATCTCTTCAATAATTCCTGGATAGAGGGGAGATACACACGAAAATTACAAAATGTCCAGATATGCTGTAATGTGGTTGACAGTAGTCATGTGTGGCTGCCTAATATTAACTTAATTAAATTCAAAACTGAGTTCCTCTCCCGTACACGCTAGTCACATTTCAAGGACTTGATAGCTACAGGTGGCCAGGAGCTCTCATACTGGACAGCGCAAATACGGAAAGTCCCATTGAATGGCGCTAGTCTGAAACAGAGGTATAAAAAAAAACAGCACATGTGGGAATGTATTGGGGTGTAGCTGAAGCACACAATGAAGTCTTCATAACATGAAAAACATATGTCAAAAATGATGAAAGACACTTTGTATCTTACTCAAAAAATTAAACAAGGTCCTAAATGCTACGCTTTCATAAAGACAAAGGCTACTAAAGGCTCATAAAGAATGTAATGAATTATCAAACAGAAAAAAAAAACAGTGGCACTAATAAGAAAATTCAAAAACTGTTTTTAGGAAAAACTGATAAACTACTGGGTGAAAACTACAAAGAAAAACTACCCTTACCTTTATAAAGGGCAAAAATTCCCTATAAAAAATAAGAAACAGAAGAGAGAACGTAAGAATAGAGAACATTAGAAGAATAACATGAGACCACTTTGCTCAACTCTGGAAACTATTTGCATGCCTGGAGGAAGTAGTTAATTTTCCAGGGAAATGGAATTTGCCAAAGCTGACACCAGACAAAATAGAGAAAAAAAGTCTAAGGTGGCTTATTTCCATAGAACAATCAGAGACATGACAAAGAGCCGGATAGCTTCACAGGGAAATTCTACCAAAATTAAGGAACTGATAATTTCAATGTTATAGAAATATAACAACTCTATAGAAATAGAGTCTATATATAGACTTTATATATAGAAATATAAAAACTCTCCAAATTATTATTATTATTCTTTTTTTTATTTTTTAAATTTACACCCAAATTAGTTAGCATAGAGTGCAACAATGATTTCAGGAGTAGATTCCTTAGTGCCCCTGACCCATTTAGCCCACCCCCCCTCCCACAACCCCTCCCATAACCCTCAGTTTGTTCTCCATGTTTATGAGTCTCTTCTGTTTTGTCCCCCTCCCTGTGTTTATATCATTTTTGTTTCCCTTCCCTTATGTTCATCTGTTTTGTCTCTTAAAGTCCTCATAGGAGTGAAATCATATGATTTTTATCTTGCTCTGCCTGACTAATTTCACTTAGCATAATCCCCTCCAGTTCCATCCACGTAGTTGCAAATGGCAAGATTTCATTCTTTTTGATTGCCGAGTAATACTCCGTTGTATATATGTATGTATATACCACATCTTCTTTATCCATTCATCCGTCGATGGACATTGGGGCTCTTTCCATACTTTGGCTGTTGTCGATAGTGCTGCTATAAACATGGGGGTGCGTGCGTCCCTTCGAAACACCACACCTGTATCTGTGGATAAATCCTTAGTAGTGCAATTGCTGGGGCATAGGGTAGTTCTATTTGTAGTTTTTTGAGGAACCTCCAGCCTGTTTTCCAGAGCGGCTGCATCAGCTTGCATTCCCATCTCCAAATTAGTTTTTAAAGCAAATAGAATATTAACATGAACATACGATAACATTTTTAAACATCCCACTTATAAACCTTACTTATGAATAGCCATCCCCAAATCATAAATAAAATACTAACAAACAGCCTTCAGCCACACATTGAAGGAATTATGATCACAGTAGGGCTAGAATTTCAGGGAAGAGTCAATAGTAGGAAATCTAATATAATTTATTACATTAATAGAAAACTCACGTGATTATCCACATCGTTTCACAAAAAGCATTTAAAATGTTCAATAACTATTCTTGATGAAAATAACAAAGTTAGACTATAAAGACATTACTTTTTAACATGATCAAACACGTGTATCTCAGTTCAAAAGCCAGGGCTAGAAGCATTCCCACTAAATACCCAAATCAAGTCAACGATGTCCACTAATACCGTTATTTAATATTTCACTCCAGAACTACATACGAAATCTGACAAAAGAAAATTCAGATTTAAAAATGGAAAAAAAGATGTTAAAACTATCATTATATGCAGAAGACGGTAAACCCGAATATTTGGCAAAAAAATATGTGCCAATTAATCGAGTTAAAGAACTAGGAGAATGACTGAAGTATCAAAGTACAAAATTATCTAGAAATCAATGGCTTTCATCTGTATTAACAGTCGCCAGCGGGCAGATATAATGAAAGCCGAGTGCCCTTTTACAACAGCAAAGCAAAGATAATGTAGGAATACACTTAACACAAAATGGGCAAGATACAAGTGAAGAAAGCCTTGCGACGTGAATAAAGGCTGTCTCAGTCCATCCGGGCTGCGGGAATAGAACACCACAGACTGCATGGCTTGTCAGCTTGTCAACAGAATTTGTTTCTCATGGTTCTGGAGGCGGCAAGTCCGCGATGAAGACACCAGCACTCTCTGTGACTGGTGAGGACTGGCTTCCTGACTCACCGACGGCTGTTTTCTCACTGTGTGTGAGCAAGAGGCAAGCTCTCTGGGTCCCCTTCATAAAGGCACTCATCTATTCATGGGGGGGGGGGGTCTGCCTTCCTGACATAATCACCCCCAAAGGTCTCACCTCCAAATACCCGACTAGGGGGCTAGGATTTCAACATAAGTCTGGAAGGACGCAAACATTTCAGCTCACGAGCAGGACGAGGAAGAAGACGTCTGCTCTTAGACTCAGATGTCCTGATGGATCCTGAAAAGAAATAGTATGGGATTTTTAATTATAGGACTGTCTGTAATGACAGACGATCGGAAATAACCAAAATATCTATGAAGGGCCAAGTGGTTAATAAAATATGGGGTATAATTTAATTTCAGCGAATCAGAGGCTTTTGTGCAGAGGTAAACCAGAGTGAGGGAACTTTCTAGATATTGATATGGGAAGATCTCCAAGCTGTAGTGTTCTTTGAAGTAGCAAGATGAAGAACGCTGTGTTCCCTTTGGTGTTTAAGAGGGAGAAAATAAGGATACGTATCTGCCTTTATTTGTATGCATGCATTCCTACTCTGGAAGGATACATCATAAATTCATGACAGCGGTGACCTGGAAATGGGGGTAGCAGGCGTTTGAAGGAGTCTTTGCAGTGTGTGTGTGTGTGTGTGTGTGTGTGTGTTTGAAAGAGAGTGAGAGAGCGGGGGAGGGGCAGAAAGGAGGGAGAGAGAGAATCCCAAGCACTGTCAGCAGGGACCCCTGATGCGGGGCTCGATCCCAGGAACCATAAGATCATGACCCGAGCGGAAATCAGGAGTGGGGTCCTTACCAACTGAGCCACTCACGTGCCCACGATACATTTTTAATTGTTTAAGCTATGCGTGTGAATTACCCATTCAAAAATAAGTATGAAATACTTGGGAGAAACACCCACACCCAGAGTCGAGGGAGCCGTGCATGTCGGCCTGAGCCTGCCTTTCTGTCCCTGAGCCTGACCTTGAATGCCGCAGGGCGAAGGAGGGCAGCTCATTCACCACCACCCAAGATGCCACCTGGCTTTCGGTGAAAAACCCTCGCTCTAGCTTCCTGGCTTGCTCAAGTCGGTGAAACGCTTGAGCAGATGTCCGGGACAGTTGCGGGTGTCCCCCTGGGGTGGACAAGTTTTCTTCGGCCTTCCAGCCACTCCTGCCTCCTGCAGGGCTCTTCAGAGACAGCAGGAGTAAATTCGGAAAAGACGGGCTTCGTGGCATTGACATCCGTGCCATATTTTGATGAGACGCTAGTGAACCTTCGCAGGCATCCACCCCTGTGAGCCGCTTCTCTCTGGCGAAGCCATCCGGATTGGGCCAAATGGGCTCCCTGTTCTGTTCACTCTGCGCAAATTATCTTTATTTCAGATGTAGGGGGGCTACATCTACGGGGACATCTGCACTTGACTGATTACAGCCCGTAGCGGATTGCCTCGTTCTGCTCCCGGTCTTTCAGCGGCGGGGAAACGGGAAGAGCTGGGCACGTACTGGAAGCAGCAATCGCAGACAAGGGGTCCGTTTGCCTTTCAGTTTTGTGCACCCGAAGTTTCAAAGGATGAGAATCGCTCTCGTCCTTCACCTCCACCTGGGCCTTAGGTTCATTTCGGGTGACAAACATTTTAATGTGCATGAGGACGGCACCACTCCCCGGCTCTGGAGAGGAGCGTTCACCCCCCGCCTGACCCACACCAAACCCAGGGCTGCTGAGGATGCGCGCGAAAGGGAGAGATCCATCTCGGGCCCGCCGCTGTCTCAGAAGGTTGCTGCCACCTATGGGTGTCTGTTAGCATCTGCACCTGTGTGTGGTCTGAGCGGGCGCGGGAGACCCAGAGAGGAAGGGAGGGAGTAAAGAGGCCGGGGAGATGAGCATCAGAAGTCAAGGGCCAAACAGAGAGCCAAGAGAGGCGTCCTCTCTGCCTGCGGCCCAGCTCTCCAAGAGCGGCCCTCGCTTTGCTCACCTCCCTCGTTTAGAACGCTTCGGGCACCCAAGGGCCTTTCGGTGCCATCAAGTACCCCGCTTCAGGGGACCCATGTCAGAGAAAGGGGAAAACAAAACCAAAGAATAGAAAAACAGTCTCCCCCGTCAGGTGGAACCCTCGGGCTCTAACAGCTCTGACTTTAGCAAAGGAACACGCAGACACCACCCGCCCCCCCCAGCCTCTGTCTGTGCCGTACTGATGTTTAATGCTGTTGTAACAGAGACGGTATTATTGTTCAGTCAGTTCTTCCAAAGTCTTTGCTCCGCTCGTGTGTTATCGTATAAGCCCTAGAGTTATGAACTCTGTGAGGTGGAGGGGACTTTTTAACCCATGATCTGTCCTGCAAAATCCCAGACAGGGACTTATCTACGCCCACGGGTGACAGTGAACTTCATGTGTTGACGGGGTCACAGATTGCTCGGAGAGTTGATCTCACATGACTCCGGGTGTGTTCGTTGGGATGAGATGAACGTGTGAATCAGTACACAGAGTGAAGTGGATTGGTGTCCCTACCGTGGGTGGGCCTTGTTCAATCAGCTGAAGGCCTGAGCTGAACAAAAAGGCTGTTCTTAACCCAAGTTAAAGAGCGTCCTTTCTGCCTGACGGCTTTCAAACTGTGATCTTGGCTTCCTCCCCCCACTTTTGGACTCAGATTGAAACATTGGCTCTTCCTGGGCCTTGAGTGCGCTGGGTTTTGAACTGTGAAACAATACTCTCCGCTCTCCTGAGTCTCCAGCCTACAGACCCACCTGTGGATCTTGGGTCTTTGCCAGGTTGTGTAATTATGTGAGCCAGTTCCTTATAATAAATCTCTATCTCCATTTGTTCTGTTTCCCTGGGGGACCCAGACTAACACGCTAGGTTAAAGAACGTTCGGCGACGAGGAGCTCACAACCGAAGTGAATCCAAGCCTAAACAGTGAGTCACCGGCAGAACCAAGAGTTGGGCTTAGAAATGTTGCCTTTCCTGTGTTCCTCATCCGTGCTTCTATCCGTCTACTCACTGAGCAAGCATGTATCGAACGTAGCCAACAAGTGTTTTGAGGGTGTTACACATTTTACGTGAAAGAGATATTTTGCAACGGCCTCCATGTGGACAAATCCAACTGCACTCCAAATTTCAGCCTTGTAGGACACGCATCTGCTGGTTTTTCTCCAGCCACATTAACTCGATATTCTGTTCTCTCACTGGGTCTTCCTCACGTAGGGGATAGAGGTGTCGGTGAGCAGCCAGGCTCTGATCCCACTGTCTTCTTTTCTCTGCCTATACCCTCAACCCCAGGTGTGTCCATCCAGCTCCTTGGCTGGAAATGCATCCCTATGCTCACTCTTAAGACTCAATGCTCTTTAAAAAAATTTTTTTTAACATTTATTCATTTTGGAGAGACAGCGTGCAAATGGGGGAGGGAGACACAGAATGCGAAGCTGGGTCCGGGTTCTGAGCTGTCAGCACGGAGCCCGGCGAGGGGCTCGAACCCACGAACCACGAGATCGTGACCTGAGCCAAAGTTGGCGCTTAACCGACCGAGCCACCCAGGCGCCCCTACCCTCAAGATTTCTGACCCTAAACTCACCTCAGTGCTCCAGATTCGTATATTCCAGTGCCCACTGTCTACGTGCCTGCCTGACTTAAATCCAGCATGTTCACAGCAAAGTACTGAAAAGCAGTGAAACATTCCCTTTCAGTGTCCCCAAAAGTACACAGCCGAAGAAGGAGAATCTAGCGTTGTGTCCCTAGAGGACTCTGCCTCTCCCTGAGCTCCCCACCCCCACCGATGCCCTTCATTTTTCCAGTAGCCTCCCGTTTTGTGTCACAGCCTTGCCCCTTCATTTGGGTGACTGTAAGTCCCACGACGAAAGAAAGAAATTTGCCTTTAAATAGTGCAAATTAGCCCTTCCAGTCGAATTAAGGTGAAATCACAAAGCACAGTCTATTTAGTAACATTTCACTCCGAGGGACGATAAATACCAAATCTAATCACGTAGCTACAGAGGCTGGTTGGTGATCCGAGCCATGTTTATTCTTTAAGTGAACTCACAAAACATCAGCGCTTCTGACTGAAGTCGGCACCTGCTTGTGGCTTCAACCGTCTTCAGATTTGTGTCTTTAAAAACCCAGAAAGCCTCATTTGTTTTTGTTTTTGGTTTTGTTTTTTTTTTTTTTCTGACCCAGAAATCTTGCTTAATCGCCTTATTTTGATGTCTGGTCGTTAATGCATGCTATGAAGCGACTATTCTCTTCTGCTCCCTTTGTGGAAATTGTAGATCTTTTCTGTGTAGCTTGAGCAGTTGGAAAGGCCCTTACAGCATGGACTTGTCATTTCCTGAACACTTGGTCTTGCATACTGTAACTTGATTTCCTCGTTGGTGACCGACCAAGTGTCAGTCGTGACATCTCTTCTCCCCATAGTTAAGGAGCAAACGAAATAATATATGAAAGGGCATTTTGGAATCTAATATAAAGACCAAAAATAAATGGCTTATTGTTATTCTGTTTTACCTATAATAGGGCATTTTAAAGAAATGACATTGTGGTATGGTCGACAGGCGACTGGACCAGGAAACCTCATGCACGGTGCTGGTCTTATAAAGTCACTGAGTCATAGTGTCATGACCTTGAAAATGAGGTCGTTTGAATGACCTCATCTTACAAGATGACTTCCCGTAAGTTGGAGTTTGCATGAACTCGTCCTATAGCTCTTTCCAACTCTCATGCATAAAACTTTACTATTGTAAATAAGGCTTCAGATGCTAAAATGTGGTAACGGTGTCTTCTCCCTTAAATCTATCTACGTTTTATTTTTTTATTTTTAAAAAAATTTTTTTTTTCAACGTTTATTTATTTTTGGGACAGAGAGAGACAGAGCATGAATGGGGGAGGGGCAGAGAGAGAGGGAGACACAGAATCGGAAACAGGCTCCAGGCTCTGAGCCAGCAGCCCAGAGCCTGATGCGGGGCTCGAACTCACGCACCGCAAGATCGTGACCTGGCTGAAGTCGGACGCTTAACCGACTGCGCCACCCAGGCGCCCCTATCTACGTTTTATTTAGAAGAGAAACTATACTCTACGAGAGCCCCCAGAATTGAAATGCCGAATAACTGTATGTTTACTGTTGGCTGTTTATTTAGAATCCACAATATGCCAGACACAGGAATCATGATTCAAACGTTTACGATCCCGTGTGGCTTAAAAAGCGCATTTGTATTATATGATCCTGCGGGATCCTCTCCAATGCCCCTGAGGGCAGCAGGACAAAGATGGCCAGACCCATTTCACAGATAGGAAAGTGGAGGGCGAGAGGCGGTAAGTGATTCTGCCGAGATTCTCAGATGTGGTAAGTGCGAGGGCAGGTTTGATCGCAGACTCTCAGGCTCACGGACTTGTTCCTTCCAGCTTGGGTGAGCAGTTACATGACATGGCTCCGTTCTCAAGATGGCAGCCTCCGAAGACGGCTCCAGGAATGAGGCAGATAAAGGTCCTATACGTGGGACAGCGTTACAAAATCACAGCCCTCACTGTACCAAGACGATGTAGTTTCTCTCTTCTGTGAAGCAGCACTTTTTCTTTCTTTCATGTGGTGTGAGTCAGTGATTTAAACATCTTCAGGCTGTTGAACTTAGTTGTTTGGGGCTACACTCTGGTTCTTTCCGTTTTAACCATCTCTTTATTTGACCCTAAGACAGGGTCTGGGGCTTGAGAGACGCTGGTGGAGGGTGAAGAGGCTTGACCCGGTGTGGTCTTTGAGGGCGTGCTGGCCTTTGCCTCCGAGCTGGCCACATCCCATTTGGGGTCGTCTAGTATCTACTCTGATGTCCACTCTCCTTTTCTCATTCAGCCAATTCAGGGCGGTCCTTCCCTCTCAAGCACGGCTCCCGTCCACTCGCGTGGGCCTTACCGATTCCTGGGAGTACTGATCACGTCCTTCTTAACCTGCATTCAAGTTCAAGCCCCATGTCAGGCTCTGTGCTGACAGTTCAGAGCCTAGAGCCTGCTTTGGATTCTGTGTGTCCCTCTCTCTCTTCCCCTTCCCCTCTTGTGCTCTCTCTCTCTCTCTCTCTCTCTCAAAAATAAATAATCATGAAAAAAAAAAAAAAAAGACTTCGCGCAAGACCAGTATCGCTGCTCATTGGATCCCGTTTCCCTACTGGGGGCAACGGTGACCCGCAGGGATATTTGCAATATTCACCTGGAGACGTTTTTGGTTGTCACATTTTTTTCACGGGGAGAAGTATGTTACTGACATCTAACGGGGCAAGACCAGGGATGCTGCTACATACCCTGTGATGTGCGGACAGCGGCCACAACAAAGAATCCTCCAGCCCCAAATATCAGTAGTGCTGAGATTGGGAAAACCGGACCTACTCATGTATGGAAAGTTGCTCTGGTGCTGTCACTTGAGCCAAATAAAGGAAGCAAGCCGTTCAACGTGAAATCACGCCCCTTCCATCTCCGTCCTCCCCCCTTTTTACTACTGAGGTGTAATTGACAAATGGCATTATGTTCACTTCCGGGGTACGACATCCTGATTTGATACTTGTACGTATTGCAAGATGATCGTCACAACAAGTGTAGTTAATATCCATCAGCATGTGCTATTGCCAACAGATTTTCTCTTGTGATGAGAACTTTTGATATTTACTTTCTTAGCAACTTTCCGATAGGCAGAACAGTACAATTAACTATAGTCATTATGCTGTACATTACATCCTTACGACTTCTTTTTTGCTTATAACTGCAAGTTTGTACCTTGGGACTCCCTTCATCCTTTCCCTCCTCCCCCAAACACCAATCTGTTCTCTATATCTATGAGCTGGGCTGGGTGGTTACTTTTGTTTTGTAAAAATTTTTTTAATATTTTATTTATTTTTGTGTGTGTGTGAGAGAGAGAGAGACAGGGAGTGAGCAGGGGAAAGGCAGAGAGAGAGAGGGAGACACAGAATCCAAAGCAGGCTCCCGGTTCCAAGCTGACAGCACAGAGCCCGACGCAGGGCTCGAACCCACGAACTGCGAGATCATGACCTGAGCCGAAGTCGATGCTTAACCGGCTGAGCCACCCGGGTGCCCCATGGGTGCTTGCTTTTTAAATTTTTTCCAGATTCCACATACAAGTGAGATCATACAGCATTTGTCTTTCTCTGACTTATTTCGCTTAACACAGTGCCTTCAAGGTCCATCTAGGTTGTTGCAAATGGCAAGATTTCATTCTTTCTTATGGCTGAGTAATAACCCGTTGTGTGTGTGTGTGTGTGTGTGTATGTGTGTGTGTGTACGTACATATGCATACATATACATCACATCTTCTTTATCCATTCATTCAGCAGTGGACACTTAGCTTGTTTTCATATCTTGGCTATTGTAAATAACGCGGCACTAAACAGAGGGGTACATATATCTAATGTAGTGTTTGGAGGTTCTTTTTTCTTTTTTTTTTTTTTTTTTTTTTTAATTTTTTTTTCAACGTTTATTTATTTTTTTGGGACAGAGAGAGACAGAGCATGAACGGGGGAGGGGCAGAGAGAGAGGGAGACACAGAATGGGAAACAGGCTCCAGGCTCTGAGCCATCAACCCAGAGCCCGACGCGGGGCTCGAACTCACGGACCGCGAGATCGTGACCTGGCTGAAGTCGGACGCTTAACCGACTGCGCCACCCAGGCGCCCCGAGGTTCTTTTTTCTAAGTGTTTTCGTTTTTAGATAAATACCCACTAGCGGAATTATTGGAGCGTGCGGTGGTTCTATTTTTAGTTTTTTCGAGGAATCTTCAGCTACTTTCCATAGTGGCTCTGCTCCAATTCACATCCCCACCAACAGTGCTGGGGGTTCCCTTTTCTCCACCTCTTCACCAACTCTTGTTATTTCTCGTCTGTTTGATACTCGCCCTTCTCACACAGACAATAGCTCACTGTGCTTCTGATTTTCATTTCCCTGATGAGCAGTGCTATTGAGAATCTTTTCCTGTGTCTATGGGCCATCTGTATGCCTTCTTGAGAAAAACATCCACTCGCTTATTCGGCCCATTTTTAAATCAGATGGTGTTTCTGCTACGGAGTTGTGGGAGTTTTTCATATATTTTGTGTTAACCGCTTCTCAGAGATATCCTTTTCGAATATTTTCTCCCATCCATTCAGTAGGTTGCCTTTCATTTTATGGATGGTTTCCTTGCTGTGCAGAAGCTTTTTCTCTCTTTCAAAACCCTAAAAACTTAAAGAACTCCAAAGCAGGGTGAATTTAGTTGAGTTTTATTTTTGTCCTGCTTAGTTCGGGCCAAAAACAGCTTGCTACTTGCCTTCTTGTTTGACACAAACATTGTTTCTAAGGGCATTGAATCTGGAGAGCTGGCGTTATAAATGGATGGGTTTCTAGAAGTAAGAATCGTAACAGCTAACTTTTAGAGAAGACTGCTTTCACATACTCCTTTATTATTATCCCCATTTTACAGTGGGGGAAACTGAGGCTCAGAGTATAATTTCTCCACTGAGATGGTTAGTAAATGACCTAGAGTGGGACCTAAAATGTAGGTCAGTTCAACAACTGAGCCTAGATTCCTAGCCATCACGCAGTATTGGCCTTGAACATACCGTACTAATTACATTATCATTTTTTCCCATGATATTGGTCTGATAAGCTTAATTTTTTTTTTTATACTTAAGAAAGCATGAGGGGCTGAAGGGAGGCACAGCTGTGATGCACCAAGCAGAACTTCTTGCATATAAAATGAAAATGATTTTCCAACCACTGGGGGGGGAAAGAAAAGATTAGAAACAGATAAAAGTGTCTGGATCACTTCAGTGTACTGATTTATGACCAGCAGTATCATCCCTTTGAGAAAGAATACTATAGGATGATTCATATTTGGCACAAAAATACGCTGCTTCTGGCTGGGGAAACTGGCAGGTTCTCACCTTCCCACATAAATATTTAAGAGCACCACCCCGTCATGTGTTAGATTTTCCGAAGTCTACAGATGTGAGCGTCTTGTCCTAGAATGCTGACTTTCTAGGTATGCCTTATCTGATCAACTGTAGCTGGAAAAAAAAAGGAGTTGTTTTTTGGGCCATTTGAGGATTTCAGAGCCACTTCTAGGAACCATTCCCTTCGTAGGATGGGGACTCCCTTTGCTCGCTTGTTACCGGTTTGCTCTGTGTGGCGCCTGGTGTTGAGGGATTCTCCCAGTGCAGCCCTGCGCATCGTCTTCCTATCTTCACACACTCGGAAAACAAGGCCCGGGCTTACCTTTGCTGTTGGCACAAAACCAAAGTGAGCGCTCCTGGTTTAAGGGAGTCTCCGTTCAGGTTCCTAATCCCAGACCTGAGTATCGTTAAGGGAAGAGATGAAGTCTAGATACAGGTGACATCCTCCAGAAGCCAGGGACTCTTAGATGCAATATATTAATTGGTCTCCATTTGTCTCTCCGGGGGCCATTGGAAATGGTTACATCATGGCTTTGAAAGAGAGAAAATGAGGGGCGCCTGGGGGGCTCAGTCGGTTAAACGTCCGACTTCGGCTCAGGTCATGATCTCACAGTATGTGAGTTCGAGCCCCGCGTCGGGCTCTGTGCTGACAGCTCGGAGCCTGGAGCCTGCTTCGGATTCTGTGTCTCCCTCTCTCTCTGATCTTCCCCCATTCATGCTCTGTCTCTCTCTGTGTCAAAAATAAATAAACGTTAAAAAAAAATTTTTTTTTGAAAGAGAGAAAATGATGCCAGGAACTGATCCCCTCGGGAACTCAGACGGGCCTAGCAAATGATATTGACTGGGTGCCGGGGCATAAATGGAGCTGTGATAACGGCTGAAAAGGGCTGTGTGTGTGTGTGTGTGTGTGAGGAGGGGAACAAGAGCTGGGGCAGTCGGATGGAATCTGGAGAAAAGATCAAAGTAAGGAACCGAAAATAAATATGTAAGATTTCCTATTATTCCTTATTAAACTTTTTGAAGACTGCAGGAACGTGATTCATCAACCTCTCTCTCCCTTCATTTTTTTTTCTTAACCTCCCGAGGACAGTGCGAGCCGATCCTCTGCTCCAAGGGAAACCGGTTCAATTTATTGCTATTTCGTGGAAGCAGCTTTGGTCCACCGGGGATGAACCAGAGACGCTTTTGTTTAAAATTAATGGTGGATGTCCGCCCCTTAAAAGCCCGTCATTTAAATGAACAAAGAGGCAATTGCTTCCTGACCGCAGTGGTGGGAAAGTGGAAACAGTGGCTTGATGTTTGACCCACAAATCTCCGCTCATCTACTTCCTCCATTTTATCCCTTGACCTGTCTTTTTAATCATTTCACCTCCTTTCTGCAAAGAATTACTGCTGTCTCTCACACACGCAGTGACCTTCCCGCCTGATGATTTCAGGTACCCTTTTGACAAGAAGCACTGGGACTCATCCTTCCTTTCAGTGATAAATCCTAGGGGCTCTTCCCTTGGGTGGTGACTAACAGGCGAAGGGAGATTAGGGCCAAGCGTTGGGTTCGTCCCTGTCTAGATGGTCACTTCGCCACCTGAAGGGGGCGTCCAGGGTCCCAACTGCTCCGCTGCCACGGTGCTCAGATAAAAGCATAATCATTATATTATACTAAAGAGTGAATGTCGCTCTGAACTTACAAAGGACCATCTTGGCTGTAGAGTATACCATCACCGCAGGGTCCTCCTTCGTTGTGGTACATTTGAGAGGAGAAAGGGACTCTCTTATCTTCCCAGTTGTCCCAACTTTGAAAGCAGCAAGACAAAAGCGAGGTGTCCCATTTCTGTCGGACTCCCTTAGGGACGCCTTAACCCAGAAGGTGTCTGTGTCTCCCCCAGACCTAGGAAATTGTAACGCTGATTGAGGTAGTTTTGCTCTGGTATCTCTCTAAACAGAGATCCTATCTTTCTCTGTCCCATCCCCCTGGGTTTTGCTTCACTTTTTTATTTCCCCCCAAGACGTTGATAATGAGGCCTAGGAGGTGATACAGGGCAGGGGACCAAGAGAGCGCGTCAGATTGAAGGCGTTTGTGTCATGTTTCTGACACTGGCTGGTTGTGGGACCTTCAGAAAATTTAAGCCTCAGTTACTTTATCTGTAATAGGGTGATAATAATTTTAACAAGGCAGTGTTGTTTGAGGGCTGGATCAGTGCACAGACCCAGCACAGTGCCTGGCACGTATTAAATACTCAAATGTTGCCTTTATTAGAATTATTATCGCCTCCGTTACTGTTCAGAGATTGTGTTCTGTGAAGTTCAAGTCAGACGAGTTGCCAATGCCATCCTACTTTACAAAGGCCTCCCTACCACTCTGTGAGGGCTTAACCGTGGGTATTTCTGGACATAGGGTCACAGGCCCAGGATGGGGGAGCATGGGACCGACGGGAGCTAAGAGGCACAAGTATCCGGATTCAGGGTGGGCAGCAGGCTGGGAGACCAGCAGATCAAGGCATTGGGGGTCATGTAGAGACTTTTGTCTTTATCCCAAGAGCAATAAAGCTCTTAAAAGCTTCCTTTTAAGGAAGGAAATTTTATGGTCAAATTTGTATTTCAAAAAGCCCATTCTTGCCACTCTTGAGAAGAGCTTGGGTGGGACCACAGTGAAAGAAAGTGCTAGATCGCAGGACAAAGAATTCCAGCGGTCTAGGCAAGCCATGGGTTAGCTGGGACCACGACTGCGGTGGAGGAAATGGGAACAAGTAATTTATAGTAAACGTCAAGAGGACATGTTGATGAATTAGGGGGGGAGGGGTTGACGAAGAGCAGGGTATCAATTATAATTCCTAGTTTTGACCAGAGTGATTGGATGGTTGGTAGGGTCACACAGTAAGTTCATTTGGAGATGCTTTTGAGATAACGATGAACAAAAATGTTTACTATGAAATATGCAAATCTGGAGCTCAAGGGGGTTTGGGGCTGCAGAAGTCATTAGGTAGCAATGTGTTTTTACAAAGTTGGAGAGACGTTGCCGTGGCTAAACAGGTGAGAAGTTAAAAGGGTATCTGAAGGTCAAAGACTCTTGGGTATGTACGTATGTTGACGGAAACATATGCATATTCAGAAGGAAAAAAGAATAACGTATGTAAGATATTCTATCAATTTATCTGTGATTTTAAAGAATATGTACCATTCATATTTAAAAACAAAGCATTCAGTGGGGAGCCTGGGTGGCTCAGTCGGTTGGGCGTCTGACTTCGGCTCAGGTCATGATCTCGCAGTCTGTGAGTTCGAGACCCTCATCGGGCTCTGTGCTGACAGCTCGGAGCCTGGAGCCTGCTTCAGATTCTGTGTCTCCCTCTCTCTCTGCCCCTCCCCCGCTCATGCTCTATCTCTCTCTCTGTGTCAAAAATAAATAAACATTAAAAAAATTTAAAAAAAAAGCATTCAAAATCACTTAAAATGTCTCAGAATAAAACAAAAACCAAAAAAGCAACTGTGATGAATTTTTAAAATACTTAAAATCAGTACAAGAAGGTTGTCTGGGGTTAGCTGATCTGTCAGGATGACCGAAAGCCACAAAACCTTCCGTGGGACCAAATCCAGCTCCGCACCTGATTCTTTAAACGAAATTTTATCAGAATACAGACATGCTGATTCCTCCATGTATTGTCAGTGGCTACCTTCCCACCACAATGGCAGAGCTGAACTGATTGCACAGCTTGCAAAACCTCCAGTATTTGCTGTCTGCCCCTTTACGGGAAAAACATGGCCGTCCCTGCTCCCCGGGGGCCTGACCATCTCATCAAGCAAGAGGTCCAGAGGGGTGCAAGCTCCCACAACGAGGAGGCAAGGGATCAACAATGGCATTAAGACCCAGTGTCTTCTGGTCTCTGGACTCTTCTCCTTCTCAGTGTGTGAGTTTTGTCCCGACCTTCTTGTGGGTGCAAGATGGCTGGGGGAGCACACTTTTGTATAAAAGAAAGAGAGATGATGAAACCTCATTATCCGTCACGGAACAATCTTCCCCCCTTGGTCTTGTGAGACCTACTTAGGTGAGATAATCACCTGGATCGATTGGGGTCACAAACAAATATGGAGAGCGTAGAAGGGTGGGGTGGCAGGAGGTCGGTGGGGGAGTCTCTTGTCACCTTCCTTTGAAGAACAAAGCAATGCAAGGAGTGTGGGAACACCTGAAGAAGATGGGGATTCTCTTAGGAGCAAAGATGGAAAAAATGGATGCCAGGCAGACAACCAACAAGCAGTAGCTACTATCATTGATTTCTGTATTTAAGCAACAAATTTGTTCAGAGCTTCCTAAGAGCCAAGACTAATATCATCATCATCATCATCATCGTGGTAATTTTTATTATATGACAAAAGAAAACATCTGATTCTATCGTTCTATACAAGTTTTCCTGCAAAATGGTCTCCATTCCAGTACTTTCAATAGAATGTCTTAGGGACCCAGACTAAAAGGGGATAGAGAGTGAGAGAGAAGATGCCCTAAACCGTCCTTTCAAGATCAAAAGCAAGGACACAAGCAAGATGGGGCAGGGGTGTATGCGAGAGAGAAAGAGGGAAGGCAGGGGGGCAGGGGACGAGATTTGCAGACGTAAGATATGTAAGGGTGCTTGGAAGTGAAGGAGAAGTCAGGAAAAGGAGGCACTGAGGCTAGGACAGAAGAAGGCCGAGAAAGCCATGGCCTGGGGGGAGAAGTTGGCAATAAGTCTGTGTAACAAGAGGTAACAGTCAGGTGCACGGCAAATGTTGGTCAGGCAGGGCGAGAAACCTCCGCATTCTTTGTTCCCGCCACGTCCTCACCCTTCGCTGAGATGATTCCAAGCGAATGTTCTCTAGCATTGCTTTGGAATCAAAAAGGTCACCTTCTCAAGCTGGGACTTCGGTCTGTTTATAAATAGTCACCGGTGGGGCAAATTTCTCCTCGTGGGCACGCTTGCCGGAAAAGATTTCCACGCAGGGCGCGGTAGACTCGGTCCCATCGTGTTTGCTTGTTAGCTTGAAATAAGCCTCCGTTTTCCTCTGGAAACCATTCTTCTCCTTTCTTCTTTCCTCCTTTTAACCCAGAAGACAACCAAGGGGCCACCCAGTAGAGTCCTGTAGAAGGCTTTGTGAGAAGAGGGATTTGGAGAGATTCGAAATGGGCGGCCTCAGTGCGATGGCTCGATGGGTGGCTTTATGTGGGGTTTCCTCCTTAGCTCCCCCAGGGTGGCCCCCTAGGGTATATTTCAAGACACATCTGTAATACTAAGTGCAACCTTCTGTAAACCTTGCATTTTATATGCGGTAGGTAATTTAATCCTCATGATAACTCTGCAAATGTAACTTACTGACCCATTTTATAGGTGAGGAATGGGGTTCACAGAAATGAATTCCCCAAACTCACAGCACTGGAATTTGAATTCAGGGCTCTTTAGATTACAGGGACGGCCCTCTTTCCACCATCCCCTTTGTCGCTTTCTTACAGGAGATGCGTATTTCTGCCAAGTTAACTGTATATCAACATTTAAATATACAGTTAACAACACCAAGTAGAGTTTGTTATTTTAAGGATTTCTGGCTGAGTTCTTTTTTGTATAAGCACTGTCCTTTTAAATTTATCTTTTATGTATATTTAGATTTTTCTATGTTGGTTTTACAACTCTGCCAGCCATCTATTAATTGCCATCCCTGTTCTCATTTTCTTGTAACTAAAGATTTACTTCCTAAAGTCTCCTCACCACTAAAACAAAAGTATTCAGAGGCTCTGCCCAACGGCATCCTTAATTAGCTGCGATAGTCACCGTTTGAAACTGCTCCCTGCTCACCTCTTACCCCAAACCAAACGGGGACAAACAGAAAGAGAATGTTCTAGCCCCTTTACAAAGAGATCTAGGCATCACACAAAAGTATATCACTGACCTTCTTGAGCAGTTTTGCAAATAACAATAATTGTGCCTAAAATAAAATTTTGGCTACCATGGTTTATATGCACGAATGTCTTTGCAAAACTTGGGATGATGCTAAGTCTTTATTATGAGGATAGATAAGAGTGACGAATTCGTCACCGGCTAATCTTTTTGCCAGTCCTATACATAAAGTGCTGCAGCTTCAGACATAGAATGTAAAAATCTACCATAAATATATTATTAATGCATAAGAAAAACTCTTTTAACAGCTGTATGCCATTTTATTGTTATGATAGCCTTCCCAATGTAACATTAATAAAATGGATGCCGTAACACAGTCCCCAAATTGGCTGTTACTGGTAATGAGGGAATCATTCGGACGTAAACATTCTCTGGCAAAACTGAAGATGGCTATTTATTTCAGTTGATTAATTAGTAATTGTTCATTAAGTAATGCTAGATGCCTCACATTTTGTGTTTGCCTCTACGCCCAGAGATATTGGCGTTTTATTTCGGTGCCAGTGTTCATCGTTAGTTACTGCTCTGGGACCCTGGAATTTGACTGGGGCACAAAAGTTTGCTAGCAGTTTGCTTTCCTAAAGCCTTTGCAGAACACACACACACACACACACACACACACACACACACACAAAAACTCCTCCAGACTCTTGAGTCTCACTTCCAAGCTCTTGCGCTTTATACAGAATGTGTGGGCCCTGAGGCTAAGGTTTGGAAAGCTGCACAAGAAAACTATTCATAGCTGAAGCTTTGGGGAATGTTTTCATGGGCTGAGTCTTAAATAAACTGAAGTTGTTTTAATTGAATGCAGTACTAGCCTGCTTCCTTGAGGAATTTCAGCAGGGTGTGGTTAATACCTCCTTCACTGGATTTGTTGTTGAATGTTTTGACGACTGGGACCTCATTGAACCTTAGGTCTTGGAAATAGTTGCAAACAAAGCGTGACATTTGCAAATGGTTCGGGGAAATAAACAAATTTCCTTTGCTTTTTCACTGTTCCCAAGGGCACGCGAAACTTATCTGATTTATTGCTTCACAGTTGACCAAAGTAGTTATTTTCCTGGTTGATGCGGGGTGATGGCATGCTGAAACTTTTCCAGGGTGCGAAGCGTGTGAGATAGTTTTACATTCCTTTGCATTAATAAGGGGTTTGGTGGGCTGCCTTTTTTTAAGCCTACAAATGCACAGCCTCTGCAACGTATCGTATCGAGCTCTAAATGTAATTACTCTCATTCTTACACAGAATGCAGGTATTTAGAAAAACTCACACTCAGCACTCTGCGGACGTCTCGGTGAGTTTCTTCTGATAGACTGGCTTGCTTGGTGAAATCAAGCTTCAGATCCTTCGTGCTGGAAGGACACACATGGGGCATTAATTCTTTGATCCAGGACTAGGTCCAGGTACTCAAACAGTGGCCTGTCTCTCCTATCCTGAAAGGTTTCCAGGAAGGAATAGTTGACCCCCTGGTCACCTCTTGCAGCGTGGAGTCGGGAAGGCCTCCCGGCAAGTCTTACTCCACTCCAACCTGCTGCATCAAAAGTTTTGCTCTGTGTAGATACCGACAACAGATGGATATAGTCCATTTACAATAGCCTTTCTGATTCCTAAGGACAGTTATTAAATTTCGTTTCAGCTTTCTTCTCACCAAGCTAATTAACTCAATGCTTTGAACCTTACCTTGTAAGGTTTCGCATAGCTGTCATGGCTCATTTACAGAGAAATTCTCAGTTCCGGTGCTCAAGTTATTTCAAGGATACTTACTAGGTGCTTGGCCAGGACACTTTGGAAGGTCTCCAGGAATCCCCACTGAGGGTCTTCTATTATGACGACTTTATAAATGCAGGTGCCTACCCGGTACCCCTCACACCACGGGAAGTTGTCGGCCTCTTCTCTTTTAGGGTAGACCGCTCTTCCCTTCATGGAGTTTAAATATCGTGGAAGAAATTACATTGACATGAAGTCGTTTCAGCCCCAATTTACTGTACTGTTGTCATTAATGTCGGTAGCTCTTCCTAAGGCAGCTTTCTTTCAAAATCGATTTATCAAGAGGAGTCCATTGGTTGAAGGACTTGGCAAAATAATTCATGTCGGGAGGACCGGAAGCGGGGGGAGGCCTTCTGGGGGGTGGGGGTGGGCCCAGGAATGGTTCCCCGCCGGGACTGGGGTTCTGCCCACAGATAGAGACTCAAAAAAGGGAGGCCTCTGTCCCATCAACAGTGTTTATCTTAATAATGTTCCGCCTGGCACCCGGCCCCTTGGTGCCACTCTCGATTTTACTTATTAAGCAGAAGCCGGCAATTGCAGCAACATCATAAACTCTTATCCTTGTCATTACACACACATTATATTTGAAATTAATGAGCAAATGGGGATACACTAAAAGAAGAAAAAAATCACCTCCATCTTTTTGTCCAGATAGAGCTACTGGTAGTGAGTTATTGTATTTCCTACCTTTTTATTGTAAACGTTTGTGCAAGAGTACGATCTTATGACACAGTCTTACAAGCCTTTTTTAATTTATAAAATACTATAAATGTATTTTGATGTTGGCAAATAGGATTTCCCACCATTTTAGTGGCTGAATGGCATTTTATCGTATGGCTATGATTTACCTAAACTTTATCCCATTGTCGGACAGTTTATTTTCAGCATTTGCTGTGATAAACAATACTTAGATGAACACTCTTATAGCTAAACCTTTGTACATTTTGTTTACTTAGAACCAACCTAGGGGCGCCTGGATGGCTCACTGGGTTAAGTGTCCGACTTCGGCTCAGGTCATGATCTCACGGTTCGTGGGTTCGAACCCCGCATCGGGCTCTGTGCTGACAGCTCAGAGCCTGGAGCCTGCTTCGGATTCTGTGTCTCCCTCTCTCTCTCTGCCCCTTGCCTACTTGTGCTCTCTCTCTCTCTCTCTCTCAATAAATAAATTAACGTTAAAAGAAAAAGGATCAAGTCCTGGAAAGGAATAGGAAAATAACAGAATAGTACACATTTTTAAGGCTTGGCTAAAGATAGCAACGTTACCTTATGGAAGGGTTTCATTCATTCATTTTCTGACTAGCTATGTATAAAAAAGTCCTTTACTTATGTCCTCGCCAACCCTGGGAAATTCTTACGCTTTTTTGGCAGGTTAATAATCAAAAAACGATGTATTATTTTTGTTTTCTAAGTTGACTTTATTAAAGTACAAATTATATACAGTATAATAAAATGCATTCACTTACATGTACAATTTTGGAGGTTTTTGGCACATAACCGCAATCCACACGAGATACGGAATACGTCCATCATTCCAAACAGTGCCCTCATGTCCCTTTGCACCCCCACTTCCCAGATAATCACTGATGTCTTTGCTATCACGACAGATTCCTTTTGCTTATTATTCTATAATGTCATATGTGTGGAATCATATGATACACACTCTTGAATCTGGCTTCATTTGCTCAACATAACATTGTTGAGATTCATCCGTGTTGTTGAGTATGTTGTGATTTTTAAATTTATTACTGGTAGTACTGAGTTATGTAGATACACTACAATTTGTTTACCATTTATCTGGTAATGACATTTAGACGTTGGTTTTTGAGTTTTCGCTTTTAGGAGTAAATGTTAACGAACATCAGCCTACAGGTCTTTTCGTAGACATGTTTTCATTTCTCTCGGATCAGTACCTAGGTATGAAATCACATGGTCATGTAATAAATGCATGCTTAACTTTATCAGAAAATGTCAAGCAGTTTTCCAAGGCCGCTGTACTATATTACGCATCGTACTATATTACGCATTGTACTATATTACGCGTTGTATATATTATACCAGCTGCAACAATGTACGAGTTCCAGTTGCTCCACATCTTTGTCAACAGTTGACATTATTAGCCTTTTAAATTTTAGTTATTTCAGTGCGTGTGCAGTAATATTTCATTGTGGTTTAAATTTGCATTTGCTGATGGCCAGTGACACTCGGCATCTCTTCATGTGCTTTATGAAGTGTCTGTTTAAATGTTGCCTACTTCTTAATTGGGTTATTATTGAGTTGGGGAAGTCCGTTATATACAGTGGTTACAAAGATGTAAAAGATCTGTATTGTTATAATTGTCAATTATTGACAGAATTGTCAAAGATTGCCAAAGCAATATACACATTCAATGCAATCCCAATCAAAATTGCACCAGCATTCTTCTCGAAGCTAGAACAACAATCCTAAAATTTGTATGGAACCACAAAAGACCCCAAATAGCCAAAGTAATATTGAAGAAGACCAAAGCGGGAAGCATCATAATCCCAGACTTTAGTCTCTACTACAATGCTGTAATCATCAAGACAGCATGGTATTGGCCCGAAAACAGACACCTAGACCAATGGAATAGAATAGAAACCCCAGAATTAGACCCACAAAAGTATGGCCAACTAATCTTTGACAAAGCAGGAAAGAATATCCAATGGAAAAAAGACAGTGTCTTTAACAAATGGTGCTGGGAGAACTGGACAGCAACATGCAGAAGAATGAAACTAGACCACTTTCTTACACCATTCACAAAAATAAACTCAAAATGGATAAAGGACCTGAATGTGAGACAGGAAACCATCAAAACCTTAGAGGAGAAAGCAGGAAAAGACCTCCCTGACCTCAGCCGCAGCACTTTCTTACTTGACACATCCCCAAAGGCAAGGGAATTAAAAGCAAAAATGAACTATTGGGACCTCATCAAGATAAAAAGCTTCTGCACAGCAAAGGAAACAATCAATAAAACTAAAAGGCAACTGACAGAATGGGAAAAGATATCTGCAAATGACATATAGGACAAAGGGCTAGTATCCAAAATCTATGAAGAACTCACCAAACTCCACACCCAAAAAACAAATAATCCAGTGAAGAAATGGGCAGAACACATGAATAGACACTTCTCTAAAGAAGACATCCACATGGCCAACAGGCACATGAAAAGATGCTCAACGTCGCTCCTCATCAGGGAAATACAAATCAAAACCACACTCACGCCAGTCAGAGTGGCCAAAATGAACAAGTCAGGAGACTATAGATGCTGGCGAGGATGTGGAGAAACGGGAACCCTCTTGTACTATTGGTGGGAATGCAAACTGGTGCAGCTGCTCTCAAAAACAGTGTGGAAGTTCCTCAAAAACGTAAAAATAGATCTACCCTATGACCCAGCAATAGCACTGCTAGGAATTTCCCTAAGGGATACAGGAGTGCTGATGCACAGGGGCACGTGTACCCCAATATTTATAGCAGCACTTTCAACAATAGCCAAATCATGGAAAGAGCCAAAATACCCATCAACTGATGAATGGATAAAGAAATTGTGGTTTATATACACAATGGAATACTACTTGGCAATGAGAAAGAATGAAATCTGGCCTTTTGTAGCAACGTGGATGGAACTTGAGAGCGTTATGCCAAGTGAAATGAGTCATACAGAAAGAGGCAGATACCATATGTTTTCACTCTTATCTGGATCCTGAGAAACTTAACAGAAGACCATGGGGGAAGGGAAGGAAAAAAAAGTTAGAGAGGGCGGGAGCCAAACCATAAGAGACTCTTAGAAACTGAGAATAAACTGAGGGTTGATGGGGGGTGGGAGGGAGGGGAGGGTGGGTGATGGGCATTGAGGAGGGCACCTGCTGGGATGAGCACTGGGTGTTGTATGGAAACCAATTTGACAATAAATTTCATATTAAAAAAATAAAAAAATAAACTTTTATTTTTTGATGCCATTGCATATAGTGTTATTTAAAAACTTTTTTACAAGTGTTTATTACTGATGTGTGAGAATACAATTGATTTTTATATATTGACCTTGCATTTTGTAAGCTTTCTCAATATCTTATTTTGTAGTTATTTTTTGTACATTCCTTAGGATACATAATTCTACAAATAAAGGTAGTTTCACTTCTTGTTTTCTAATCTGTTTTCCTTTTATTTATTTTTCTCACCTTAAACCACTCAACCACCAACCTCAATCAATCAATAAAAAAAAAAAAAAAGAAAAGAAAAAGAAAGCAAATGATGCTGAAGATTCAAATCTACAGAAGTGGTGAGAAAGGCCCAGTTTGAGAGATATTTGAGGCTGAAAAAGCAGTACTTAGATCCCCACAAACATGAGGATTATCCATTTAATCTCTAGTCTTCAAGAAGGACCTCATTTTAATTTGAAGTTGCTTTTGAGACAAGCTCAGAATTCCTCAGGGCCAACGGGTCTGACCCTGTCTATGTTTCACTACTACCCATAAGATATATAATGAATTTCAAGGTTTTGTTCATCTTATAAACATGACCAGACCCACACCTGCCCTTTCAGGAATTTATAATCTAGCAGAAAAAATTTTTCTAAAAGCATACATTTTTTATGGTGATCTTCTGTGCCCAAGAAAATCCTTCTCTTTGGTAGTAAAGATCTCTTCTTGCTGGCACTTATTTCTTGGGTCTCAGTGCCTCATGGACGGGCAACCGATTTCAATGTCATCTGAGTACATTTCTCTCTAGCGGCCTCAGCTTTCCTTCCTCATACCTCTGTCTCTAGCCTCATAATTGAAGACTTTAATTTATTCACCACACAATGTCTTTGCCCTCCTGCCATCTGTAATTTATGCCTTACACACTCTGCTGCCTGGTGTTATTTAATTCTGCTTTAAAAAATGACAAGAGTTTTGTGAACCAGTTGGTAGGAATCACCCCATTAAAAACATTGTTATGCATAACGGTGTTTAGAAAAAATTCCCAGCAGTGGATTTCAGTTTTGTAAGATAATGCTCTTTTTAGCACTACCCAGCTGGTGGTTACAGTTATCATTAATATTATAAAATAAAGATAACAGGAGCCCCAGGGAAAGAAGAATGACCTCTCAGGAGAATGCTAGGGTTTCTTATCCAGGTCTGAACAATCCATTCAGACAAACAAAAGGGAACAGCAACTATGCCAGAGTTGAACACGGATGTGGGTTTTCACCCCAGAGCAGACACTCTGAAGTGCTAAAATGTGCGGACTATATTGGACAACCATTGCCCTTTCGTTTTTTTCAATATCGCTTTTCGACAGGGCACACATTGGTCATGGAAACATTGAGAGTGTCCTAAGAAGTGCAGACAAATGATATGCTTTATTTTCTCTTCTCTTTGAAGGTTGTGCAGCCAACACTCTAATCTTTATCTCCTGACTGTAATGTCTTTCTTGGGTAATACTGGACAGAGAAAGGCACGGACACTATCCAACTGGTCACCAAAACCAATTCTTTCTGGACACACATTCAGTCCACACACCCCCGTTTCTGTGCTATGTGACTGAATTCTGGCCAATAGAAAGCAAGTGATATGTTCTCCTTCTGGGTTAGACCCATAAACCTGCCAATTTTTTTTTTTATTCCCTGCCCTTTTTCCTTTCACCAGCTTCGCCCAACCCGAGGAAACTTGGAAGTCTTGCTGAAGATAATCCAGCCACAAGATTGAAGAAGCCTGGGTTTCTGAATCAATACTTGGAGAGGATCCACTGTTAGGGACTGAACTGTGTTCCCCAAAAGCTCATTTGTTGAAATTCTAACCGCCAATATCTCAGAATGTGACACTGTTTGGAGATAAGGTCTTTATACAGGCAGTCAAGTTCTAGTGAGGCCATTAGAATTGGCCCTAACCCCATATGACTGGTGTTCTTATGGAAAGGGGAAACCAGATACAGGCACAGAGGGAAGACCCACGTGAAGAAGGGAGAAGGTGGCCACCTATAAGCCAAGGAGAAAAGCCTGGGACAGATCCTTCCCTGTAGCCCTTGGAAAGAACCAATCTACTGACACCTCAGTTTGGGGCTTTTAGACTCCAGAACAGTGAGACAATAAACTTCTGTTGTTTAAGTCACCCAGTTTGTGGTGCTTGGCTATGACACTGGCCGTGTCTAGTATCAACTAAGAGCTGCCCAGCTAACCCAAACTCCATTTTGGAATTCACAGAAGAAGGAAAGAAATAATTCCATTTTCTGTGATCTATTATACACTTGGGGTTTTTGTCAGAGAAACCAGTTTCAACTAATGGATGGGAAGAATACATTGAATGCCGCTATCAACATCTTGCATGTGGTTTTGTCCTCATCTCCCTCCAAAAAGGCCCATGTAAGTTTTGTGGGGATTGTCTTGAAGGACAACGGGAGAAGGAAGAGCATAGTGGAGTTGGGAGTTTGGTGCGATCGTGGACCCGGGCCAAGACGAAGGCTGGGAGAGCAGCTGTGAGGACAGGTCTTAGTTCCAGAGTGAAAAGCACAGCCCTCAGTCCAGCCACGAAGGGTAAGCCCCTGATGTTCCCATTTCAAGAGAGCCACATGTGCTTGACAAGCCTGGTACCTTGAAGGAGGTTCCCTGGCCAGGACATTAAACTTTTCATAGTTTTTAAAGCGTCCATTGGTGAAACCCTATGTTTCATCAAGCACGTAGAGCCATCCATGGAGGGAGTCAAGACCAAAAAATTATTAGACAAATTCGGTTCAAAAGCCTTTACGTTGGCAGGGCAAAGAGTCTGTGTGGGGTGGAGAAGGGTGTGGTGGCCTAGAGGAGAGGGGTGAAACCTAAGTGGGGTTATTGGGGCATCCACACAGGGGTATAGTCCACATGAGGGGTCGGATCTGAGCAGAAGAAGGATGGTTTCTGCAATGACCAGAACTGGTATGGACTAAGGGGGTAATCCATGGAAGAGGGAGGCCCAAGCAACTCGTGGGGGTTCACATAGGGTGAGGAGGGCATCTGTGCGGGGGGGAGGCAAGCAGCATGGGAGAACTGCTAGATGTTGAGGCACTGGTCGAATGAATAAGCATATTACTGACCGTGGAGACCAGCTGTCTCTCTACCAGAGAAGGGAGCTGCAAGTATGGACAAAAACACTGGAAAAAACTATAATTACCCCTGTAATACAGGTTAAATTTGTAGGCATTGATGTAAACATATGATTTTCAATATACTGTCTAGAGATAGCTATAGAAATAAATATAGATGTAAATGTGGGTGTGTGCATGAACTCACCTAATGCCCAAATATTGTTTCTAAATACCATTAACTACTAGCAGGGTCCAGGGGTCCTTGGAGAAATAGCAGGTTCAGATTCGGAAGTGGGAAAGTCCAAATGAGTCTGGAGTATCTTGTTGTAAAAAGTAATGAAGTATTCACAGAACAATGGGCACACAACAAAGACACAGCATGTAGCTTGACGGGGCTCCCACATGGTTAAACCAGGAACAATTGAAATACCAAAACCAAGAATGATTTTTTTTAAAGATTTGTTTAATCTTTACTTATTTTTGAGAGAGACAGAAAAAGAGCATGAGTGGGAGAGGGGCAGAGAGAAAGAGAGACAGAGGATCCAAAGCGGGCTCTGAGCTGACAGCAGCGAGTCTGATGCGGGGCTCGAACTCATGAACCCTGAGATCGTGACCTGAGCTGAAGTCGGACACTCAACCGACTGAGCCACCCGGGAACCCCCAAATCAAGAATGATTTAAAAAAATTATACCCCATTGAATAAGAGGAATCCATGAATTCATAGCCATATGAATAGATGAACAAATTAGAAGTTTCATAAGAACAGGATACGTACATAGTCTCAAAGTGTTTCTTCACGAAATACCTAATAGTTATGAAGGGGAAAACTTCATGAAAGAGAAGAAACCACCTTAGTCATTGTGACAGAAGCTAACAACATCCGTAATGGCACAGTCGAAATTGTACCCCCTGATCGGAGGTGGCCGGAAGAACACCCCACTTCTGTGACAAAGTTGCCAAAGACCCGAATCCAATCACGAGAAAACCTCAGAAAAACCCAAACTGGGGCTATTCTGTAAAACGAGTGGCCTATAATAATCAAAGTTGTCCAGGTGCTGAACACCAAGGGAAGACCTAGAAAATGTTCCAGATTGAAGGCGACGAATGACATGACAACTAAAAGCAACGTTTGACTCAGAACTGGCACCCCATAACCAAAAGGATGTTTTGGAAAGAACGGGTGAAATCGAATGAATCCTATTTTGGTGACTGTACTGTAGATTTGGTCCTTGTTTGTGAGAAATACACACTGAAGTATTTGGGTTGGTGGAGTGCCAACCATTTTTGGCATCAAGGTGACAATTTTCCCTCAAATGGCTCAGGGCGAGAAAAGTTCTTTGTGCTGGAGTGACAACTTTTCTCTAAGATTGAGATTGTTCCAAAATAAGACAGGTTTTTTTTTTTTAAGTTATCGGACCCATTGTACAGATAAAGAAACAAAGCCCCGAGATGCTTGAGGTGACCAAGCCAAGGTGTGATAACGCTAAGCCAAGACCCTTGCTTTACTGCGACATTTGCCCTAGAATCCGAGGGCATGAGAGCCAAGGAAATTATTTCATTAGGACGCAACCCCAGGTCTAAAACTCCACTCTGCACGGTAGCCGTGTGCCCTGACCACAGGGCCGAATTATTCTCAGCTTCGTTTGTTTTCTCCTGTAGTTATCTAAGGAACCATTCAGTGCCAATGTTCTATGAGTCTACACTGGGAAACGCAAGTGATACCAACTAGAATAATTTGGGGCTGGAAGGTTTGGGAATGTTTTTTGCTTTCATTGTGGTTTCCACCAGGTCCATAAAATAGAGAAGCTGTTACGTTACAGAGCAGTGGATCTCCTTTTATTGAAAGCCATGAGTGGTCTGCAAGTAGGAGTTGGGAATGGCGGTTAAATTATTCATCGTGACAGAAATAATTATCTTCATACAGGAGACAGAAGCTCAAATGCCTTTTAGGAAGTCAACTTGAGAAATGCTCCCCAGTGATCGTGAAAGTAATAAGATGTGTCCCAGACCCTATCGAGGAGCTCTGATTTTTTTTTTTCCCAACACTTGCAAAAAGTGCCCTGTGCTGACAAATGTCTGATTAACAAAATTAAGAAGAGGCTTGACTGCAGCATTAATCCCTCCCCGGGGCCTTTTATCTTCTGCATTTCTAGGTTGATTAGCTTTTCGGGTCAGATTTTTCTTTCTCCGCCTCATTCTTTATCATTGGCGGTCGAGCCAATATGATGGTTTTCTGCCACGACGGAGCTAGAGCCGAACTGTCTTTTTCCTAGGAGTTTCTGCTGCCCTAACAATTATGACCCCATTACGTCTCAAAACACAGACTAAAAAGCATCATTGACATCTTGTCACCTTGTCCTTCTAAGGTTCATAGTTTGCTTCAAAACGGAAATATACAAAAGTGGCAAAAATGTCTTAATTCAAACCCGCATGTGACTTGCATAGATCCCACGGGTCTTCGTCTTGTTTTGCAGTTGACTGGTGCACATGTTGGCCGTGGGGACAATAGGCGTGGATGGCGTGTCTATCCATATAGACATGGAATTCCTGAGCTGTGTCACTGAAACCTGGGAGCCAGGCAGGAAGGTGTTTACTCTTACCGTTATTATTTTCTTGTTGAACACATGAAAACTTGTAATTCCTACATGACTTTCCTTAAGCTGGAGAGCGATAAGTTGTGGAATTATGATTGGCTATGTGAACTCAAAAATGCCAATCACTGATTTGAGCATCAGCTAAGAATTGAATTGATTCATTAAACATACGTACGGGGTGATACAGGACAAGGCGAGGAAGTACGACTCAGCTGATGAACCATGCAAATTATTTTCATTCCTGCACTCAACCATTAGCATGGTTGGATGCATATATTTAGGGCTAAATTATATCTTTATATATAAGATCAGCTTCTTTACAGTTAATCCAGAAGGGTAGAATACATTTATTTTTCTGACCTGGTGGGAAAACATGTGACATAGCCCCAAATGGTACTTTGGCATTGACAGGTTATAAAAGAAGAGGGAAGAGAGAAAAATAATGAATGATTGCACAGAAGAATTTCAATTAAAAAAATTTGGTGTCAAGGAGAAAATAAAACATAAGAAGTCAAATGTTAGAGATTTGGAAAAATTAAGTGGAGCCAACATAAAGCAAGCAAAAGTTCATCCTATTCTTATTTTTAACTTGACATTTAAAAGGATATTTGCATGAATAATGCCAAAAAGTTGAGAAGAATCAGAAAGGGCCTGCGTGTATCTGCTGACTTGACCACAAAAGGGTCTCTCCTCAAGCCTTACATCCATCATTGCCCTGGACCCTGGGTGAGTCTTCTCCCCTTTTTTAGGGCTTTATTTTTCCACTACAAACTGTGAAATGGACCTAATCGCTCTCTAAAAGTACCCTAGGGGGCACCTGGGTGGCTCAGTCAGTTGAGCATCCAAGTCTTGATTTCGGCTCAGGTCGTGATCTCACGGTTCGTGGGTTCGAGCCCCGCGTCTGACTCTGCGTTGACAGCACGGTGCCTGCTTGGGATTCTCTCTCTTCCTCTCTCTCTGCCCCTCCCCTGCTCACTCTCTCTCTCTCTCAAAATAGATAAAATAAACTTAAAAAAAAAAATAAAGTGCCCTAGAATTTCATATTCTAGAACTCTATGGTTTATAATTGAATAAATTTCATGAGAAAGTCGAGGGTAGAGGCTGACAAAGGACAAGAGATCCATCCTTTCCAAACCAGCAACAGCAAGAAAGAATGAAAATAACCACCTGCAATTACTTCCAGGCCCTGTGAATGCGGAAGGGCAGACCCAGAGAAAAGTCTTCAGTCTGTGATGACGATCACCTAGGTGTTTGAAGTCTCTGTAAACTTCGGGCCCGATCTTTTTTCCCAGCTTTGCTCATTTTCCTTCTTCGGGAGGCAAAGATCCTTCTCTTCACCATTTCTCTGTTCTCATGGATATTACAGGGAACGTTCTGGGGCCCCGCCATTTAAAAGGAAAATATAAATATTTAGATTATACAGAAGTGCCTGAAGTGTGGAAATACAGGCAAATTGGCAGGCTTGGGCTGTCATAGTTGATTCGTCTTCTAAGAATAAAAAAAAAATTCTCCAATGGAAAACAGTATGATGTGAAAAGGGATATTCAGGGCGTATCATTCAGTGGATACCTTGTACTGCCAACTTGGTCTCTTTGGATTGTTGCGAGAACAGGCAAATCAAGAAATCGTAGGAGTATCTCAACCGTGTGGGGAAAAAGGAATGCAGAGATTATTACGCGTCCAACCCATTGTATGACATCTGGGTTTCTCCTTAGCGTTCTGGGCCTGGGCCCCACACGTCCCTTCCACACTCCTGAACTCCTGAAAAGTAACTACATATTAATGAGGCCAGAGTGATGGGGAAGCCAGCATTTCATCTTCGTTCCATCCAATGATCTACAGATCATTGAACCCATAAGACGAGCAGTTGGATCGAAGTTTCCATGGCATTGACCCAGATATTCTGGTTCATAAAAATACTAAATCCTTTAATGAAACACAGAATTGAGTTAATACGATTTATGTCACCCCTCGCCCAGGGGGCTGATGCTTTGTGGTGATTTGATTAAAGGGAGATTATAAAGTAGCTGCAACCCTTACTCATTTGCATTTGGTTCAAAGGAAGTGGCCCAAACGGAACGAAATAGGCATTTAAGTATAAGAAAAAGAGTTTTTCTTTTTATTAAGCATGGATGTGAAGCAACGTGCCAATAATTTGCATGACATTACGTAAGGACTAGAAAGGAAAACACGAAATTTGGCCTGGAAAAAAAAAAATCCGAGCCAATCATGTTAATTGTTTCCTCTGAACAAGAAAATTTAATAATCTCCATTCCCTCAATACATCAATCTCAAATTTGGTACTTGAAATTTTTCCTGTCTTATGGTGTTGAGGGGTGCGTATTTTAAACACACGTTGGGTGTTCTTTTTCCCCCCTTGGAGGAAGAAAAAGAATAGAAGTAAGCACTCATGGGGTGCCCTTTGATATTTGTTTTATTGTTATTCGCATTTTACCAGTAAAGAAGTTGAAGCTGAGTGAGTCAAGTGTTAATACTAGCAAGAAACAAAACAAATTTAAATCTATACCTGGGTATCTTGAAAGCCCACCTGTTTCCACCTCACCATGCTTTCTTCTCTTCTCTTTACATCTTGAGCAAAGAACACTTCAGTTCCTCAGTTAAGCATCTGGCTCTTTTTAAAAAAATTTAATATTTATTTAATTTTGAGAGACAGAAAGACAGAGCATGAGCAGGAGAGGGGCAGAGAGAGAGGAAGACACAGAATCCGAAGCAGCGCCAGGCTCTGAGCTGTCAGCACAGAGCCCGAGGCAGGGCTCGAACTCACGGACTGTGAAATTATGACCTAAGCCGAAATCGGACGCCTAACCCACTGAGCCACCCAGATGCCCCAAGCATCCAGCTCTTGAATTCTGCTCAGGTCATGATCTCACAGTTGGTGGGATTGAGCCCCGAGTTGGGCTATGCATTGATAGTGCGCAGTCTGCTTGGGTTTCTCTCTCTCCCTGTCTCTCTCTGCCCCTCCCTGTCTCTCTCTCTCTCAAAATAAACAACAACAAAAAAACTTAAAAAAAAACCTAATCTACTCTTCAATTCCAGAAACGATGTATTTACCAGAAAACGCTTATCTACTTAATATTCTATGTTACTTCCTTGGACGTGATTATGGGTTTACTCCTATCTTCCCCTATGAAACAGTGATACACATTTCGCTCAGGTGGAGCTAGGTGTAATTGTCATGTGGTTCTTATAATGTCATGTGTCCAGTGACAGTAAACTTGCAGGGCGTAGATGAAAATTACACCATGTTTCTTGCAGATCGCTGATACAAACAGGTGACTGGTTGGTGGTAACTATTTACAAGACGCCTACAGGTCCCTGTGCATCTATTTACTTAACTAAGATGCCAGATGTGTGGAAAAAGAGCTGATTCAAGAACCCTGAGAAATTATAGAGGAAATGCTAATAAAATATTAGAGGGCAGATCACAGATCGTCAGACCAATGTGAGATCCTATGGTGATGAAGGAGAACCGGTACTGGAGAAAGAAGAGGAGGAAAATCGGGCATGAGAACAGAGCATGTCAATGTTCGAGGCATGACGAGTCGACAAGCGGCAATCAAAATAGAACAGCAACCTGTAAGGAAGAGAAGTCAAAACTGTGCCTTGCTATGAGGTTGACGATAATCGTTCGACCATACCTATCTCTCCTTCCAAACGAATCATATAGAAACGCTCACATTTTATTAATAATGACGAAGCTGTGCTATAATGGTGTATGGTAGGCTGAACTCTGCTGGTATTGTAATAAATCCTGTTCAAAGGCCACCACCCCAGAGGGCAATTCGCAAGTGAGTTCTAGACTGTTCTATATAGTCTCCCTAGAGCCAGATTTAGGGTCTGGCACAGAGAAAGTGCTCAATGATTACTTGTTCAATGAACGAAAGAATAGGACCGAAAGAGAAGTGCCAAAGCCTAACATTGTTAGCTTTTAATATTAAAAGAAGAAAGCACAAGACATTCACAGATAAGTGTCAGTGTTCACGTAGAGTACACGAGCTGTGGACAGTGAAAGCACGCTTACTTGAAGGAAGGGGTAAGTGCTGAGAAGGCAGTTAAGAAGGTCAGTGGTGAAAGACCGCTGTGCAGATTGATCCCCGCCAGTGAAGGTGGCTGCGGGAATCTGCTGGAACTCCTGTCTTACACACAGAGGGTTGCATCACAGCATCTTGCTTGTAACTCCTTCAACGTCTGTTAGAATTGCAAATAGCTTTGGACAAAATTACATATTGGCAACATCACTGGAAAAATGATTATGTGGCATAAATCAAGAGTATTTATGCCTTCCAAATGGAGCCAAATCAAAGGTCTTTGATGTGCAATAAAATCGAGGTCCAACGATGAATTAGTAGATGGTTTTAATAAGGCTTTAATGAAGACAGTAGCCGCTTTACATGACTCAGTATCAATCTCAAAGTTTCCTGCAATTTTGACACGAAATTAACGTTAGCGTGTTGTGTTACAAAACACTGGTAGGCTAATGGATAGATATTGCCTTCTATAAACATGATGTTAAAGTACAAGGGCACACACATCTCAAGATGTTCCAAGAAATAGGAAATGTGTGTCTGATTACCGGGTAACGGCCATGCAGCCACGGGAGAGGAAGATCTTCCTCCAGCTGTTCGCCGTCTCCTCTCGGCCACTTCTAGCTTCTTGGCTCCCTCAGCAAGACCGCCTTGGGACAGACGCTTTCGATGGAGAGAATCTGAGGCAAGTAAAATCAAATGTTGGACGCTGGTTGGCAAAAGTTGGAGGAGAACGTTGTGTCCCTCGACTTCCGAGCCTTTGCGCCCATGCGAGACCCATCGTGCCTTTCAGGATTTAGTAAGAGAAGGGAAATGGGGCTTTGTGAGACTCCAGTAGAGGGGTGATGGCCTGGAGCCAACAGAAGCGAGTGGATAAAAGAATTTAAGTAACAAAACAGACGAACATGGGGCGGAAAAAGGAGAGGCAAACCAGGAAACAGACTCAACTACAGAGAACAAATTGCTGGGTGGGGGGGAAGGGGGAGCTAGCCGATGGGGATTAAGGATGCACTTGTGGTGAGCACGGAGTGTTGTGCGGAAATGTCAAATCGCTAAATTCTACACCTGAAACTAATATTACAGTGTATGTCGTTAGCTACCTGGAATCTAAATAAAACTTTGGACATAGGAAAAAAAGGGGGCACCTGGGTGGCTCAGTCTGTTAAGCAACCGACTCTTGATTTCAGCTCAGGTCATGATCCCATGGTTTGTGAGTTCGAGCCCCACGTCGGGCTCTGCACTGATGGTGAGAATCCTGTGTGGGGGTTCTCTCTCTCCCCCTCTCTGCCCCTCCCCTGCTTGGGCTCACACTCTTTCTCTCACACACTAATAAATAAATAAATATTTTTTTTTAAAAAAAAGGAAAACAAAGAATAAGGGCAAATAGGGGGGCGATTTAGAGTTCATGTTTTTATTTTACTGTGGAAAGACCACTCAGTGTGGTGTTTTCCCCTTTAACACACGTTTAAGTGTACGTTCCTGTTGACTGTAAGTACACGGGTATAAAGCTGATCTCTAGAACGTGTTCATCTTATTTGATTTCATGAGGCCTGATGGTAACTCCCTGTGTCTCCCTCCTCTGGCCCCTCGCGGCCACCATGTCATTCTTTAATTCTGTGAGTTTGGCTATTTTAGACACTTCATACAAGTGGAGTCATGTAGTGCATGTCTTTCTGTGACTGGCTGATTTCACTGGGCGTAATGTCCTCGAGGTCCATCCATGTGGTTGAACCTTCCAGAATTTCCTTCTTTGTGAAGGTTGAATATGTTATAGAACACGTTTTCTTTATCCATTCGTTTACCGATGGTCCTTCGGGTTCTTTTCACCTCGGTCAGTGCTGCAATGAGCACAGGAGTGTTGATATCTTTTTGAGATCTTGATTTCAGTTCTTTTAGAGGAATACCTAGAGGTGGGATCGCTGGCTCAAAGGGTACACTATTTTACAGTTTTTGAAAACACTCCATACTGTTTTCCATAGTGGCTGCACCATTTAGCATTCCCACCCACAATATGCAAGGATTCCATGATTTTTCTTCTTTTGTTAAAAATTGTTTTTAATGTTTATTTATTTTTGAGAGAGAGAGAGTGTGAGCAGGGGAGGGGCACAGAGAGAGGGAGACACAGAATCGGAAGCAGGCTCCAAGCTGTCAGCACAGAGCCCGACACGGGGTTCGAACCCACGAACCGGGAGATCATGACCTGAGCCGAAGTCGGAGGCTTAACCGACTGGGCCGCCCAGGCGCCCCATGTTTTTCTTCTTTACTTAGCTATGATGGTTCTAGGAAAAATCTAACAAAGATGGTCTCCCCTGTCCTATGACTTGTGAACGTCTCCCAGAAAGTACGACCTTGGAATCCCATTCAGTGATGGGCAGGAATGATTTTTTTTTCCCCCAAGGGGACTGAAAGGCACCAGTCATAGAGGAAGCAATGGATGTTCTTTTCCATTCTCATATGAAAAAGGTGCAGTTGAGAATCCCAGATTGCTCACTGCATTAACAACAAGCCATACGCATTCTCTGATGTGTGAGGAGAGAGCAGTGAGCGGGGAGGAAAAAGGGGGTCGGGATATGTCTGAGGAAATATACAGTCTGGAGTCATTGTGGACAGAAAGGTGGAGTGGAGTCCCATAGGAAGCCCGGGCAGTTGGCAGGTGGCATAGAAGAAACGCTGCTCCCTTTCCGCGGGGAAAGGTGGGCAGAGCCCCTGATTACCTCCAATTCAACCAATTCCTTCAAGCTTCATGGACCCATCTGGGTGGAGGGTGTCCACATCTCGTTCTTTCCGATTAGAATTTTTCTTTTCAAAGTTTATTTATTTATTTATTTATTTATTTATTTATTTTGAGGGGGGGGGGAGAGAGAGAGAGAGAGAGAGAGAGAATGCCAAGCAGGTTCCACACCACCAGCGCGGAGCCAGATGCGAAGCTCGATCTCACGCACCGTGAGGTCACGACCTGAGACGCCACCAAGGATCGGAGGCTTCACTGACGGAGCCACCTGGGCGCCCCTCCGAATAGAAATTTATTCACCCGAAAGAGAACTCAGCATTTTTCTTTTTCTCCGCTGGGGCTATTGTGAAGGGAGAGCCACTGTGCCGTAAGGGATGTGGGACTGCCTGAAGCGTCCCCCTCGTGGGAGAATCCTCGTGCCTGTCCCTGAAGCCGTCCTGTGCTTGTTCAACATGCAGCTCTGGTCTCTACAGCAGGACGCTGTGCCTGATAAGACTTGTACGGATAGGAAGGCAGCTGTAAGTGTATCACAATGAGTGTTTCCTGTGGTAAATACTGGTTCGTAATAAGATACCCGGTGTCGTTCAGCACTTCACCACATGTGTTTGCTTTTGGGCTGAAGTTGGTAAACCCCGCAACACGCACAACGTCTAAAAATCCCCAGGTGGTGAAACACATACACGAGCCGCATGCCTCCTTGCGGTACATCAGGGAAAGAACCCTGGTGTAGAGATGAGAAACCCGGGTCCTTGTCCTGGAGGAGGCCTGACATCTCCCCAGCAGTACAACGTGGGTGAGTGACCTCATCTCTCCACCTCACTGTTCTAGATTTTTTAAATGTTGATTTATTTGAGACAGAGAGAGAGAGACAGAGACAGAGATAGAGCACGGGTCGGGGAGGGCAGAGAGAGAGAGGCAGACACAGAATCCGAAGCAGGCTCCGGACTGATGCAGGGTTCAAACTCCTGAACCGTGAGATCATGACCTGAGCCAAAGTCAGACGCTTAACCAACTGAGCCACCCAGGCGCTCCATCCACCTCACTGTTTTAAATATCAAGCAGGGGCGCCTGGGTGGCTCACTGGGTTGAGCATGGGACTTGGGCTCAGGTCATGATCTTGTGGTTGGTGAGTCTGAGCCTCGCGGGGCGCTGCACTGACCTTGTGGAGCCTGCTTGGGATTGTCTCTCTCTCTCTCTCTCTCTCTCTCTGCCCCTCCTCCACTCTTGTTCTCTCTCTCCCTCTGAAAGTAAACAATAAAAATTAAAACTTAAAGCAAATAAATATCGAGCGCAAGTATTTGAGTTGCTGTATTCATAGTTCCTTCCCCACCCCGAGGTCCCCCCACCTGCGGAAGCAAGTGCACGGCCGACCCAAACCACTGGGTGTTGGGCATGCGCACAGTCTGGTAATCCGCGTGTTTCCAGGCGACTTGTGTTGATGTACTGAGCAAAGCCGCCACGTGACTTTGTTACTCGCTCAGGAAGGACCCCAAACGCATTTCACGGAATCCAGCTCCCTTAGGCCAGTTATTTAAACGGCCCTGGCAAGCGATGGGAGAGCAGTCCCCGAGTCGGAACGCTCGGGGCCCCTCGGAAGCACAGGGAGCCATAGCAGCTCGAGGCCCAGCGCCCTTCATGCCCCCAACAGCCACCTGCCCACTGCCTCGGGGACGGCAGGTGCACAGAGAGAAGCGGCCGGGGCGGGATCGACGCAGACTCGCTGAGGAAACTGACAAATGGCTCCGCGGGGAGGACAGAATCTAAAGAAACCGTTTTTCTTCCCTTCCCTTGCACCTTGAGAGCGAGGGTTGAATTACTTTCTGACTTGATTCACGGCCTCTGAGAAGCTGGTTAAAGGGCCCTCTGTCTAAATGTTTGTCTGACGCCCTCAGAGCTACAGAAGACAGGATCCACGGCTCCGGACGCATCTCTCCCCGCCGAAGTGCACATACGTCATCGAAGATGACAGGACACCGTGTCCATTTGCTGGCCGGGGCGGCCTGTCTTGTCTGTCGAAACCGACAGCCTTCTCTGTGGCTGGCCCATCGGTATTTTCGACGTGATCTATGGACTCCCTTTCTAATTATGTTCTTCAGGAAAACACGCACAGCCGACCCACACCACTGGGGGAATGTTCTCCCGCTCTGGGAAGCAGAATGCTCACTGCTGTGTGAGCACAGGCCGGCTTCACCTGCCAACACGGGGGACCAAGGCCCGTGCCTCTGTGCACAGCGGCTCTTTGAAGAGGAACCCAGGCTCTCCTTCTGGACGGCTCTGTGGGGCTGGGGGCCAGGAGCCCCAAGACCCAGTTTCCAATCCCGTGTCTGCTGCGCGGAAACAGTGTCACCTCCCCTCTTAGCGTCCATCTCGAGGAAGGACGGTGTTATCACGGACCTGACGGATTTTCCGGGAAGAGAAAAAGAGAAGTGACGACCCGAACCTTGTGTATAAAATGGAAACATATAGTGGAAAGCTTGTGATCACTATTTTATCCTTGTGATCCACATTTAGCATTCTGACGGCGGAGGTGATACTGTATTCATCATGGGTTAGACGTTTTCTGTATTTTAGGATGCTTTGCCATCGTGGGGCTCTGTGGACTTGGGGAATGACTCTGTCCCCTAGCTAGCTGGAGGTTAATGGACTTGCTTGACAGTATGACTTTGATATGAAAACCAGTCGAATGCGAGCCCAAATCCCTGCCGCCCTCCCTTCATCAGGCTGCTATAGCCGGGGACCCTCTTCCTCTGCCCTAAAGGCGGGCACTCCCGACCCACGCCCCAGAGCCTGTCGGGATTGTTCAAATGAGCTGCCCTAAACCTGCTCAGCTTGAGTATTTAGCCTTGCCCATTCCTTCCACTGAAATAGAGCCTTTTGCCCACGGCCCCCCTCACTCCCGCCGCCTCCTGGCTGGCCCCGGTGCTTCCCCGGGTGGCCCCGAGCCATGTGCTGTGCCTTCCCTCTCTTTAGGGATCTGTGACCATAAACTTCTTCCTTTCTGAGAGTCATTGCCAGAGCTGTATGTCCTAACATACCTGACTGAAACAAATCCGAGGTATGTTCTAAAACAGGCGCCCCAACAAATACGTTTTCGGAATGAAGGAATCCATAGGACGCAAAATGCAATGCCTCAACCTCTGGGTGACAGGCTTGGGGCAGCTGGAGGCCAGTGCGTGCTCTCTGCTGCCCGTCGGGATCACCTGGGACCTTTTGGGAGCTGCCCGGGTCTGGGACCCTTCTCAAAGCAGGCATCTCAGCACCTTGTGTGTGTGCGCGTGTTGCACGTGTGTGTGTGTGTGCACCCACGTGTGTGTTTTCATTCAACTTTGTCCCATGAGATGCTCAGCCAGGACTGAAAACTCCTGGTGTGGCTCACCTGTGAATGTTTCTCAAGCTTTAAAATATTTTCCTGAAGGACCACGAAGGAAAAAAAAAATATTTGAGAAAGACGATTTGATAGAGGAAAACCTCAAAATATTAGATCCTATAGATGAATCCTTCTTGGTGCAAAAAGAACACATTTGCCACAACTTTGAAATGAAGTGGCAAGAGGCAAGTCTAACCCCCTTCTCCCCGCCACACCAGGGCCTGAGCTGATTAGGAAACCACCACGCCCGTTCAGGTAAGACAGTGGCTCACAATAATACGGCCTTTCGGGTTTTCATTTCGGCTCTGAGCTGTCTGGTGGAAGGCTCAGCTTCAGGGACATATAATTCAGTGTCTTGGATCTGGCCCTGGGGGCTGCTGAGATAGTTGATGTAGTGATTTTACTCGTGAGGGAAAAATTAATTGAACCCTCCTCGCCAGTGCGAGAGCTTTTTTGGAAAAAGCCAGAATTCCCCTTAGGAAACCCAATTTTAAGTTAACATATAGTAATGTTAATCTGGAGGCAGGTGGAGCTGGAGAGAGAAATCTGTGGGGCACAGGCTGGAGAGGGTTTCTCTTATCTGGCCCGTCCTCGGCCAGCTGTGTGATCTTGGCCACACCCTTCTTCAGGTTCCTTCTCTGTAGGCGGAACTGAAATAATCCCATATTCCTCTTGGGCAGCAACAATAAAAATGAATGAGGTAATGTCTTTGGAGAGATGTGAGTTCCTTGGAGAGCATTGCCATAGAACACACACACACACACACACACACACACACTCATATACTTTGTCTTTTCATGTACCTTCTCAGTCTAACAAACAGGAAAGTATAACCAAAAAAAAAACCATAATTCTACCCCAACCGTTATCTTTAAGAAAACAAAAGCCATCTGTCCCCCACAGAGCGGCAGGGAGAGTCACTGCTAATGTCCCTGGCAGGTTGCAATTGGAAAAGGATGTTGTGTGCTGTAGCCACAGCAGCTAGGACTCCATGTGTTCTGTGGGGATGACCCCATCTGGGGCTCAGGGAGGACCTCAGACGTGTTTTCAAATGTTTGGACTCCGTCAAATCCCTGTTGTGTATTCTTTCCCCTACTAATCGCTATGGTGTTTAATTGTTAAAGCCATGTGTGTTTCAAGGGAAATGGAATCCATATGTTTCCGATTCATTTGCACTGAGCTCATCAAATCGTTGTTTTGTAGGAGTTGTTTGCTGTCCAGGAAAAATCCCCAAGTGCCTCCTCATACACCGTTCTATGCTTTTCAACATCTTTAAAACAGGAAGCAAAGCCCACTATCAATAGTGCTGAAATCCCCTCCTCCTCTCCCAGAGCTTTTGAATGATCAAAGAAGATATCTTGTAGAAGGGCTTCCCAAAGCAGGTTCCATAGAAGCACCAGGGTGGAGACCGAATGAGACAAAGTGAAGCAAGTTTCTTTTGTTGAGTTTTTAAGACCTTTAATAGGAAAGCTTGCAAAGGTGAAGGTTTACTCCTTACAAAGGGGATTCACTCATTCAGTACACATAGAGTGAGCACCTACTGTGGACCAAGACAAAATTTTTGATGCTAGGCGTGTTGCCATGGAAAGGTAGTCTGTCCTCAGGAAGTGTTTATTCTATGGGGGATTTCCCAAACATATTTAGGTCACGGAAATCAGTACTCTGAAAATCAATCTCTAAGAAATACTAGTTCGTAGTGGGCACCAAATGTAAGCCCAGGGCACCTGGGTGGCTCAGTTGGTGGAGTGTGTCCAACTTCGGCTCAGGTCATGATCTTGTAGTTCATGAGTTTGAGCCCTGCATCGGGCTCTGAGCTTTCATCATGGAGCCTATTTCGGAGCCTCTGTTTCCCTCTCTCTCTGCCACTCACTCTCCCTCTCTCTGTCTTTCAAAAATAAACTTTTAAAAAAAAATGTCAGTCCAGCTAACCTGAGGGCCTGTGAGCATATGCTCAGATTAGAAACTCTGACACCAATCTACACTTCTTTGTCTTAGGATATATTCTCTGAGAGAGAGAAAAAAATCAACAATTAAAAAAGGTCAGGTTTGGATAAACACTGTGAAGACAGCAGTCGAGCTCGGTGGGATGAGAGCAATTTTCTACTATGTAAAAGAAGGGACATTTGAGTTGTGTGTTAGAGTTCCCCGGAGAAATATAGCCAATATATACATGGAGAGAGAGGGTGGAAGATTATCGAACATGCTTACGAGGGTACGGAGGCCAAGTAGTGCCACAGCCTGTCATCTGCCAGCCCAACGAAATGGGACCCCATGGAAAGATCTGGAGGAGGGAGTGGGGAGGTAATTGTGTTCCCAAATTCGTTTTTGTGCTGAAATCACAGTTAAAGACGACTCTGAACTGAAAACAACAGAATGTCAGCGATCAGAGAAAAGTGAAGAGTATCTATGGCCATTATCAGCCCAGACACAGGAAATGACCATTTAAATTTGCATGAGCCCCGAGCACATGGGTCCCGTGGGATGGAGATGGGGGGTGGTCAGCCTGAGGAAAGAAAGAGGCCAGGGGTATTCCCTCCATTACTCCCGATGGAAGGTGTTGCTGCTTCCCAGTGAAGAAATGAACTGTGTTACTTATTAGGTCCTGTGTGTGTCTGTGTGTGTGTGTGTGTGTGTGTGTGCATGTGTGCATGCGTGTGTGTGCGTGTACACATAGATTGTAGAGGACTTTTTCTTTTTGTGTAGAACCTTTCTTAATCAGTAACTCCCTCTTCCCACCGGGTGACCTTTGGCCACTGTGACACCCGGACTGTCCGGTAAGAGCACACCATTCTCCTGGTCCCAGTGGCTTGTTCTCCTCTCCTGGCCTTTCCCCTCCTCTTCTATCCACTTACCATGGGGATATCTCCCATATCTTCTTGGGGAGATCCTGCTTTCATTTTCAAGAACTGGACCACGTGTGCCTCCTTCCGAAGTCGTTCCTGATTTTCCCCAACTAAATTTAGTCTACCATATTTGAGGTGGGCCTTTGGCATATTGGGAGCTACAGCAGTGATAAAGCCAGAGAAATCAGAAATCAAGTTCTTCGATCAAAGGATGCACAATTGTATCGATATTGGAGGAGGTACAGGTTAATTCTTGACAAGTGGTCTATAACTCAGAAGAGGCAATCAGAGGGCCCCTGGCAGGCCGTCAGCGGAGCATGAGACTCTGGACCTTGGGGTCATGAGCCCGAGCCCCTTACTTAAAAAAATAGTTTTAAAAAAGAGGCAATCAGTCCATCGGGCAGCGTGCCATCTTTCCCTACACCCGTTTCACACCCAGTGAATTTTACCTGCCAACCAGGATCATAGGGACTCCTGGATTCCTACGAACAGCACATCAGTGTGGCCTTGGCATCTCAGAGTCCTCTTGGAATGATGCACTTTGCTCCTCTTTCCTACTTTCAGAATTTGAAGAATAAAGCAAATGGAGCAAGAAGGCAGCGCGGAAGCTCGTAAACTTGGAGCCGTGGCCAGAGAAGGAAGCAGGAACCTCCACCCCCTCTTCTCCCACTTGAGTCCCTTGGTGCCATATCTCTTCTGTGGACGTGATTTCCACACTGTGGAGTGCCGACAGATGAGGGCCAATGGCTTACCCAGCTCCAGGCTGTCCGAGCCAAGTGTCCTGCTGAGGGGGGCAAGTGCAGTGGGTCTCACACAGAAGGACAGAGAAAGACCAATGGTTCAGCCATTTTATTGCCTCTCACCCTTTCTCTGTGATCAAAAGCAAGAGACCCATTGCTCAAGGATCCATCTTGTCTAGTGACAAGTTTATGTCACTGGAAATGTGGGAAGATTCCGTTTAATGTACTCATAATGCTCAATTCTCAATGACTGCAACTCTTTTATCTCAAGAAAGCACAAATCTGAAATAATCTCCCAACCAGCATGCTGAGAGGCACACACATCTCCCATGCACTTAGTCAAAACCGCACCTGATAAACATTTTAAACTCAACTCCTATGTGGCAAGGCAAGATGCTCATGGCAGCGTTCTTTGGACAATATCCCTGGCACAGAATTTTGGTCCTCTTTTCTGACCCAGCACATTCTGCCTCATTATTGTTTATGTGTTGATCATATTTTTACTACTAATTCAGGCTCTCTCTCTTTTTTTGAGTTTATTTATTTATTTTGAGAGTGTGTGTGTGTGTGTGTGTGTGTGCATGTGTGAGTGGGAGAGGGATAGAGATAGAGGGAGAGAAAGAGAGAGAAAGAAAGAATCACAAGCAGGTTCCATGCTGTCAGTGCAAAGCTCAACTCAAGGCTCAAACTCATGAACCATGGGATCATGACCTGAGCCGAAACCAAGAGTTGGACGCTTAACCGACTGAGCCACCCAGCATCCCTAATTCAGGCTTTCTTAACGATTGAGAATTTACAGTTCTAGGCTGTCTTGATCCCCGCCAGCACCTTGTCCCATTTCTGGCCTGTAATAATTTTGGTTAACATATATTGAACTTCCTTCCTGTGCAAGGCACTGTTCTGGGCACTCTACCTGTATTAACGTATTGAATCTTTACCTTGACCCTAAAGAGACATGCATTTACCATCCCTAGGTCACAGAGGAGAAAACTGATGGACAGAGGGGTTTCTGTCCCTTGTCTACCCAAGTGGAAAGAAAAGAAAGTAGTTTTGACTCCATTTGATTTCACAACCCCTTTTTCCACGATACTATGCAATATTGCCTCTGTGGTGGGTTCTCCTTTAAAGAAATTTGTGTTGAATGAGTGTTATTGAATGGACTAAATGACATTAAGAGTGGAGAGCTTTTTCAAAAGGTACCCATAATTTACCCGTGGACGAATGTTGCCTGGTATATAGAGAGAATAAATCAGCACTATTTGTAACGTGGCCTTCATACTTTATTTGTGCTGGTTAAGCCAATGGGTATTGCATATTTATGCTATTTATTTTAAGACGGATCATCGAACGTTCCCTCTGTGTCAGGTATCAGACTTCCCTCTGATTTTATTTTTGCCTATTTTATTCTAGTTTGCTTTATTTTTACCTCTTCAGTACATATATTCTCTCTTACAGGAGCTAAAAAGGTTTAACTAGCAAAGAGTTAGAGAAGCCCCAGATGACAGTCGCCAGACAATAACAGAGCTAATCCACCCAGAGAAACCCACTCTGAACTGAGCTTCAATAATTGATTTAATAACGGGTGATAGCCACGTGGCTGCAAAGAGTGTGAAGATGCTTTTGTTGGTTTCTCCGCTTTCTCTGATGCACTCTTTGATAGCTGCTATGACAAATTACACAGATGCACTAGTGATGATGACAACAGAAGGAAGCGCCATTTTGACAGTACGACAATGACCAAATCCCATCACGTGGGGCCTGGGGCAAGTAACACAATCCCAGGAAAATACAAATTTTATCTGTGCACTGGTTGAACCCCGGGGTTTCACCCCACCGTGAAACCCACTCAACTGTGCTAACTGAGCCATTTGTAATTCTGATAGCGATCAGCGCAAGACTGTCTGGACCAAGGGGAGGGGCCCAGCCTCCATTTCTGCAGAGCACGTTGGCGTGCGTGAGACCTTTCCTGTTTCATCCTGCCGGGAGCTCAGTTAGGACAGCCCAGTTCGCAGTTCATCTGACCTGGGCACACAGCGAAAGGAAATCAGGAGTCCAGAAAGCCTTGTCCAGGGGCTACAGGGAAAGCCAACGGTAAGGTTGTGCCTCTACTCACCTGGCAAATAGGGAGAGATAAGAGTCTGCGTGCAGGAAAGATACGTGCTCTCTTCTTACCAGGGATGTGGCTTCTAGCTTACCTAGGTTTAACATTTCCAACTGGGTTTGTAATCCTCTAAGAGGTGTGATTTTGAACAGGCTCCACATTCTTAAAACATGTCATGTTGTAAGCGAGCGTCCATGTTTCAAAGTTCCCTTTACAAAAATACTCAGGGTTTACTTTCCCATAACTGGTGCTTTCCAGCGTAGCATTTGATTTACAAGCCCCAATTCACTATAGAGATTTCCAAATTCTCAGATTGTTATACAGTGAAAGGGCAACAAATAACTTTGAACGATTTTGTAAGTAAGACTCAGTTTTCCAGACTTCCATAGGCAGGCAACATCCATTTCTAGGCTTGTGTGGGACAAGTCCCCATAATGGAATAGCCCAGACCGTCTCTTAGAGTTCAGTGACAATTCAGAAAGCAGGGCACCTAGCCACCTGGAATTTAAGAGACCCATATTTAATCTCCAGAAAATAGGCACGGCACTAAAATCCGCATGATATTAGATTTATCTGAATAATAAAATCATGAGTGATTATAATGAACAATGAATAATGGTTACCATTAATAATCACAGTTATTACTAAATTGATTTTATCACTGCCCGCCTCACATTTGCACCTAATATAAAAATATGATAAGGTTAGGTTTCAAGAGGCAAGTAATAATGATAATAACATAGTAAAATCCTTGAAGGATCTCATTATGTCACAGGGTAGATATCCCACTGCTCAAATAATAGCCACCATATGCATATTAACACAGAGTGCGCCATATTTCTGCAATGAGAGATAGTCTAATGGGAAGGTGCTGACTGTGTCCTCTCCTACCAAAATTCTAGAGGTATTCTCCTGTTTTCAGAATAATCTTTAAAATCTCAGTTTGGAGACCTAGCTCATATAGCTGTATATACAAAGGAATTTACTGCAACCAAATTGGTGGGATAACCCCCCTTCAATAAAAGAAGAAAAAAAGAACAAAGATAAAAAAAAGAAATGAAAGGAGAGAATAGCAAACACACATGCTTATTAACAGATTACAGGCTGAGCAAATGACAGTGGGCTTATACTTTAGGATGCAGTGTACCTGTGTGAAAGGACTGCATTGACTGAAAAGGATGTATATTCTATTTTTAAGTAAAAACTCAGGAAGTTTCACACTAAGTGGTACATGGCATGTCCCATTTTTGTTGCTAATGAAGAAAAAGAAAGACGGAAAGGAACACAAGACTGGAAGAAGGGGGAGGGGAAGGGAGAAGGGGGGAGGGAGGGAAGGAAGATGGGAGGGTGAGGTGGCAGAAAGGGAGGAGGTGGCCAAGTTCACATGTTCTACATGGCCTAGAACATGTGAACTCGGTGTTCACATGAGCACCGAAGAATGCATGGAAAGGCATCTGGAAGGACATCAGGGGGCTGTTAACGTTGCTCTGGAGAAAGAATTGGAGGGACAGGAGTGAACCATCCATTCTAAAAACATATGTAAACCTCTGTTTTGTTTTACTCATTGCAGCCACTTTTACCGTTTTTGTGATACTGAAGAATTCTAAAGAAGTAAACACACACACACACACAGAACCACACACACACACACACAGAACCAAAGCAAACGATAACAACAATGAACACGTTCCACCGAGTCTCCTTGACTCTGTAGTACTTCATTTCCAGAGGTTGAGGGCGGATGTAGTGTGATGTAACGTAACGTTATTTTCACGTATATCTTTAACAGATGCACATTACAAAACAATACCCACTGCCAAATAGACCAGTGGTGGGGAACATCAGAAAAGAGATATATTTCAACCAGTGATAGTTGCTATTTATTGACTAGTTTATTTTCAACGAGAGGTACTTACAATACACAGTATTGACATCATTTTTTGTTATTGACAAAGTGCTTTCATGCGCACCATTTGATTTCATCCTCAGAGCAGAAACCTTAAGCTTCCTTTAGATGAAAGAGTAAGTGCCTAGATCCTCCCTGAATTCTACATCAATAAACATTAAACTTTGGCTTCAATCTGTTAGATTTAGAAGCTGGCGATGCTGTTTCTACCGAGGAGAAGAGACTTCGTGTAGGACCTCCGCAAGAAGTGTATGAAGAGTGCATTATGAAATATACAAACCACTATAATTATTAAATACTATAAGTAACAAAAGTAATAATAGCAGAAAATTCACCTTTGGTCTAAGTAACTTGCTAGGTTAAGCCACGTGTTCTCGGTTGTTCTGGAAACTTCATAAATGATGATGATTGGGCTCATAAGGCAAACGTCACCATCAACCGGGTTGTGAAAAACGTTCACTGTTCTTAACACAGTTTGGTAGGACGTTTCTGGATTTGCGGCTATAGTGTTAATACATGTCTCTAGGCCTTTGTGGCTCACTCTTCCAATGATGGCGGACTTCTTCAGCAAAAACAGAAACATTTAAAAAGTTTTTTAATGTTTATTTATTTGAGAGAGGGGGGCAGCAAGAGAGGGAGAGAGAGGGAATCCCAAGCAGGTTCTGTGCTCTCAGCGCCGAGCCCAATGTGGGGCTCAAAGTCATGAACCATGAGATCATGACCTGAGCTGAAATCAAGGGTCAGTTACTTAACCGACTGAGCCACCTAGGTGTCCCATAACAAAAACATTTCAGATAGAAAAATGGCAGCAGAAAGGTTGGTTCTGTTAGAATAGGAAATACATTAACCACTCTAGTTATTGTATTTGGGGGAGAGAGCAAAGTGTATTACATTACTTTCTACTCTTACTGGTGGTCTTGCCTGGTGTTTGCAGTGATTGAAATGGGTAGACCAGTAGGTTGGAAGGTTGTTGGTTTGTTAAAGGTGAAAAGAGAATCGGAAGGACACCACTTATTCAGCTCTCATGGTAGAAATAAAGCCCGACCTTCCTGACTCAACACACACCGTGTTGTGTGTCCTCTGATTAAAATGCTCTAAGTGGGTCTCATTCACAGCTTCATTCTCAGTGACCAGCACAGAGCCTGGCTCAAATCAGACTTTCCGAAAACATCTGCTGGATAAATGGATGAATGGGGCACAGAATGTTCTGGTGAGAAATACCTTTCCAACCACCTCGTCTGACTTCTGAGGTTAGGTGTAGGAGGCTACGGTCTGCACGGGTGACTTTCCAGTGTGGTGCAGACACATAGTAACTTAGGTAGGTCTTGTCAAAGTGTGCTGACATCCCAAGCCACGATATCTTCTTTGCTTTGTCAATTACCTGTACATGGCAAATATCTTTAAGTGGAAAAGACCTAACTTTGGAAGGGGGAGGTTAGAAAAGTCCCCTTGGTGTCCCCGCCCCCCAAATGAAATCACTTCCAAATCACATCCACCTTGGTTTGGTGGTAACTAAGTCACAAACTTTCAGTCTGATTGTCAGAAGGAGAGCTGATGATGACTATGGTTGGTTTTCAAGTGAAGATTGTTCTGGCGACACAGATCAGGAAAATGGGGTTAAATTATCACCTGTGCTTCTGACTCGCTCGGCGATTACAGCAGCACTTCTCAAAGTATGGTCCACGGACCGGCGGCATCAAAATCGCCTGGGAACTTGATAGAAAGGCACACGGGCAGCTCCCTTCCAGGACTTACTGGATCAGAAATCTGTAACAAAATAGAGCGCAGGGAACCTAGAGTTTGAAAAGCTCTGGTTTAGAGTCCTGCCACCAACCCCCAGTCCCCTCTTGACGTTGTTTAATCTGGAAAGCTATGTTACCTGCTGTACCAAACTACTCATCTGTGATGGGGTGAGCGTTTGTGTTCCCCCCACCCCAGTTCATATGCTGAAGACGTAACCCCCAATGTGATGGTGTTGGAGGTGGAGTTTGGGGAATTGATTAGGTTTAGACAAGGCTGTATGGGTGGGGCCCCCATGGTGGGATTAGTGTCCCACGGCAGCCCAAGCTGATTGACAGACCATCACAGGAACCAACGTTTGTGAGATCACGACAATGCTTTATCATACAGTGACCTTAATATACAAAGTGTATGTAAAGTTGACCATTCTAGTCCTTCCGTGCCATTTCCAGTGTGGCATATATTTTCAGCCTCCTCCTCTCTTTCCCTTCCTCTCCCCAACAGAACATCTATGGGTAAACTGCATTGGGTTAAACTATCTTTGTTTTCTTACTCATTTAAACCAGTGACCAATAGCACATATCTGCTGGTCCACGGAGCAGATGTAGGGAGGAAGTCTGGAATGAATCATAAACACTTTCACAGGCTGGCATGAAACCCTGGGCCTGGGTCTCAGTAGCCCTCACGGTAAATCTCCAGGGCTAAGTGGTCTCCGGTGAATGTTGTACTCACGCTTGCACAAGGACCTAAAAATAAGAAAAAAGAGGTCTCTCCTTCAAGTTATTCATTCTCTCATGGGATCTCGATGGGGCTAGGAGCAGGCCTAGAATTGGCCATCGTTTGGTGTGTATATTACAACACAGTACATGTATAGGCTTACTATGTGATTGTGGGCAAGTAATATTTTCTTTTTATTATAAAACAACAAGATATCAGGGCACACATTTTAGAATCGCCAAAAAAAATCCATGAGTCCATGTTGATACAAATATATTATTAAAAAGGGAGGGAAGAGATAAATCTTCCTCATAGAGTTCCAAATAATTAGGTAGATATTCCTCCCTATAGGAGGTGAACTCGAATCCCTCCTCTCCAACTTGACCGTGGGTTACTCTAGTTGACTAGCTCCCCAAAAGCAGGGTCTGGACAGGGAAATCTGATTTTACGGTGGAGGGAATTGGCAAACGTCACCATGGGCAGGTGACCAAGGTCAACATCATCAGTGATAAGTCATTATAAAAGCACACATCCTTGATGTGATGTGATGTGATGTGATGGTACTTCCCCTCATTGTCTTCCTCCTCCAACCCATCACCCCAGTCTAATCAATGGGAAAATAGAAGAAAAATCCGAACTGAGGGATATTCTACAAAATACTTGGCCAGTACTGCTCAAAATTGTCAAGGTCACCAGAGACATGGAAAGTCTGAGAACTTATTACTGACCAGAGGGGACAAAGGACACGCGGCAACTAAATGCAGTGGGGTGTTCTGGATGGGATTCTGGCAGAGGAATGGCACTGAGGAGAGACTGGCAAAATCCAAATAAAATACGGGAACTAATGAATACCAATGAACTAATGTTGCTTTCTGTGTTGTTACAAATGGGCCATAGTGATTTAAGACGTTAACCACAGAGGAAATTGGGTGAAGGTGTAGGAAACTCTCCGTACTATCTTGGCAACTTTTTTTGGTAAACCTAGAAGTGTTCTAAAATTAAAAAAAAAAAAAAAAAAAAAAAAAAAAAACAACTTATTAAAAGACAGAGGATGTTCATACTGAATGTTGAATCTAACCCGATTTCTTCATTTGTGAACATAAGAAAAATGGGATCCCGTAGACCTTGGCCAAGTTCACGCCTTCATGATTTTGTGACTGTGCACATGCTTCAGTTCTGTCAGAGGTACCTATGTTCCCGAACTCTCTGCTGCAAAGGACAAATAAGATAAAGCATGTCAAAGAATTTTTAGATTTTAAGACTATAGCTTACTCATTATTAGTTTTATAGACTTGGAGAAAAACTGATGTGCAAAATTATACCATAGCTAGGTCAGGGAATGCAAATCCACTCCATAAATTATTTACCCACTTTTCCACACGCAGCCACTTTTTACAAGTAATTTCTGCCCAGAATATTTCTCCAGTAACAAGCTGTTTCTAGATTTAGATTTTCAATCCTCTGTCCCCTTAAAAAGATTTGTTATTCAAAGCAAGCATGTTATTTGAAATGTTTTGAGACCGTATGAAAACTTCAAACAAACAGGTATTCTTCTTGAGGGATTTTATTTTTCAATGACTAGTCTTTCATTTTATGTACACATGGAAATTCCCAGTGCTAGGCCAGGATTTCTTGGATGTTTTTAGCAAAAATCAGGGCTACTCTTTTTTTTAAATTTATTTATTCGTTTCAAGAGAGACAGAGAGAGCGAGCAGGGGAGGGACAGAGAGAGAGAGGGAGAGAGAGAATCCCAAGCAGGCTCCGCATTGTCAGCACAGAGCCCGACGTGGGGCTCGAACTCATGAAACGCAAGATCGTGACCTGAGCCGAAACCAAGCATCAGACACTTGCCCAGCTGAGCCACCCAGGTAGCCCACATCATATCTTCTCTTAATCTGAAGCCTAAACTATAGAAACTTAGAGAATTATGGTGGAAACATGACTAATCGAGGCCTTTGATTTTATATGTTGGTAAAATACATGATCCAAACTCCAAGTTTACTGAATTCTCTGCTGAAAACAATAATAAAACGTGCCACTTACAAGATCATTTTGTGTAAGACAAGCTACATATGTAGTGAATGTCTGAATCTCTTCCCCTTCCCGCTCGTGATTATAAAGTATCTTGGATCATTGCAGCCATTAAAGAATTCCACCGTGTGGATAGCAAAATGTGACCTAGGGCAGGCTTACGGAAGGTTTCCCAGTCCGCTGTTTGCTTGTTTTTCACTTTCTACTTTTTGCTGGGGTTTCTCCTGTAAAAATCAGAATCAGTCCATTGTTCATACCAGCACATCTTCAGACAGCTTTTAAAAGTGTGTGTCATGTTTTCTTAGGCTCTTAAGAGTTAGGTCAGCACATGTACCCGGAAGGATGTCCCGCTACAATGTGCAGACAAGAGTTGCCCCCAGTCCATCTGCCCACCCATGACAGGGACCCGCCTCGAGGGGCAGTCCATTCTGCATGTATCAGGTGATTCTTTTTAAGGAAAGTTTTTCCTTGCATTGAAACAAAATCCTTTTTTTATTGGAGCTTTTGCCCTAGGGGTCTAACTCTTTTTTTCTCAAACAAGAGAGCGAAGAAGACATTATTACATTGATTTTACAGCACAGGAGATGTCTCAGGGAGGCCAGAGCTGGTAGTGATAGATGTGGAGTTAATCCAAGCCTGTCTGATTCCAAAGGCCTTACTCACAGATGTCACCCCATCCTAGGTCGGCATTACCCAGTCTCGACCCTTATCGAGGGCTTCTGGCCCAAGGCAGTCAGTGAGAGCTGAGGTCCAGCCGGCGCTCTGATGGAAGACTGCTTCTGCCGAAAAGAAGGGGAACATTTTTCTAACGTACGTTGTCCCCATCGGGTGTGGACGGTGTGAACACGGGTGGGAAACTGTATCCGATGGACATGGAGGTGGTGTTTCCGTTAGCCTGACCCATTTCTCATGATCTTAGCAATGACTTATTTTGGTAACGAGTGTTCTGGACTCATCCTTTTTTCACGATCGGCCCATGTTCCCTGGAGTAATGACGTGGTTACAAGTCTACAGTATCATTTCCACACTGTCTCCCGCACCTTCACTGAATATTTACTCAAAATAGATCCCTTTTGAGACCCCCAGGGTGTCTCCTGTACGTGTTATTGCCCAAAAGACTGGCGTTGGTATTGACTCGTGCCTACCCACAAGCTTTTCTACCCCCCTTGGGAATGAAGAGCAGGGCTTAAAAACTCAAATTTATCTGAAATCGCTCTTGCAGTCTCCTCACCCATTTTCATGTATAGATTGGTGGTCGTAATTGGAAAAACAGAAAGAAGAAACACGAGTTTCAACATGCTTTTGCCCTGTTGTATGTAAGCATTTGGTGTCAGCTGTAAACCAATAGCCTATCCTGTCCTTGCCCTGCTTCCCACCTGGACCAGATTTGTAAACTCTTCTTGTGGATTTCTCTGGAAGTCTGCCCATCTGATGCTGGCCCTTCAGACCGTAGCATTCTTCCACAAGAGTGCCGGATCGGGTGTCTTGCCTTTCAAGTTTGATGTCACTCACGAGGCGGTCTTCTGTGAAACCCACCATGGTCCTTTCTAATCCTACTGGGTCTTCCGCATCCGGGTTATTTGGATCTTAGGGATGGGGGAAGCACGACAAACCATGGAATCTGGAGCCCTATGCAGAGACTTAGAATCGTTTAATGCGTCTGGCTTACCGATCCTGTTTGTGGGACTTTCTCCTCGGGAATTACGCATGGATAGATGCAATGATACTTGCATGCAAAGCTGTTTATCCTAATAATATTTAAATTAGACAAACCTTAGAAGCCATGTATATACTTAGCAACTGAGTCCCAGGTAAACATACTGTGGGAGATCCACCCAAGTACACCGGAGAAATAAGGCGACATTGCACCTGGTTTGCTCTATCAAAGAAACCACACCGACTTGTGGAAGAGACCGTTTTCCCCCTGATTTCATATTGTGTGAACAAGTTTTGGAGACTGTTTTTTTTTGGGGGGGGGGGTATGGAGACTTTTATATTAAGGACATACATCACATAAAAAGTGTTCTCAGAACTACTTTTCTAAAAAAAGACACTTTGTGGGTGTCTGAGTGGCTCAATAGGTTAAGTGTCCAACTTTGGCTCAGGTCATGACCTCATGGTTCTTGGGTTCGAGCCCTGCGTCATGCTCTGTGCTGAGCCTGGAGGCTGCTTCACATTGTCTGTCTCCCTCTCTCTCTGCCCCTCCCCTGCTCGTGCTCTGTCTATCTCTGTCTCTCTCTCAAAAGTAAACATTAAAACGAATTTAAAAAAATATATACTTTGCAAATTGTGTTTATTATCTCGTCATAACATTTAAAAAATAACCTCAGGGAACAAAGAAAGACTGAACGGGAATGAGCCCGTCCTGCCTGGGAAATGGGACTCTTTTTTTTTTCTTCTTTTTGGGTCTCTGCATTTTCCGAATCGTCTTCAAGGAGTATGAATTACTTAAATAAGGAAAAGGCACACTTTCTTTAGCAGTAATAAGTAAACACACTTTGTGGAGGCATTTTTCGCACTCACTCCTGATGAAAGCTGGGAGCGCGGTCACAAATCTTAGTTCAGGGAAAGCATTTCTATGAGGGCTAAATTAAAAGACACCAGACTGTTTACATTTTAACGTTCTGCTTGGCACACGCATCTAATGAGGATCCAAACCGGTTCCTTAGATGGTCTCTCAAATACCATTGATCTCAACTGCGTCTTTAATGTGGGTTAAAGAGCAGTCAGTGTGCGGTTCCACTCTCTTATCCCCCCAAAGCAGAGATTCTCTGTTAGGAGAAAAGGTGACTGACACGCACTAGACCTCAGATGGCCAAGGAGCCGTGTCCGCGTGATGCCATGATGCCTGAGAGCTGCTGGTTTATGCGATCTGCTCTGTCTCCATCAAGCAGTGGGCTAATGAACAGGACCTTGCTTCGGAGCAAAGCTATTTTTTTTTAATTGGCCCCAAAGCCCGGATGAGTACTCAGTTACGTCTCCAAAGCTCTGCCCAAGAAGCTTGGGGGGAAAAAACAGCTCTTTGGGTCTGGACGTTTCAAAGAATAACATGCCCTTCAAATCAAATATTTGACTCCTCGTTAGTTCTGCAAGAATGCTTTTGTCTCAAGAAAACGGAAGCTATCGGTTACCTGTAGTTTTCAATGATCCTGTTCTGTTGAGAATCACTGACTGTTGCCCACGCTTCCGTATCCAGTTACAGCAAAGCGTCTACCAGTGTGCATGGATGTGACATTACTCCAGCATTTAACCTGCATTTTGGAAACGCTCTTGATCCACACAGAAACTTGGGCGAACCTCAAGGAAATCATGCTGAGTCCAAAAGCCAATCTCAAGAGGTTGCATATGATATCGTTCCGTTATAGAATATTCTCAAAATGACGAGATTATAGACATGGAGAACACATTGGTGGTTGCCAGGAGTTAGAGGTGGCAGAGGAGGGGCGTGGGGAGGCTTGTGGTGATGAAACTGTTCTGGAGGCACCTGGGTGGCTCAGTTGGTGAAGCCTCTGACTCTTGATTTCAGCTCAGCTTTGTGGGTTTCAGCCGCGAGTCAGGTTCTGTACTGACAGCACGGAGCCTGCTTGGGATTCTCTCTCTCTGTCTCTCGTTGCCCCTCCCCTACTCTCTCTCTCTCTCTCTCTCTCTCTCTCTCAATAAATAAACTTAAAAAAAGAAACTGTTCTGTATCTTGATTGTGGTGGTAGTTACAAGAATTTCTTCACATGATAACATTGCATGGGAACACACACACGCACACACACATGCACACACGCACACACACACAAGAACATGGAATCTTAGTGAGATCTGACCCTTTTCAACGATCTATTTTTTAATTAAATATTTTTTAATGTTTATTTATTTTTGATGGGGAGGAGGGGCAGACAGAGAGGGAGACACAGAATCTGAAGCAGGCTCCAGGCTCTGAGCTGTCAGCACGGAGCCTGACATGGGGCTCGAACTCACGAACCACGAGATCATGACCTCAGCCAAATTTGGACCCTCAACTGAGCCACCCAGGAGCCCCTACCCCTACTTATTTTATGCAGAACTAGTAAATAGCCCTCCTTTTCTGGACCAAGTGCAGCTATCGTAAAGATCCAACTGGTTTTCAGGTAAGGGAGTCTCCCTGGTAGGCATTCAGAGATCCCTTATTTAATAAAGAGTTAACTTCGGTCTCCCACTTAGACTGCAATGATGTCTATCTGCTGTGACTCTTTGAGGACAGTGGTCTTGTCCATTTTTCTCTGTGCTGTGTCCTCAGCAGGCTTGGAACAAATTAACGTCATTACAAAATGCCGTGGAAGTAATCACTGAATGGGGTGCTTGTATTTATGCAATTGGCATTTGAATGTTGTGTAATTGAATTGATAAGTGTGATAGGGCCAAATTCATTAATATGTTAGTCTTTAGAGTGTTTTACTCTCTCTTCTGCCCCTCCTGCCTCACCAGACACTGAAGATAATTCTCTCTTTTTTAATTTTTATTTATTTTGAGAGAGAGAGAGAGAGTGTGTGTGTGTGTGTGTGTATGTTTGAGCTTAGGGGAGGGGCAGAGAGAGAGAGAGAGAGAGAGAGAATCCCAAACAGGCTCCACGCTGTCAGCACAGAGCCCGATGTGGGTCTTGATCCCTCGAACCATGAGATCATGACCTGAGCCGAAATCAAAAGTTGGCTGCTTAACCGACTGAGCCACCCAGGGGCCCCCAAAAGAACATTCTCTTTCATTGCTTATTTTCTCTGATGTAGACTCTGACCTTTAGCTGGGCCAGCTGCAAGATGTTTTGTGATGAGAAGAGGGTAGGGAGGGAGAGAAGGAAACAGAGAGACAGAGACAGAAAGAGAAGGGGAGAGGAGAGGAGGAAGATGAAGAGGGGAGGGAAGGGAAGGAGGAGGCAGAAAACAGGAAGGACCAAGGGTCCTGAGAAAGAAGAGTGCTGGGTTCTAGAAGGTAGACTCTACTGGAGTAAGGGCTGGACAAGAGCTGACCTTGACTCTGGGAAGTGTTTGGGGTGTGGCAGTAAAGTTAGAGGGTTCAGGGTAGCCCCCACTAGAATATTTTCCTGCCTGTATGCTTCTGGGACTTCTTTCGTAATCCTCAAAATATAAAACTGTTGACAGACTCTCTCTAAGTGTATTTCTAGATCACAATGAACTCTTCAGAATCCCAAACTCAGTGGCTAGCCATTTCTCTCTTTGGGGAAGGTTCTTTTACGGCACAGGCTAAGTATTTTTTTGCATGAACAATTCTATTCCTACTCCATTTATTCTGTGGAGAACAACACTAAGGCTTAAGAGTCGCCTTATTCTCGGGGCGCCTGGGTGGCTCAGTCGGTTGAGCATCCGACTTCGGCTCAGGTCATGATCTCGCGGTTCCTGAGTTTGAGCCCCATGTCGGGCTCTGTGCTGACAGCTCGGAGCCTGGAGGCTGCTTCGGATTCTATGTGTCTCTCTCTCTGCTCCTCCCTGCTTTACTCTGTCTTTCGCTTTCTCTCAAAAAGGAATAAAACATTTAAAAATAGTAAAATTAAGTTTCTTTTTTTTTCTGCAGTAGCATGTGTATGAATATACGTAGTTGCACATGTATAGATGATTAAAAGGATTTAGAGGAAGCGCTCCCTGGTCATCTAGCCCCGTTGACAGTTGGTCCCTGGGAGGCAGACCTAAATGGGACTCCCCCGGAAGCATCCTGCAGTGCTGGGGAGCTGGCTGTTCACCGTGGGCTCTCCTTTTCCTCCTGGAGGAACCAGGCCTGGGAGGCTCTCAGAAGGGCGCTGTGCTGGCTTGGGGAGGGGCAAGTGGTTAGGACCGACCTGCCCCTCTGGCCCTTTTCATGCTGTTTTCCTCAGTTTCTGTGGTCCACGGGGGTGTGTTAGCCTCATCCCTGGTTCTAGAGTTTTCACAGAGCCATCTGGTCTGTAGTTAGTCTTTCTGTGATGGAATTGACATCGGGCACCGGCAAGTCTACCATCTTGTTGATATCCGAATCTTTTCCAAATTATATTCTAGTTGAGGCAAGAGGTTCAGTTCACCTCTACTGTTGTTCGTGTTCGCTAACAAACTCTTCGATTTTAAACCAGATGGTTTCTATATACACTTAGCATTTGTTATCTCTGCTTTAACTGAAATAGCTGATGGCAGCTGGTTCTTTCCTGACTCATCTTTCCTGTTCTTATGCTCTTAGTTTCACCCAATCTCTTGGTTGGTCGAAGCTCACGCTCAATTACTTGTCTTACCAAGAAGGGAGCATGTACGTCATGTTTTCTGAATGCTTGTATGTTTAAGAAAGTCTTTCCACGAAGTTAACTCATAAAAGACCCTTTGTCAGCCCATGGAATCCTTGGGTCATGGTCTTTTACCTGAAAACTCTATGGGTGTCGGTTTGCTAAGTTCTTACATTTACTGTCATCAGTCGGGAACTTCATCACCAGGCGTGTTTTTGTTTCTTTGTTAAAAAAACTTTTTGTGTTCTTTGCTTTTTACCCTAGTTCTAAGTCTTTCCCCGGATCCCATCTAGGGGGGCGTAATACTTACGTCTCTGTTAATTTTTGCAAGCAAGGTTGGCCTTTGTAAGCAACATGCTCAGGTATTCAGTTCAGAAAAGTTTATAGTTACTCTATTTTTGATGGATGCTTTTATTCTGGTTTCTCTTTCATAAATAGTTATCATGGCATATTGCACTTTGGTTTACTATGATGCACATCTATTGGTTTTCTAGAAGATTTAGTTTGTGCCTGATATATCATCATGGTAAGGTAAGAACGGGGAGAATGCGCTCTATTTGGCCTTGTAATGGTAGAGTGTCAACAACCCAGTTGTAATGTTTCTGGGGTTCTGAGTCTCTGTGTCACTGACAAGGTGGCACAATGATGGGGCATCTTCCAGTCTTTTCTTCAGGAGATCCTGCTTCATGACCTGGGCCAATTTCCCCCAACCTACCTCCTGTTCACTTGGTCACTGTGTTCCTAGAATGAATTGGGAGAGAGCCCTTATTTGAATTCTTTCTCAACTCTTATCTAAGTATATTTAGATAAATTTACATTTTTAAGGAATAATTTGTATACAGTAAGTGTAACTTTTTTTTATTATTTGAGAAAAAGAGAGAGAGAGAACATGTGAGTAGGGGAGAGGGGCAGAGGGAAAGAGAGAGAGAATCTTAAGCAGGTGTGGAGCCTGATGCGGGGCTTGATCCCACAACTCTGAGATCGTGACCTGAGTGGAAATCAAGAGTTGGATGCTGAGCTCAAGTGACTGAGCCCTTCGGGTGCCCCAAATTTGACCTTCTAATTGCACAATTCTGTAAGTTTGGCAAATATGTCGACTTGTGTAATCACCACCACAATCAGGATATAGGATAATGCCAACATTCTGAAATGTTCCTCTTACCATCATTTAACAGAATCCCCTCGCTCTTGCTGATTGTTGATGTGATTTTTGATCCCTTTGCTTTTGCCATTTCAGAAAATCATATAAATGGAATCATGCAGCCCTTAGCCTTTTGTGATCTGGCCTCTCACTTGGCATGATGCATTTAAGATTTGTCCACGTTGCTGTATGTATTAGAGTTTGTTCCTTTTTTTTTTTTTTTTAAAGTTTTTTTTCAACGTTTATTTATTTTTGGGACAGAGAGAGACAGAGCATGAACGGGGGAGGGGCAGAGAGAGAGGGAGACACAGAATCGGAAACAGGCTCCAGGCTCCGAGCCATCAGCCCAGAGCCCGACGCGGGGCTCGAACTCACGGACCGCGAGATCGTGACCTGGCTGAAGTCGGACGCTTAACCGACTGCGCCACCCAGGCGCCCCGAGTTTGTTCCTTTTTATTGCTAATGGCATTTCTTATTGCAGATGGATCCTAATTTGTTTATCCATTTGTCTGTTGATGGCTACTTGGATCATTTCCTGTTTGGGGCTATTATCAATAAACCTGTAAATTTTCACACACAGGTCTTTATGCGGGGCACTCTTTCATCTATCTCGGTGAATATTTAGAAGTGGGATTTCTAGGTATTTTACAAGAAACTGCCAAAGTGTTTTCCAAAGTGGCTGCACCATTTGCATTCCAGCCAACAGTGTAAAAGAGTTTTAGCTTCTCTACATTCTCGTCAGCACTTGGTATTGGGTTTTTTAGTTTTAGCTATTCTAATAAATATGTAGTTGTATTTCATTGTGTTTTATATTTGCATTTCCCTACGAATCCGTAATATTCAGCATTTTATTTGTCAGCCATCTGTCTTTTAAGGTGAAGTATCCACTTAAACGTTTTGCCTATTTTTATTGGGTTGTTCGCTTTATTCTTGCATTTTAAGATATTTTCCAACATTTTCCAACATACTCCTAATATTCTGAACACAAGCCTTTTATCAGGTATTTTTTGAAAAGATTTTCTCCCAGACTGTTTTATATGTTTTTACTTTTATAACAGTATATATTAAGGAGAAAAAGGTTTCTATTTTGATAAAGACCGATTTATCACTTGTTCTTTTTATGGCTTTTTTTTGGGGGGGGGGGCGGTCCTAAGATATCTTTGGTCATCAAGGTCATGACGATTTTCTCCTATGTTTTCTTCTAGAAGTTTTATTGTTTTAGGTTTTACATTTAGGCAATCCATTTCAAGTTACGTTTCATATGTGCTATAAGGTACATTTTGGTTTCATTTCTTGTTGCATGTGGGTGCACAAAATTGTTACCATATCATTTGTTGAAACGTCTATCCTTTCTCCATTGAATGTCACCATTGTCAGAAATCAATTGGCTGTGTATATGTAGGTGTACTTCTGGAAACTCTATTCAGATTCATTGATTTATATGTGTCTTCTTTCCCGAATACTCTACTGCCTGGATTTCTGCCACTCTTTCATAAATCTTGAGATTAGATGGCCCAACTCTTCCAATTTTGTTCTTTTTTCAAAATTGCTTTGGTTATTCTCAGTCTTTTCCTCTTCCTTAAAAATTTTAGAATCAGCTCGTCAATTTATAGCCCCAAAATGGTGGCTCCTAAGAATTTGATTGGGATTGTATGAATCTATAGGTTTATTTGGGGGGTAATTAACAGTGTTCAGGGTTTCCATCCATGAACATAATAGATCTTCCTATATTTATGTAAGTTTTCTTTGATTTCTCTCACCAATGTTTCATATTTTTCAGCCCACAAATCTTACCTATATTTTGTTAGACTTGGGCTTATTCCTAAGTTTTTTATGCTATTTCAAGTAGTCATGTCTTTAAGATTTGAATCAGTGGTTGTTCTTTGCCAGTGCATAGGAATACCGTTGACTTCTGTACATAAAGTTGCTATTTCTAGTCTGACAGTTTACCCCATGCTTTGCTAGAATCTCTGTAACAAGCTGCTATTTCTTTAGATGTTCTGCCTAGGAATTCAAAGAGTTAAAATGAGAACAATTCATGCAGTCAACTGATGAGATTATTTCTATGCTCTTGGAATTCTCTTAACGTTTTTCTGAATGAGTGGGTTGTTTGGTTATTGTCCATTCATAATCCATGATTTTGTGTGTGTGTCTCAAGGGTATGCTCAGGCAGTGTTAACAATTCTTTAAGAACTCTGTTACATCTTGATTAACAAAGACGTTTCACCTGACTCCAGAGAAGTTGTTAGTGACAATGGGGCTCAATGAGGTTGATTTATCTTACGGGGCTTATGCTGAAGTCTTTTCTTCTGCACCGTCAGCAAAGGACCTAATGAAGTACTTAGTTCATGTAAAATAAAGAAAATTATTACTAACTGCACTTAGGGATTAAGAGTTAACATTATGCCATCAATTGCGTCTTCCCCTTCATTCTTTTCCCTTGAACAGTGTAACAAATGGGTGTTTCTGGCAGGAGATTTTTCATTCATAAAGCTATTGAGATAAAGTGTTAATGCTCTAAATTTCAGGAATTAGTCATAGAAGGTAGCACGTAAAAATACAGAGATACACTTGAGTACAAAAATATATGTAGTCAATTTTCGGACTCCTAATCTTACTGGTGAAAATAACTTTCAAAGCTATCTAAGAGCCCTTCACCCTTCCAAGCCAAGCCAATTTTGAAATCCTCATTTTAAGACTTTTTCCTGCAGCTAGCCAACAAGCCTTGTTAATACTTTAGAGAAAGGCATGTTTAATGTCAGGCAAGGGAAGCTGTCCCATTCCCAAACACCTAAAATTATTAGTTATTTATGGTAACTTAAAAACTGCCTCCATTATTACCGGTTCACCTAGAGTTGACTCAGTGCCAGCGAGAATAGGTCCCTAAAATACCTGAAGACAAATCTGAGGACAACTACCATGATTCACACCTGAGTCCTCACTCTCTTAGAGCATTCAGATATTATTAATCATTCACCTAATTCATTCATTTAACAAATATTTATTGAGCACCGACTACCTGCTAGAATATTTTAGGCCCTAAGGATAGAAGAGTGAGCGAAATTGACAGAGCTCTTTCCTATGACTTCGGATTCTACTTGAGGGAGATCATCATTAAACCGAACCACAAATCAAAATATGAACAGAAGGACTGAGCAATGGAGAAAAATAAAGCAAGTTAAGGGGAACAGGTTATGCTGGGGATTCCAGGCTGGGGCAGCTCCATAAAACAGAGGTTATCAAACATTTTGGTCTCAAGATCCCTTTATGCCTTAAAATTTACAGAGATCCCCACAGAGCATCTGTTGATGCGGGTTATTATTGTTATTTATCATAAAATGTTTTAAGTATTTCTTAAAAATAATAATAAGCCTGTTCAGTTTTATCTAACACTGATTTTTTTTATTTTTTTTTTAAGTAGGCTTCATGCTCAGCGCAGAGCCCAACACGGGGCTTGACCTCACGACTCAGAGATCAAGACCTGAGCTGAGACCAGGAGCTGGACACTTAGCCAACTGAGCCACCCAGGTGCCCCTTATCTAAAATATTTTGAAAGAACTGATGCACTAGAGTTTGATATCCAGTAGCATGCCTTATTTCCCATTTTGTCATACAAAATCATAAAAAGATATGTACTCAAAGATCAAGGTTTAACAAGTGAATCTTACCGCTTCATCAGGGCATTTGTAAGCGATATTATCGACTCCTGTTTACGTATTTATGTACTTCCTGGCCTGAGTACGTGGTGGTGAAGTATAATACGCCTACTAGATAGTTTGATGCCAGATAATTTGATTTGTGTGTGAGCCAGGAGTTATACCCACCATTGCTTTTCTGTATCTAGAGTCAACTACCTGCTCCCCACACTATTTATGGCCTCAGGCTAGTGGGTTTTTCCCAAGTTGTACATCTTCTTGATTTAGAGTTGTTCTCCTCTGCATCTTACATTAATTTTTTTTGAGAGAGTTATGTTTTACGTTGCTCTATCTTACTCAACTTTTTTGCCTGAACTAATACGATCGTTTCTATCTACCAGGGTCAAATTCCAAAATTCTCTTGGATGTGTACCCAAATTTGATGTATCCGCGAATGTAAGGGTCAGATTCAATCCTTTTCTCTTTCATGCTTTCTAGAGAATTACTGAAAACCTTCCTCACTGGTGTTCTTATTTATTTTTGAGAGAGAGAGGGTGAGTGGGAGTGGGGCAGGGTGGGGGGCACAGAGGATCTGCAGCAGACTGGGCTCTTCCTTGACGGCAGTCCAACGCAGGGCTTGAACTCACAAAGCCCAGTTTAGGGCTCGAACTCACGAACTGTGAGATCGTGACCTGAGCCGAAGTCGGACACTCAGCTGACTGAGCCACCCAGGCACCCCTGTTTTTCTTCTTTCTCTGTGTCTTCCCTAGAATCTCATGTTTCCTTATTTGGGTAATAAAGAACTTGACAGGGAGTCACAGACTTTCTGATAACCCGGTCCTGCCATCACTGTGAATTAATGGCACAAACGTCTTCTTTCCACATTTGTAAAGCACGCAGACGGAGCTAGGTGATGTCTGGAGTCCTTTCTACCTTTGTGATTTCTTGTTTTCTAGGAGCGGATTCTCTGCACCATCTCTCTACTGAACAGAAACTGAGTCAGGAAGAGGGGTGGTTCAGATGGCTTCCAGTATATTCTTTAGTAACCTCCCCTTACCAGGTAGTATGCCCTTCCCTGAAAATGCTAATGGAGGGCTTGCCTTTAATTGGAATGAGTCATTTTCCTTATAATAATATAATATAATATAATATAATATAATATAATATAATATAATATAATATAAATTACTACAGGACTGGATAAGTTCACCACCCCCATACTCTTGTATAATAACTTAGGTGGAAGATTACCGCTACTTTCTTGCTAAGGCCTTTGCACTAATCTCTTTGTGTGTGGTTGAAAAATAGATATTAAAGTGGGTGTACAGAGGGTTACGAACCTACAAAGTTTCCCATGTATGTGAAGATACGTGTACGGCCCTACCTGCCCTCAGACCACAAGGCTGGTGTCCCTTCTGGGCGAGGCCAACTTATCCGAGTGCCTGAACTCCCTTTGACTCTCACCTGAACTGCTTCCTGCTCTCCTCCCTGATCCCTTTCTTTCACATTCCCGGCCTTGTTCCAGGCCTCCAACCTCGTTTCAGGTGAAAGCTGGGGCTGAGGATCAACCTCCTCCCCGTGGATTCTCTTAGCATTTTCGCCAGCCCAGCGCTTAGAAGCTGCCCCAACTTCGTCATGAATGTGCTGCCTGAATAACAATCCTCTGAACTCTGCTGCCTCCAATTGGCAAAGCTGGTCTTGGCTTTGTCATCCTGGCTCAGAATATCCGTGCTTCCTAGACCCCTGGATGGCTCTTGGATAACCAGTTGGGTTGGTCCTTGCTGCAGAGATACAGAATATTTAACTGCTGTTGCCATGAGTGACAGATTGGGTTTATGGCGGCCATGGCTTCACTCAAGAGTAGTGGAAACCATAGACATACTATCTTATTAAAAACCTTTATCTACAATCTGGTGTCAGGCAAACAATTTGGAATCAAACTGGCCCGGGCCAGTTATCAGTTTATCACAGACCAGCGTGGCGACTTTGAGCCATTGATTTAATCTTACTTTCAATTTCCTTTATCTATAAAACAGATCATAAAAGTGTGCAGTTTTAGAGGATGATAAAACCCAGACGTAATGTTTTACACGCAGGAAGTTTCAGTTAATGATAATTATTATTACCTTTGCCGTTGATAAGGGTTTTCATTTGCAAAGTTTAGGTAGTTTATACGCACAACATCAATATGCTCCAAGTGCTATAACCTGTATAGCTATATGTTCATCATATGCATACTCTTTATTCTCTGGAAAACTGGAAATACTAAACGTTTTATCAATTTATTTTCAGACGTGCAGAAATGGAAGAGAAATACGACGTCGTATCGGAACGTTCTCATTCCTGTGGGCTTCTCCGCTTGCGTGATGAAGGAAGGAGTGACTCTGGGGCTGAGGGGTTGCTCCCAAGCTGTACGTCTTCTCCATTTATATTTATATAGAGAGCACTGGCAAATGCAGAGTGTGATGGCTGCCGCGACACCACCCGCCATCACTAGCAGAAACAAATACTGCTTTTGAGCCGGGTTCTTAGAGCCTGGTCGATAGCTGGAAGGGAATTGATGAGTAGGGCCTCGAGTCAAATACTGTTAGTCTCATTTATTTTGTTGCCACGGAGTCTTCTCTAGAATCACACCAGTTATTGCCAATTAAAGCTGGGCTCTGGGTCCCAGGCAATTGATCTCACCCAGAAAGTGGAGGGTATTATCAGATATTGCGGATAGTACGGAGGATGGGAGGTATCCATTTAATTTCAACTTAACCTCCCTCTTCGCCTGGGACCATGAGAAGCCTTCGAATAAAACGGTCAAATTTGTGATCTCATTTGTTACCACAAGTGCTGTCTTCCCAGATGTGAGGCCTGATTTCCAGCAGCTGAAGAGAAGACTATTGGATTAACTCCCGTCCTGTGATTGATTTGCTCTGGGTTTGGTCGGCCTGCAAGGCAGAAGTAACGGTAGGAAATACAGATGATGTATCTTGGCTGGTGACAAACCGGTTCTCTTCCAGAGAGCATGATACTGTCAAGCCTTGGGACCACAAACAGCTCATCATTCCAGAAACTTTAAGCTCCTTCCACAATATGAATGTACGCCTGCTCTCATTTCAATTTTTAAAGAATCCATTATTGGTCCTCTAATCAATTATCCACCTGTACATTTCTCATTTAAGGCTCGTCATCTTCTGGGCTTGAGAGCATAACTTCTGGCTCTCCAGCTCTGTCATCAGTGAGTGCCGACTCAAAAAATGTTAGCTAGTTTTACAAAACCAAATCATAACAAACCGCAAACAAAAGAAGCCATAATGAGGAAAGTAAGTGAGGTTCCAGGGAAGAAAATAGCAGAGTAATACGTTCCCAAATGAAACAATTGGCTTTTTGATTAGATGTTCGTTTATTTCCTCACATAACGAGCTTTTGAGGCAAGTTGATTGAAGCCAGTTAATTCTAAAGAACTCAGCAAATGTTCAAGCACCCTGTTCTATGTATTACTGTGTAGGTCCACGTAAGCCGTGCTGTCGTGGGTTGATGCTTGAGCTGAAGGGACTTACGGAAACACCTCCAGCCAGGGTCAGGGAACAGCCACGACTTTATGACACTCTCTGACATCCACCGCTCACAAAGCTGCCTTCCTCATTGTCTTTTGCAATATTCTCTTTAGGAAGCAACAGAGATTCATAATTTGGAGGGATTTACGTATTCAGACTTACTTCAAATCATCAGTTCAGCATTAATCTTATAAACTTGTTTAAATCATTACACAGTTCATTATTAAACTCCTAATTGGAATTGATCCAGCATTACAAATGAGAAAACTACGAACGAAGTGATTTACAAGTAGACAGTTGGCCGGATGTCTGCAGCACGCCAGGGAGCTTGACTGTAACTCATCACTGGGCATCCCCAGCAAGTTTTCAAGTCATGATGAAGACAGTATCCGCTCGAACGAAACCCAGAAAAAACAAAACTACATTCAACTATAGATTTAAGATGAACATTCACACGGTGGGGCCACCATGGAACACTTGAGAGGTACTCCCATAGGTCACAGGCAGCCAGGATTTCAGGAAAAGGGTGATGTGGTGAGATTTGGAAGATCAGAGGGGGCTCTTGAGATGAACAGTGAACACGTAGAAAGTTGTTGAGGAAAGCTGCAGCAGGGACAAGAACTCTTGGTAGAACCAGAGCGGATAAGGAAATGGGACGGATGTGAAAAACCCAGGGAACCAGGGGAGAGGCTGGCAAATGAGAGATGGACAGACGGAGAATGCAGCAGCTTCTGGGTGATTCCCAGCCTCTGACACTGAAGACTGGGACGGGGGAAGTGCTCTCATGAGGAGGGACACCGATGGGAAGGGGGCGGGGAGCTAATGCAGGACACAGTCTCGGGAGTGGTGTTTAGTCTGACTTGTACATGCAGGTTATTAAGACTCTTCTCAGATTTCTACACGCAAATGTCCAGCAAGTTGTCATATCTATACGTCTGGCAATCAAGAGAGAGATTCAGCCCAATGAGCCAGGTTTGGGAGGTGTTGGGGTCTAGGTGGAAATCAAAGTGGTAAGTCTAGATAAAATGATTTGCGTGAGAAACAGAAGAGTCAATAGGATGAACTTTTCTCCAGGAAGCAGCACCTCAGGCCTTGGGCAGAAGAACATTCCCCATGGGCAGAGAGGATGCTGCAGGAAGGCAGGGGCTAAGACAGCAGGACTGCACTGGGGCAGGCTTGCGGGATGAGCGCTAAGAAAGGCTGGTAGAGAGGCCGAGCGAAACAGGTCCATGGTGCATACTTGCTAACGGGGCCCCTTGGCTTACTGAGGCTAGTGAAGCGATGGCGGGGAGGCCAGTGGGAGGAGCACAAAATAACAAATAAAGAAATCAAAGAAGTTGGATTTTCCAAACTGAGAAACTCCAAGCTTTGGCAATCCCAGGTGATTTCATTCAATCATTAAACGAATGCTCTGTTCCAGGCCTAGGAACTTCTGCATTTATTCTAGATGCAGACGCAGACAATAAACAAGAAATCAATCAGTGACACAATAATGTAGGGGCGCCTGGGGGGGGGGGGAGCTCGGTCGGTTAAGCGTCTGACTCTTGATTTTAGCTCAGGTCGTGATCTCACAGTTTGTGAGATCGAGCCCCGTGTGGCACTCTGTGCTGATAGCATGGAACCTGCTTGAGATTCTCTCTCCCCTGCCCCCCCTTCCCCCCTCTCAAAAATAAATAAATAAAATTAAAAAAAATAACACAATAATGTAAAATAGTAACAAACACTATGAAGGAAATAAGGAGAGTTGTGTGACTGAAGGTGAGATAGCTGTTTTAAAATATCTGAATCATTCACAGAAGGGAAAACTCAATAATGCGAACGTGTGTCAAACCTGCCCCAAGACAATCTATAAATTTCGTGCAATCCCAATCAACATCCCAACATAATTTGGTGGGCGTGAGGGGGACTTGAGTAACTGAAATGAGCCTGCAGTGCAGAGGGGAGAATAGCCTCACCAGATATCAGAACACACGAGAAAGTCTTAAAGCTTTGCTGTAACCACAGAACATTGAATCAGTGGCACGGGATGGAAAGTTCAGAAACAGACTCCTGTGTATACAGGAAGTTAGACAATGAAAATGTGACATTTGGAGAAAGAATGGCTTACTCTATAAATAATTCTGAGATAATTGACCATCTGTTTAAGAAGAACAAAAGTTAAAGGCCAATCTATCGTAGTGGCTCCTGTCATTCACGAGAATAAATTCCAGTTGGAATAAAGGCGACGTTGTCAACGAAATGAAAATAGGAGAGACTATGTTTGCAACACACGGTAGAGAAGGAGTTCTTAAACAGGACATAAACACAAAGGAAAGGGAAGGGAAGGGAAGGGAAGGAAAGGAAAAAACAATAAGCCATTAAAATATACAAAAAGTTAAAAATAGAAAGTACACTATTAATGAATTTGACTCAATGAAAGTTACGGAGGATAAAAGTCAATACAAAGTCCGCGTTGGGAAAATAAAAGCTATCTAAATAGCATGAATACCTATAGGTGTTCATGTTGCTGATTCCTCAACAAAGCTGCCCAAAGCAGAAACAGAAAACAGGCAAAGTAGATGGTGCGCTACACTGACGTCCCCAGGGGGCAGCTACGGCCAGGAGCAGTGGTCCCATGCATGACCACGGGGACACCACACTCAGCCCAGTCAGATGTGAGCTCAAGTCTGGAAGTCCCAAAGCAAGAGTTTGGAGGGAGGGGAAAGCAGAAAAACAATACATTTCCATCACAAGCACACAAAAGTTCTGAGCAATTGCTTCTTCCACAAGCCGGTGAAAAGTCTCTTCTTTCTGGAGGGGCAGGCACGTGATGTGTGGGTGGGTGTGGGTGGGGCTTAAGAGGGCGGAGCTGGAACTTTTGTCTGTGAGACATCCTGGGTTCCTCAGGTGACTTCCACAGTATGACCTTCAACACTCCAATGAAGGATGCTCCATGACAAAAAAGCCAGCTGGCAGTGACAAATTGGGTCTCATGGTTTTAGGTACACGCTGGGGTCCCTTATCTAGACTACAGCACCAGGGGAACCGGGGCAATAGCTCACATGTTCGCTGCCCCAAGTCCTTGGAGAATTTCTGACACATTAAGCACTTAGTAAATATTAGTGGCATAAATGAACAAATGAGCAAGCGAACCCCAGTATGGTCCATTTTCAGTGTAAGCGGGGATCGGATACCTCAGTGAGAACATCAAGTGCAAAGCAGGTGTAGTCAAAATTATCCTTGGAAATTTCCTTAAGATGGTCATAAAGTACAGAATTCATGGCTTTCTGTGTATAACCCATATGCTAATTCTCGTACACGTCAACTCGTGGAGACACCCTGAACTAGGTTAAAGGAAGGGACACAAGGAAAATATGTAGATATATGACCACTCACGCATTCCATCTTTAAGATAAATATAAAAGTCCTTGTGTTAAATGGGATACGGGCAGGGAGAGTTACCTCCACTTTGGGTGAGAAGATTGGGTCATAAACTAAATGTGTGTATGACTGATTCCATCGAACATGTATAAATGCTTTTCACCCAAGTGGACAGGTGTAGATGAACTGAGATAAAGTGCATTTAACAAGATCCGGTTAAGCGTTTCAGGTCTAAAGTGACATTTTAAATCATTTTTTCTGGTAGTCATCGGTAATCAGCGGGAGAATTACACACACGGACACTCTGAGCAGCTGAGAATTCGGCATTTCTTTAAACTCATATCCATAAGGTATTTCATCGATATTTTATTTGGGAGCAAGACAGAGCACGCTATGGAGGACGGATGGAGAGGAAGCCCGCTGTGGTCTTAACAGGTTAACAGGCTTCTCCATTGTTGAGACTGGTTGGCTCAGACCCCAAACTTGTGTAGCCAATCTCTAGAACGCACAGCTGCGTTGGTAGCTGCGCTGACCCACCTTCAAAAGCTTGCCCCAGGGGGACAGGCTGGCCCCTCCCCACTACCACCCAAAGGATACATGCATTTCACGCAATACACTGGCCTTGTTCTAGTAAAGAAAACTCTTTCCACTTGTCGTATTTCCAGTGATAGCAGAATCTTGGGCAGTTGCTCTAGGACACGCCCCTTGATATCGCACTATCTGAAGGCCAAATCCAACGTGAACATTTCCCTGGAGTTTGCTGCCAGTCACAGCACTGCCCAGGCCGTCGGTCACTTACACAACCTCAACACGGCGCGGATTTGGAAAGGCACCGGTGGTGGGACAGCTGTGGCAATGACACAGCTGAGCACAGAGAAAACCCACAGCGCTGCACTGGTGACAACTGAAGAAGCTATTATTATCTTTTTTTTTTTTCTTCAGTGAAATGGAACGGACTGGGGCGCCTGGGTGTCTCAGTTAGTTAAGCGTCTGACTTCGGCTCCGGTCATGATCTCGCGGTTCGTGGGTTCGAGCCTCACGTCGGGCTCTGTGCTGAGAGCTCGGAGCCTGGAGCCCGCTTCAGAGTCTGTGTCTCCCTCTCTCTCTGCCCCTCCCCTGCTCACACTCTGTCTCTCTGTCCTTGAAAAATAAATAAACATTAAAAAAAAAGAAAAAAAAGAAATAGAACAGGCTATCTTCTTTGGCAGGCTGGACTTGAGTGGCCAACACAACATCTGGTGGTTGGCATCTTGCAGGAGGCCAGATGAGTGACATGAGGCTGACCAGAAGGCATTAGTCCAGACCGATCCCCTAGGGATCTGAGGAAGCTAACAGAAACTAGGAGAGAAGGTGCCTCACCAAAAGCCCAGAAGCCGACCGAGGAAATCACTGGTTTCAGTGTGGATGCCATCAGTATGTGAGAATTCAATTAGAATTATCAATTGGGTTGGAAATAGGTCGAAAGCAATTTGGTCAAAAGTAATTACTCTGAAAACAACTTGGGTAGGATAAGAAATTGTCAAAACAATAGATTGACCAAAAATACACCATGCGTTTTTAAGCATTTTCAAGGGAGGTAATCTGTCAGGAGAAATCCTTTTAAAATTATGACCTGTTAGCAAAGGCAAAACAAAGCTGTTTATAGCTGGGTGCAGTTCAAAGACAGAGGATGATGAGAGAGCTAAAGACTTAGTCAAGAAATAAATTAAGAAGTAGAACAAAAGAAGCTTGGGATGAAAGCACTCTGTCCAGGGGAAAGAACAGAAGAAAACAATGATCTGTATTATACATTATATGTTATATGTTATATGTTATATGCTATATGTTATATGTTATATATTATATATTATATATATCTGATTTGTAGATTTTTTATTTTACAAATGCATTAATAATATGTTTGTAAGATATGATTTATTAATATATTTAATATATTTGTAATACTATATTAACATTATATATTATATGTTATATGTTATATATGATATATATCGGACTTGTAGATTTTTTATTTTACGAATATTTTTGCAGTGGTTTTCATCCATATTATATAATTCTCCCAATCATCCAATAAGGAAAGGAACACGTTACTAACCCTATTTCAGAGATGAGAAAGATGAAGCCTCCAGAGTAAGAAGTTTGCGCAAAGTTGCACATTTTTTTTTTTTTTATGTGCCAGATTTGAGTCTGTGTCTTTCATTATTCTTCCTGCTGGATCACGCCAGGCCTTCGGAATGGAAAAAGACCTAAACCAGAAGTTTGGGCCCTGGAATAAATTTTTATTCTGGATGTCTCTAAAGAGGTGACTGAACGCTTTATTTTTCAGGGCTTCACGGTTTTCCTTTGTCAGACAGAGAAATGGAGCTGTCAGTGTTTTTTGAAAACGTTTGATAGAAACGTAGTTCCCTCTGCGACAGGGACACATATCTGAAACGAAACAACACTTAGCCCTACTGTGTGGAAAAGCTCTGATATCTTCCAAGCCAGTCTGTGGTTTCTAAATGTTGGCCACAATCTATTAAATCGATTTCACGATCAACTAATTCACTGCAATTTTAGACTGGATAGACGAGATCTTTTCCGATTCTCTGCTCAGGCGGTGCTACGAATCTGGGGTGAATTCATCCAACCAGAATAACCTAGGAGGTAGGAAAAATGAGCTTTCTAATCGGAGAATCGTCAACCCACCTGAGTCACTGTCCTGACGGCGAAAAATCAGAAGCACTCCCGAGAGGAAACCAGATCACGGCAGGAGCAAAGGAGCTGTGCTGACACCAGAAAGTTCCACCCAACTCCCACCCAAGCAATTGGCTTATTCAGCTGGGTTCAGAGCCGTCATTCTGCAATAAGCTAATTTAACATCGATGCTGGTGCTCTACATCGAGATATTAGCGATTTCATTTTCGAGATGTTTCAGTATCATTTCCGGACGTTCTCGTGGGCTGAACTGGACAGGGGCTGTGATGCCCTGTGCACAGTCTGAAAGCTATGACGCTGAAAGGCTGAATGGCCCACTGAGCTCAGTGCTTTGTGCAGTATTTGCATCATTTGCTTTTCATAAATGTCTACAAGGTGTGATTGAATTATGCTGCAGCGATAGAAGGTCACAGAACAAGTTAATAATAGGGAGAATTGACTTCCTGGCTCCGGATCTAATTCAGGCTTTTAAAATCTGCACTATGCTTACCTGAGTGACACTAACAAGTACGTTGTCCTAAATCCCTGCAAGTGAGCCCTCTTTCTAGATCTGGTTAAAAACAACCTTCAAGATGGAAACCACGGGACTTTAAGTTTTGACGGATACAAAAATGACTTGCTTGTGTGTATGTATGCCCTCACATATATGCTTCAGCTTTTACAAATTTAACTTATTTTATGCTTATGTTTGACAGGGTTTTTTTTTTTAAGTTTATTTATTTATTGCTGGGGGGCAGAGAGAGGAAGAGATAGAATCCCAAGCGGGCTCCGTGCAGTCAGTGCAGAGCCCAATGCAGGGCTCGAACTCATAAACTGTGAGATCATGACCTGAGCCGACCGAGATCAAAAGTTGGAGGCTTAACCGACTGAGCCCCCCCACAGGCACCCCTATGTTGGACGGCTTTTAACTATGGAAAATGAGAGAGCCAAACGTTACTTCCATTTCTTGCAAATGTGATTTCGCTCAAGGAAGGGGATTTGACACGATCCTGTCAGCTCCAAAGGTTCCATGATTTAAATAAAGCATGTAAAGTCTTTCTCTAACAATTATTTTGCAATCACAAAAAGGTGGTGTGGTTTTAAAGATAGTTCTTTGGAGTGCTTATTCTTTCATTAATTTGTTCAACCGATATTTGAGTGTATGCACAGGTACTGTTAAGGTTTCTGAGGACACAGGGATGAATAAAACATCGTCCTCACTGCCCACAAGGAGTCCGTCGTCTAGCACTGCAGAGACACGTATGAACAATTCAGTGAGCTAACAGTAGGAGAAGGGAACAGTGCTTAGGACACAGGGACAGGACTGCCCCTTGGCTATTTTTCGCTGGGAGAAAAAAATCGACATCTTGTGCCTCCAAAGACTTTGGGTAGAATGAATACCAGGGCTATATAAAGACACAGGAGTTTCACCCAGGAACCTAGTCTGTCCTGGAAAACTCTTAATACACTACTAAAAAATACATCAGTGAAAGAAAACATAAATACCGTACATACTTACCGATGGAGTCTCTGAGGTTGTCCATTCCTTCCCAGTGAATGTTGACTCCTAAGCTCAATTAATGACCGCCCTTCTCTTTATTTGCAACCCAGTTCTGTCTCCTTATTTCTCAGTACCACGTGAGCACGCACTGTCATTTTTCCAAGCGTCTGTTCCGTGTGCATTTACTTCTTTGGCTTTTGTCCATTTGCTTTCCAGGGAGGCGGGTCAAACTGCCCCTGCTGTGTGGTCACGTGGGTGAGTAGGCAGCTCGGTGGTGACGAATTCCCTTCACTGTCTCTTGAGTAATTTAAAATTGAAGTAGGTATAAGGCTGGGAGCAATGTGGTGGCAAATAATTCTGCTATCCGCCAGGAGCTGACCTAGTTAGCTTGGAATTTCTAGGCTTCATAAATCTTGTTTCAAATAATCATACGTTCCTCGGAAGAGAGTCAACCCCGAGATGAACACCCCTGATCTCTGCAAACAGTCCTGCAGGGTGGTCCAGCAGGCAGGTTATGGCTTTGGTTGGGTGATTTTCCAACTTCGACTCACTCGGTATTTAGTTCCAGATGAACAGCAAAAGATCACACGCCTCCAGGAATTACGGCAGCGGGCGGGGCTTCCTTAGCCCATCTCGGTGGACTGAGCAAACAGGGGGCCTGATGGGCAGGTAAACTGGGTGGTGGTCTGCCTTGGAGCTTTTCAACTGGTCATACGGGTGGAGGGGGGTGTCCGAAGGGAGGAGCCGGGTGGCACTGGGGCAATGTGAGCCCGACAGGCATCTCCACGATGACAAGTCTCTTTTGTTTACACCATTATGCTTGACAAATATTCTCATTTTTAATGGGCACCGTAACAAGATAAAGACTGGAAAGCAATGGCTTCATGTGAGTTTGAGGAACTGGTGAAGTCTTCCCGAACCCTCCACCGTTTCTCATCGAACACCTCCCCTCCTGGCCTGTCAGCGACGTCTGAAATAGTGCCCTTAGAGCTTCATTTTGAAAGAGGAAAAATATTCCTGTTTTAAATTATGAATATGCTATTGTGATTTAGTAGTTCAGATTGTTTTCAACATCACATGTTACCAAGTGCATGTTTTACAAAGCAGGACAAATGCATTGGAAGGCCCTGGGCGCCGGGAGTGACTACGGGCAAGGTTTTAATTTCTCTGGCCCTCCATTTTCTCACCCATTAAATGGAGGTGTTGACCAGACACCTTACAAAGCCCCTTTCAGGGTTTTTTTTTCAGGCCTATTACACCCAAATTAAATTTGGTCTATAACCTAAGTTGACCGGTTTTCTCGTGGCCTTGACCTAAGAGCAAAATTAGTCAACGAAAGCTTTGGACTGGCTTGGGAAGGGATTTGGTCCTACAGGTCACCGAGCTTGATTTGAGCTGAGCGTTCAAGGGTCACCTCTCAAAATACTACTTCTGCTGGCATTCTTGACGGCCTCAGATTGCAAAACTATTCAGTTGCCGTTAGCCTGGGGTTCTTGCGTATGTGACAGAGCTTGTACCCTCCCTCTAGTCCAGAATGGCCTGGGTCTGCCCCAGGCAGTTGAAAGAGAAAGAGAGAGAAATCCCACTGTTCAGCTATCACACATTTGGATCTACTTGTTAACTTAGCATAACCCGCCTTGACACCGTGCTCCTGGGTCACCTGCAAGGTCATTTTATTGGCTTCTTTGATTCAGGTTTCTCCTTCCTCCAAACCATTACCCTCTTGGCCCCACATCGCCGTTACCACCTTCCTCAATAACTTGTAAGCGTTCCCTGCAAAACATGGCATTGAGTGTCTAGTCCTTCATTCTAGAATACAAGACCCTCTTCTAAGGGGCTTACAGTCCATCTTTACTTCTTTGGCACTGGTCTCCCAAAGCACGTGGTTGACTGCTCTGTGGTCACCATCTTGAAATTCTTTTTGTTTTGTTTTGGGTATGGTTGACACCGGGCATTAGATTATTTCAGGTGTGCAACTTAGTGATTTGACAAGGTTATACGTTTTGTCGTGTTCACCACAAATACGGCGACCAGCTGTCCCATTCCATTGTTATTACAGTATCATCGACTGCATTCCTTGCACTCTGCTTTTTGTTCCCATGACTTACTCCTTTCATAACTGGAGGCCTATCTCTCTCTCTTTCCTTTGTTCCTTTTGCCCAATCCCCCGCCCCCCTCCAGCAACCATCAGTTTGTTCTCTGTGTTTATAGTTCTGAGTCTGCTTTTTTGCTTGTTTATTCATACTTTAAGATTCCACGTATGAGTAGAATCCTGGTGTTTGTTTTCTGACTCTGACTTATTTCACTTAGCATAATACCCTCTAGGTCCATCTGTGTTGTCGCACATGGCAAGATCTCAACCTTTTGTATGGCCGTGTAATATTCCTCTGTGTGTGTGTGTGTGTGTGTGTGTGTGTCACATTTTCCTTGGCCACTCATCTATTGATAGACACTTAGGCTGCTTTCATGTATTGCCTATTGAAAATAATGCTTCAGTAAACTTGGGGGTTCATGTATCTTTTTTTTTTTTTATTTATTTATTTTTTCAATGTTTATTTATTTTGGGACAGAGAGAGACAGAGCATGAACGGGGGAGGGGCAGAGAGAGAGGGAGACACAGAATCAGAAACAGGCTCCAGGCTCTGAGCCATCAGCCCAGAGCCTGACGCGGGGCTCGAACTCCCGGACCGCGAGATCGTGACCTGGCTGAAGTCGGACGCTTAACCGACTGCGCCACCCAGGCGCCCCAATGTATCTTTTATAGATAGTCTTTAAATTTCCCTTGGATAAACACCCAATAGTGGAATTAGTGGATCATAGGGTAGTTCTATTTTTACTTCTTGAGGAACCTCCACACTATTTCCACAGTGGCTGCACTAGTTTGCATTCCTACCAACAGTGCAAGAGGGTTCCTTTTCCTCCACATCCTCACCAATGCTTGTTGTTTCTTATCTTCTTGATTTTAGCCATTCTGACAGGTGTGAGATGATATCTCATTGTGGTTTTGATTTGCATTTTCCTGGTGATGAGTGACGTTGAACATCTTTTCATGTACCTGTTAACCATCTGTGTGTCTTCTTTGGGGAAATGTCCACTCAGGTCCTCTGCCAATGTTTTAATCTGATTTTCTTTTTTTCTTTCTTTTTTTTTTTTTTGGTGTTGAGTTGTATAAGCTCTTTATATATTTTGGATATTAACCCCTTATTGGATATATCATCTGCAAATATCTTCTCCCATTTAGTAGATGGTCTTTTTATTTTGTGAATGGTTTCCTTTGCTGTGCAAAAGCTTTTGATTTTGACGTAATCCCAACAGTTTATTTTTGGTTTTGTGTCCCTTGCCTCAGGAGATGTATCTAGAAAAATGTTGCTATGACTGATGTCAGAGAAATTACTGCCTGTGTTCTCTCTCATCTAGGATTTTTATCGTTCAGTATCATGTTTGTCTTTAATCCATTGTGAGTTTATTTTTGTGTTTGGTGTAAGAAAATGGTCCAGTTTCATTGTCCTACATGTAGCTGTCCAATCTCCCCAGCACCACTTATTGAAAAGACTGTATTTTCGGGGCGCCTGGGTGGCTTGGTCGGTTAAGCGTCCGACTTCGGCTCAGGTCATGATCTCACGGTCCGTGGGTTCGAGCCCCGTGTCGGGCTCTGTGCTGACAGCTCAGAGCCTGGAGCCTGTTTCAGAGTCTGTGTCTCCCTCTCTCTCTGCCCCTCCCCTGTTCATGCTCTGTCTCTCTCTGTCTCAAAAATAAATAAACGTTAAAAAAAAAATTAAAAAAAAAAAAAGAAAAGACTGTATTTTCCACACCGTGTATTCTTGGTTCATTTGGTATAGATTAATTGACCATATAAATATGGGTTTATTTCTGGGGCCTCTATTCTGTTCTATCGATCTGTGCTTCTATTTCTGTGCCAGTATCTTGCTGTTTGGATTTGCTACAGCTTTGTAGTACAACTTGAAATGTGGGATCACTGAACCTGAGCTCTGTGCTTCCTTTTTAGGATTGCTTTGGCTATTTGGGGTCTTCTGTGGTTCCATACAGATTTGAGTATTATTTGCTCTAGTTTTGTAAAAAAATGCTGATGGTATTTTGGTAGGGATTGTATTGAATCTATAGGTTGCTTTGGGTAATACGGACATTTGGACAATCCATGAGCATGGGATACCTTTCCATTTGTTGGTGTCATCTTCAATATATTTCCTCAGTATTTTATAGTTTTCAGAGTACAGGTCTTTCACTTCTTTGGTTTAGTATATTCCTAGGTATTTTGTTCTTTTTGATGCGATTGTAAATGGTGTTGTTGTTGTTTTCTCTTTCTTCATTGTTAGTGCATAGAAATGCCACCAGTTTCTGGGTATTAATTTTGTATCCTGCCACTTTACTGAATTTGTTCATTACTTCTAGTAGGTTGGTTTTTTTTTTTTTTTTTTTTGGAATCTTAAGGATTTTCTATTTATAGTACCATGCAGTCTGCAAATTGTGACAGTTTAACTCCTTCTTTACCAACATGGATGCCTCTTCTCTCTTTTTGTTTTTGTTGTCAGATGGCTGTGGCTAGGACTTCCAGTACTATGTTGAATGAAGAAGGGCGAGAATGGACATCCTTGTCTTGTTCATGACCTTATGTGGAAAGCTCTCAGTTTTTCATCATTGAAGATGAGGTTAGCTGTGGGTTTTTCATATATGGCTTTTTTTATGTTGAGATATGTTCCCTCTAAACCTACTTTGTTAAGAGTTTTTATCATGAATGGATACTGAATCTTGTCAAATGATCTTTCTGCATCTATGGAGATGATAATATGATTTTTATCCTTCATCTTGTTTATGGGATGGACCATGTGGATTGATTTGTGAATATTGAACCATCCTTGCATCCCAGGAATAAATCCCACCTGATCATGGTGAATGATCTTCTTACTGTATTGTTGTATGTGGTTTGCTAATATTTCGTTAAGGAATTTTGCATCTATGTTTAGCAAGGATATTGACCTACAATTTTCCCTTTTTATGGCATCTTTGTCTGGTTTTGGTGTCATGGTAATGCTGGCCTCATAGGATGTATTTGAAAGGTTTTCTTCCTCTACCATTTTTTTGAATGGTTTGAGGAGAATAGGTATGAACTCTTCTCTAAATGTCTGGTAGACTTCACTTCTGAATCCATCTGGTCATGGAATTTTGTTTTTGGTAATTTCTTTGAGGACTGGTTCAATTTAGTTACTTGTGATTGCTCTATTCAGATTTTCTATTTCTTCTTGGTTCAGTTTTGCAAGATTGCACATTTCTAGGAATTTAATCATTTCTGCTAGGTTGTCCAGTTTGATTTTTCATAGTATTCTTTTATAATTCTTTGTATTTCAGTGGTATCAGTTGTTACTTCTCCTCTCTCATTTCTGATTTTATTTATTTGTGTGTTTTCTCTTTTTTTCTTGATGAGTTTGGCTAAGAGTTGTCAATTTTTTTTTCTTTACAAAGAACCCTCTTGTCTTCATTGATTCTTTCTATTGTGTTTCTTAGTCTCTAATGTCATTTATTTCTTCTTTGATCTTTATTGTTTCCTTTCTTCTACTCATCTTGGGCTTTGTTTGTTCTTTTTCTAGTTCCTTTAGCATAAGGTTAGATTGTTTATTCTAGTTCTTTCTTTCTTTCTTTCTTTCTCCCTTTCAGATAGGCCTGTGTTGCTGTATCCTTCTTCTTAGAGCTGCTCTTGCTGTCTCCCAGAGGTTTTGTATTGTATATTTTCATTTTCATTTGTCTTAATGTTTTTTTATGTTTATTTATTTTGAGAGAGAGAGAGAGTTGGAGAGACAGAGCACGAGTAGGAGAAGGGCAGAGAGAGAGGGAGACACAGAATCCAAAGCAGGCTCCAGGCTCTGAACTGTCAGCACAGAGCCCGCTGCAGGGCTCAAACCCACGAACCACAACGTCATGACCTGGGCCGAAGCCCGACACTTAACGCACTGAGCCACCCAGGTGCCCCATCTTCATATATTTTTTTATTTCTTCTCTGATTTATCATTGACCAATTGGTTGTTTAGTATCATGTTATTTAGTCTCCCTGTGTTTGTGGGGTTTTTTTCCAGTTTTTTTTTCTTGTGATTTATCTGTATTTTCATACTGTTATTGTTGGAAAAGATGCATGATATTATTTTAATCTTCTTAAGTTTATTGAGTCTTGTTTTATGGCCTAATATATGGTTTATTCTAGAGAATGTTCCACATGCACTTGAAAAGAATGTGTATTCTATCGGTTTTGGATGGAAAGTTCTGTATATATCTGTTATGTCCCCCTGGTACAATATATCATTCAAAGATATTGTTTCCTTATTGATTTTCTGTCTGAGTGATCTATTCATTGACATAAGTGGAATGTGAGTAAAGTCCCTTACTATTATTGCATTACCATCAATTTCTTCCTTCATGTCCATTAATATTTGCTTTACATATTTAGGTGTGCCAGCTTGATTTTTGCAACCCAGCACCGTGGGGCAGCTGGTGTGGGTTGTGGACGCCGAGCTCGCTGGAGATGACAGGCCCCACTCATTATGGTGTCCAGACCCTGCTCCGGTCCAGGTCTCTAAGGTGAGGTGGGAACGTAAACTGTGCCGTTCTCCAGTCCCTCTGACCTGCAGAACTTTCCTACCCGTCCTCCACCGCTTTGCAGAGTTCTTGTGTTATCTCTTTTATGTGCTAGTTTCTCTTTTAAACCTCAGCTTTTTTTCTGTGCCCAAGGACGGAGGGATCTGTTTCCCATCCCCTCAGTTCTCTCCCTCCCTCCTGCTTTTGGAAGCATTGGGGATAAGGGTTCCCGTTGTTACCAAGTCCCTTGCTGTGTACTCTCTGTCTCTGTCTTGCATTGTTCAGTAGCTGTTCAGTCAGCCTCCCGCTTTTCTTCACGAGGAATTGTTCTATTAATAGCTGTAATTTGCTGTGTTCTGTGGCAGAGGTAAGTTCAGAGTCTCCCGATGTCGCCATCTTGAACCAGGACCTCATGCACCATCTTGAGATTGTTAATAGTTTGGGTTTCTGTGTTTGTTTTTGATTTTCAGCAAGAGGCCCACGTCTTCACTTTGCACGGAGCCCTGCACGTTACGAAGCTTATCCTGACTCGACGCACGTGCAGAACCCAATGGTCCACATGAAAGCTCTAGGCCATCTTGGCAGCAAGATGACGGCTTAAAGGACCACCTCCGGGAGTGGCGGAGCAGGCCGAGGAATCCGTGTTCATGACCACACAGAAGACATGCGCTAAACCCTGAGGGGTCAAGGGACAGAATGGAGACTACACTGCCTGAGTTTCTGCAGGTGGGTGGTGAACAAATGAAAAATCCTTTCTGTTACTGTTACGTGAGCTCCCTGTAATACATTGGCAGTGGTCACCTGGGGGGAAAAGAGGCCTCAGCTAAAAAGAAAAAAAAAGAAGGCGGAAAAACCGTAACATTCGAAAACAAGTTAAGTTGAAAGCATTTACTTGCTCTGCTATCCAGGGAGGCGGTTTGAGGGAGGGCTAATGCTAGACTTCGACTCTCCCATGTATATTTTCAAAAGGTATTTGTATTTCAGAAGCAAAAGGAGAAGAAAAGAGAGTCAGGTGTTTACGCACTTGGCTCTTGTGTTTTGTCTCCGATAAACACACGGGCACACGGAGGCGTCATTACACAGTCCTTCAGCAAATCAATAAGTGTTTGGCTACACAACAGGATCAGCAAATTTGGGGCCACAGCGCATAATAGACTCTCGGGGAATATTTGCTATTCTGACGGTGGGTGAGCTCTGGTAAACAGATCAGCAGGGTTCCAGAACCTAGGAGGTGCTCAGAAGTGAGAAGAGACACCGCAGAGGGAGAAGCAAAACAAACAAAAAGAAGCAAGCAGGCCCCAAGCCTCTCCCCATGCATCAAAACAAGAAAGAGAATGGCGACACGGAGAGAAAAGAAAGAAAGCGCGCAAGTTGGCATCAGTACACCACTGAGACGGCCACCGCCGAAGGTCAGAGTTTGTCGTGTGCTCGCCAGGAACATCCGTGAAAGAACTTTCCATGTATTAACTTCTTTACCGTTTGTGATGACCCGTGAAGTAACGGAGGTTATTCACAATTGGCAAAACGGGGAAACTGAGGTACGCTGGAATTGCCTGACTTGCCCCAAATCGCGCAGCTAGTAAATGAGGTTGAGGGGTCCAGTGCTCGGCCAGATTTTATGTGATTTTTCAAGCCCGGCCATAGACAAAGTCTTCCCCCCCCCACCCCCACTCCCCAGGCATCCCTCGGGAAAGCCGCCTTCTCTCCCCCCCCAGTGGGTGCACAGCCAGAGCATTCTAATCTCCAGGGGACAAGCGGGGACCCAGACGCCTCCACAGGCCATGCTGTCATGTATTCCTAGACCTGCTGTCCCCGTTTCTATGTCTCTCTCTGGGGGGCCTTTGATCAAGGTCTTCCTTGGGCCCCTCCGTGACACTCCAGCTCTCCCTTTTCCCCTCCCCCAGCCTCAGGGGCCATAAAGCCCCCAGAGCCTTCTGCTTGGTAGTTCTCTGCAGTGAGATGACCCCATGTCCGCACTTGACCCTAACCCTAACCTAACTGGCGGCCGTTCGGTGGGGAGGGAGGGGGCGGTGGGAAAAGGGGGAGCCGCTGCCTCTTCCTGGTTTGGCCTCTCGGCCTGTAATCACAGTGAGTGGTTTCAAGGCTTAACCCTTTCGTTCTGGCCTGTTTTTAATGGACTCTCCAATGCCTGGCAGCTCAGATCCCCCTCCCGACAGAGGTCTGTTTCCTTTTGGTTTCATTCTGTCCACCTGCAGTGAGTGTCACACTAAATGAAAAATAAATGTGGTTTCAACGCCAGAAGGTGGGTTTTGGAGAGCTGGCTCAGCCTTTCCTAAAGAAGCCTCACGCCTGAGCGAGGATGCTGGGGTTCGTCTTCTTTTTTTCTTTTAAGTTTTTTAATGTTTTATTTATTTTGAGAGAGAGAGAGAGACAGAGCATGAGCGGGGGAGGGGCAGAGAGAGAGGGAGACACAGAGTCGGAAGCAGGCTCCAGGATCCGAGCTGTCAGCACAGAGCCCGACGCGGGGCTCGAACCCACGAACCGCGAGATCGTGACCTGAGCCGAAGTCAGAAGCCCCACTGACTGGGCCACCCAGGCGCCCCTGGGGTTTGTCTTAAGGTGTCAGGGAACGCATGAAGACATTAAACGCAGGAATTCTCAGAGGAAAAGTGCCGTCAGTGCACACGTGCTGTGTCCCTCCAAACTGATTTGTTAGAGAAAACCCTTGCCGGCTGATGCTGGTTTCTTTCGGCCTCTGTGCCTGTGTGGGATGTAATTTAGTAAGAATGTCAGCTTTGTGACTTAGGTGCTTTTCACGTGACTCTCAGAGTCCCCGGAGGAGCCGACTGCTGCCCCAACCTTGAACTGGGGGCTCGGCGTAGGGGAACAGGACGAAAAGATTTCAGTGGAGCCGGGATGTCTTTTCTGCTGATTCAGCAGTTGTTGGCCCATTAGCTAGAGATCGAAAATGAGTGGAAAGACTCATTAATGAATTAATAGAGCTTCTCTTTACAATTCTGTTCTGGAAACTCCCTCACAGATACCCTCAAAAATAATGTCTTACCACTTATCTGGACATCCCTCAGCCCGGGCCAGCCGGCCCGTAAAATTAACCATCACACCGTCTTTACAACATGTTAATTACACAAGTAACACATATTCATCTTAGAAAAATGGAAAATACGGGTTTTATAATAATTATAAATTACAGACTCTCCCTCTACCGGATACATTTACTATTGGCATTTCCATGGATATATATATCCATAATCCATATATATAATCCATATATATAATCAATATATCCATAATGTTCTGTTTAATTTAATGTCATAAATTTCTCCTATTATTTGCAAGTATTTGTATATGAAAGTCACCTGGACTTCGATTCTTGGTTAATTCTACATTTTTTTCAATGTTTACTTATTTTTGAGACAGAGAGAGACAGAGCATGAGCAGGGGAGGGGCAGAGAGAGAGGGAGACACAGAATCGGAAGCAGGCTCCGGGCTCTGAGCCGTCAGCACAGAGTCTGACACGGGGCTCAAACTCATGAACCGTGAGATCATGACCCGAGACGAAGTCGGACGCTCAGCTAAGCCACCCAGGCGCCCAACTTCAACACCTGTTTAAAGATGTGGTTTTCACAGATGATTCTGGTTCCTGTAAAAATTGATCTGCTGCTTCTTTTAGCATACAAATGTTTGATATGAGCTCCAGTCACCAGTAAGTAAAAGAGAAAACAAATAACATCTACCATTTATTGAACTGATTTCTAGGAAAGACCCTAGGCTCTGTGCTAGGGGCTTTAATATCTCTTTTATGATGTAGTCATTAACTCCGCGAAGGAGGCATTATTAACACGATTTTATAAATGAAGTGATTATTACCCAAACGGTAAGTAATAACTTACGCGATGTCATGCAGTGTTAAACTAGAGGCAGAACTTAAGCCCCCACAGGGCTGATTGTCCTTCCCTACACCTAACCTGAGACTCATCCTGTACGGAATGGAGTGGGTCCTTACAAAGCGAAGTCGATAGCCACCCTTTACTTAACGGTGGTAATTTAGCACACAGGTATCCACAGTTCTGCGAGCCTGAGAATGATCTGTGATTCAAATCACCAATCATCTTTGGTGAAAAAGACTTTGTCAGGCACCCCAGTAATTAAACAATTAGCACCCTCTTCCCCTCCAAAAAAAAAAAAAACCCAGGAAATTGAGGTTTCAAATGCTTCTTTTAAAATTTACCTTTTGTAAAAAATTGAAATTCAAGTTATTTAACATACACTGTAGTCTTGGCTTCAGGAGTAGAACCCAGTGATGTATCTCTTACATATGACACCCAGTGTTCATCCCCAAAAGTGCCCTTGTCATTTTTTTGTATAATATTTTATGTTTATTTATTTTTGAGAGACAGAGAACGAGTATGCGAGTAGGGAGGGGCAGAGAGAGGGAGACAGAAGATTCAAAGCGGGCTCTGCGCTGACCGCAGAGAGCCTGAGGCGGGACTCGAACTCACAAACTGTGGGATCATGACCTGAGCCAAAGTCAGACACTCAACCGACTAAGCCACCCAGGCGTCCCCAAAAGTGCCCTTATTTTAAAGAATATCATGATTAGGAGAGACAATGACCAAGAAGAGGCTTAAGTATATTCATATCCTAGGGTTTCTCGCTCATGACTTATGGAATAATAAACAAGCTTAGATACAAACGCTCTCATCAAAGAATTATTTATAATTGGAATAATGAAAGGGACTACAAATTTTTAACAGTGAATTAGGACCCTCATATGGTAGAATGCAGACAAATGTCAACAAGACCTAGAATATAGAAAATATTTATAACGTTAAATAAAAAAATATAAAACCGTATTTATAGGCTGAGCCTAAACTATTAAAAAAAAAATATGTGTAACAACAGCCTGGAAGAGAAACTACCAAAATTTTTAACAGGTGTCCTTTCAGAGTGGGGAGGTTTCGGGTACCTTTTTCTTCCTTATGTTATTATGCACATGTTCTCTTTTTTCTTTACCGAGCATATGTTGCATTTAAAAACAGAAGAAAATTAAAATTTCAACTTGCAACCCCAAGCTGGTCATTGATCCAGGTCCTTCTCCATTTTAATGTGCATATGTTCACCTGGAGAAGTGCTTTCAAAAGTAGATTCCGAGTTGGTGTGAGATTGTGAATGTCTAAGAAGCTCCCCCCGTGGTGCCAATGCCTCTGGTCTGGAGACCACACTTTGAGTTGGGTTTTATGTAGAATAAGCAAGAAAGAATCATTGTGGAGCCACTTAAATCTGAGAGTTAGAGCCTAAGAAGCTTCCCTTGCAAATTCTTTTCTTGAAAAGCTGAGTCAGTACGTTTTGCTTAATGGCTACCTAAATCTTTCCTGTTATCACATGAACCTGCCTCTGTCCAGTTGTACTTCTCCCTGCACAAGAGCTAAACGCACAGTGCTGCTCGCGGGCTCTCTTCTCCAGGGTAACCTTCCTCTGCCCCTGTTTTGAAATTAAATTTCATTTGTTCTGCTCATGTTGGCACAAAAATTGTCTCAAGTTAGTTTAATAAAACCATCACTAAAACAATTTTCTTGAGTAGTGTAATTATAGAGCTCGTAATTAGATCCTCGCTAAATGAATAGCGCGGTTAGATTACATTTAGGCAAGTACCACACACCCCATTCTGTTTTAATCACCCCTTAAATGCAATCCTGTTTGTTTGCATGAAAGGGCTTTTTAAATGGTAATAGCAAGACCATCATAGACGCTCTTGTACGATAATGCTACCTATAAAATTAGGGAAATTTGGCCTAAACCATATTACCTATTATGTCTTCCCGTGGTGGCCGGGGTGGGAGAGATGGGAGGAGCCTTCCCAGCATTCCGTCACTATGGTGGGGGCATCCTGTCTTTCAACCTCTACGTGGGATAAGAGAATTTGCTGAAATCTGAGTTGGAAACCGATGGCATCTTCTGGAAACATGGTCACTCCAGAGAGGCGTGCGTGTGAAACTCAGTCCCGGCTTTTGGTGTCGCTGCCTTTGCGGGGTCTTCTTTAATTTGGCAACTTCTGCAGGGGCCCGTGACGCTCTGTTGTTTCTTTCAGTGCTTTGTTTTGTACTTCATTCTGCAGCCTATTTATCTTCTTGATTTCCTCCACGGCACCTGTGGTTTCCTCAAAGCACGAGTGAAGTTGACCCAAGGCACACAGCTGGCCTTGGAGCCTCCGATGGTATGCAGCGCTTCTGGGAATCGACACGTGTCTTCAGCCCACAGCGCTCTGTACCTCGACCGATTCACGTTATGGGAGGTTCCACTTGATATGCAAGAGCCACCCAGTTTCCCACTGAAGATAATCTGACTTTGACTTGTCTCATAATTTCAAAAGGTTGGAGCACGGTTAGTGGTTTTCAGTTGTTGGGTGCCAGTCTAACACTTTGCTCTATGCTTTAGGGGCACCGTCCGCTTGATTTGTCTGGTAATCTGTTTCCCAGATGGAAAAGTGAGGCTCGGGAGAGGTTGTATCACTTGCCCAAGTTCAACCAGCTAAGAAATGGCAGCAGAGAGTGGAAACCATGCTTTCCTAACTCCAGGGCCCAAATTCTTTTTTTTTTTTTTTAATTTTTTAACGTTTGTATTCATTTTTTTTTTTTTTTTTTTTTGAGAGACAGAGACAGACTGTGAGTGGGAGAGGGACAGAGAGAGAGGGAGACACAGAATCCGGGAGCAGGCTCCAGGCTCTGAGCTGTCAGCAGAGAGCCCGACGCAGGGTTTGAACTCACGAACCGTGAAATCATGACCTGAGCCAAAGTTGAACGCTTAATCGACTGAGCCACCCAGGCGCCCCATCCAGGGCCCAAATTCCTAACCACTCTACTCAGTTGATACCAAGGATATGAAACCAGAGAAGCAGCTAGATTCTACACAGGAGTGTCATGTTTTCTAGTCTCCTGTAAGGCCAGGAGAAAAGTGCAGTCTCATGAACAGCCCTGGATTCTCCAGAAGTCTCTCCTAGATTCTTCAACTTGAGACCTTCATTTCCTTATCTATAAAATGAGAATAACTGTATCTACACCACTTACATTTTGGTGTGTGTGTGTGTGTGTGTGTGCACGCACATGCATGCATGTGTGCACATAAAACCAGATAAGGTATGCATAAGCATCTTGTGAAATAGAAAATGTTATCACGTATAAATTGTTATTATCATGACTTCGCCAGATCCAGAATATGCATTGCTTAGTAAACTGTGTTCGTTCCTCGAGTAGCTTATATGTCGAATGACACATCAAGAAAAAAATGGTATTACGTTACACATAAATATTATTTATGTTTCTATATTTAACTCGGTAAACTATCAGGGTCCTCCAAGTAAGATACTTCCATAGATGTTGTAAGCCTTCTTTTACATTTTATTTTTTATCCTGGTTTCAATTTGCGTGCCTTTGGTTCCCTCTTCAGTAATAGAATTACTCTGTTCTCGGCTGATTGATTCTAGGAATTTGCTGAATGCAGCCAAACTATGACATATTTGCATGTTTAAGTCTCAAAATGTTCTTTCAGCTTTTAAAATGAATTTATTTTGAGGAAATGTATGACTTCTTGAACTAATGGCAAATTAAGTTAATAAAATTCATACCTGCTGTGGGCAATGGTGATTATATATCAGAAGGAAAATAAAGAAAAGGCTAAATTCCATGCTGCCTAATTGGTCACATTTCAGATTCATTTCAGTAGAAATATTTGCTGTTTGGGATTATGATACTGAGGCATAGAACCAATGGTTTTCCCTTTCCAGTTGCCCATCTTTCCAGCCTTCTCTGGGAAGTTATTACTGTTGACTTTGGCTCCCTCCTCCCAGCTAACCATACAGCCATCAAAGTTTTCTCCCCACACCTGTTCACTGTCCAACAAACACTCACAATGTTGCAATTTTCATCTTCCTTAAGAAATATGTTTGATTTGTTTGAAATTGTGTTGGCCAATGACTTGTTAACACCATCACTTTTTCTTTTCTTTCTTTTTTTTAAGAACTTGGAAAAAGCTGGTGAAGAGTGAGACACGACCTGGACTTTTCTATCCATCCGCAGGCACCGACACTCTCTAGCATCTAGCCAAAGCTGTGACCTCCTAGCCCAGGGCCCTCACTCACTCTCTCAGTGAATGCCCTTGAAGTAAGGCCAAGTCAAGAAGATTTAAAAATCGTCTGATCGCTGACGATACAGATGACTGTACATAGATTTGACTTAATATATTCTCTACGGAGACCATAAATCCAAGTCTGTATGAGGGTGGATCAATTCAGAATCATGGGATCAATGAGCAAATATTTATACTAATGGCGGCATATAACAAGTGCATGCTCCTCTTGAGTCCAAACTAGAGTCTTGTATAGTTTCTTTTATGAATTTGCTCCAAAATAGACAGACTTCTGATCTTACAATCTTCCCTCTCATCCAGAGCCCTGGGACTTTCTCAGGATCTAAAATGACTAATAGTAGGTTTATGGGGGATTTTTTGGCTGTTATTTACACTATATATCATACGAGAATTCTTAGTTCCACTTAGTTAAACTTAGTTCCACATTTTCATAAGGATGCAACATTGATGGATGGCAAAGTGTGTAAAGTAATTAAGCACAAAAAAGCAGCCTGTTTGGAGAAGAAAAGAAATCTCAAAGAGTAAGCGTAGTCAGAGATGCCAAGCAAGTTGCCAGACGGAGAGAGTCGTTTGGCCAATCCACGCCAGGGGGTGAGAATATTTAGTAGAGATATTTCTGGCAAACACACAAAGAACAGAAGCTCAGAAGAGATCATGACCAGCTTAGAAAATATATCATCAAAAACAGGTAGTCTCCAGAATTGAAATCAAATCAATACAATTCGATCGAATGCAACGAGTGTTCATTTAGCAGATAGTACACTCTCGTACACTGTAATGTGTAATACATCGCCCCTGATCTCAAGGAATTGATATCTAGAAGAGATCCTTTGGAAATTCCCTCTGGGGATAAATTCACGTGCTGGAACTGAGGTGCTCAGTGAATGAATATCAGAACAATGAACGATGCGAAGGTGCTTCGGGAGCGCTGAACTGGGTGCTATGGTTGGGGAGCTGAAGAAAAGACTTTTAATAAGATGGAGCTTAGTACTTCTGTAAAAGGAGAAAGATTTATACTATCTGAGAGACACCAGAGTCTGGAGTTTAGTATTTCCGTAACGGATGGTGAGTGAGGGAAGTCCAGAGGCATGTGAACAGAAAGTGAGGAGTCCATTCTGGAACTTGGATTGAGGACGGAGTACCTAAAAGGAATTAGTGGGAGGAAAGAACGGAAAGGAAATGTATCCGGAACTAGGTAACGTGGAACCATCGTTTCTGAGCAAGGCGGTGACATCATCAAGCTGCGTCTGGAGAAAGAAACAGCATCTGGAAGGAACACGTAAGTGGGTCGCAAGGGTGATGATGGAAAAGGCAGGAAGGGTATCAGAAGCTTTAGTCTATAGAGGAGAAGCAGGTTCTCGAGTTACTGGGATGGAAGCAATAATGGGAACTACAGGGAAAGAAAGGTGCAGAAAACAGGGCTGATTTTGCTTGGACTTCGTGAAAGGGAAAGGGGGCTGTGATAATGGTAGTAACAAACGTAACATGTGCCTTGCGCAGAAGGCAACTTACAAAAGTGGGTTGGGGTCATCTTTGGAAAAGCCTTGACGGCTGGGATGGATCTCTAACACTTCTGAGTAGATATTGGAAGCATCGGAGCTCCTCACTAAAGAGGAAAAATCTGGGAGCCTTGTGTAAGTGCATCGTGAAGAAACTGGACTCAGAGAGAAGACCTGGGAGATCATGAAATGGTTCGGACGGTAGTCACAGTTCAGCGTAACTTAACCAAAATGCGTGGGCAATGGAAAAAGGACAATGAGGACCGCGTTGAGGTACATATCTCTATACAATTTTAATTTTTACACGGAGACAGAACAAACATAGCAACCTCTGTCCATGCACCTCACCTCTCCTCCACGCCACTGCACTTTTGGTGCAGCTAAGAGGTTGCAACCCAAACCAACACATGGCCACTGGTCAGTGAAAAGGGAAGAAGAATGTGACACCTGTTTACGGAACATAGTAATTCAGGGAATGTAAGAGTTGGAATGGTGAATAATCAAGGGTGACACCAGGTTTTTTAGCTTGGTGACCGAAGAATGCTGGTCCCATTAAAGAGAAATCAAGACACCAGGAGCGGTGTTAAGTTTTGGGCTGGTTGAGTTTGAGGTGACGGTCGGTGGACATCTTAGGCAGAGAAATGCGACAGAAAGCTGGAGATTTCAGAGGTCAAGGGAGGAAGGAGCAGAGCCAGGTGTAAAGACTGGGAATAGCATTAAAGTTGTTGAAGTCATTGAAGCCAGAGGGGTGATTAACTTCCTTAATTAATAAATCAATTGATTAATAAATCAATTTCCGTGATGGCCAATGAAGCAGCAACGCTCATCAGCCCATCCTTGTTCCAGCGGTCCCGTTGGGAGCAGACAGTATTCCCAAAGCGGAAAAATCTGGGCCTCTCTCTTTGTATTCGGGTGTAAAGAGAATAGACCACGATGTTGTTGATTTCATCAGCATCCCCTGCTAACTTGGATCATTAAGCCTCCTCAAGCACCCTTCTCTTCTCATCCCCTTTGTACCTAAATTACTCAGTTTGTACAGCTCTATTGATTACATATCCAACTCCTCCACTTTTTGTGGACTGCAACCAATTTATAAATCTTGAAGGAATTTTCCAAAGAATTTCACTTGACTTAAGATTCTCACACCCTGTAAAGTGAACCTACAACAGCAGAGATTTATTTGGGGTAAGAAGACACTGCATGTCTCTGATTCTGTGCCGGGCCTGACTGGTCAGCCTTTGGAAAGTCGAACATATTAAAAAAAAATTAGGGAGATCGAAATCATCAGGACCTTTCCTCAATAATTTACTGCTGTCAGAGAGGAGCCCCGTCAGACTTTGTGTAAATGATCAAAAACTAACAAAGATGCAAATCATGACGCTCTAAGCAACATATACTGCAGTGCAAAATTTCAGGAGTTTTGAAACTGAGTGTGTGAGTTGCTTGCAAGGAAGATTGTTGGTTCTACCTCCAATACACACACACACACACACACACACACACACACACATATATATATATATTTTTTTTAACATGTAGAAGAGAAGTGTCGAGAAGTCTGAGTTATGTTCTCTGTGACCTTGGACAAGGCATCTGACCTGTTTGGGGTATCAATTTTCTCACAGACAGACATGCTTAGACTACATCCGTGCCTTCCAAATATGTTCGAAGAGGGCTTTCAGGATTTGTCTTGGAGATAGGGGGTCCTGTGGCGAGACACTGAGCTTTGCCCACGGTGGCCCCAAAGCTTTATTTGTTAAGGTTTTTCTCGTTTAAATAAGTGATTCTGTAGCTTGAAAAATATGTTTGCAAACCCTCAGACTAGATGCCCTCTACACATCTCTAAAATTCGCAGTGTCTAAATTTCAAGTTACCTTCCAGATGTTGTTTCTCCTCCACTGCCCTTCCCTTCCCATGAGGGCTCTTCTCTGTGAGCCCCTTTGTCTGAAACGTGTTCTTCGTCAGTTTGGGCCGCTGTAACAGAATACTACAGGCTGTGTGGCGTAAACAATTATATCTCATAGCTCTGAAGGCTGGGAGTCCAAGAGCAGGGTGGAAGCATGGTTGGGGTCATGGTGTGCATCTCCTACTGGTTCATAGATGCTGCCTTCTCACAGTGTCCTTACAGGGCAAGAGAGGGAAGTCTCTTCCTCTTCTGTTAAGGCCGTGAATCCCATCATGGGGGATCCATGTTAATGACTTCGCCTAACCCTAATCATCTCCCCAAGGTCTTATCTTGTAATATCATCCTAGTGGGGGTTAGGGTTTCACCTATGAACTTCGGGGGTTTACAAACTTGTAGTCCATCGTCGGTTTAACGGGATGCCAAACAAATTGTGTTAGGTCTTAATTTATCATTACGATAACTCATGGCCATCTGGCCCGTCCCAGGGTTTCAAACTCTCAATGGGGACTTTGTAGTATAGCAGTAGCTTGTGACACAGCATCAGACGCCACGATTAATGTTTTGAGAAGTTGACTGGGTCCTTCCTACTTTTTACGGTGCCCTCGGTCACAAGAAACAGAGTCACAGAGCTTGTGGGAGGTGTGGGGTTTGCAGGGAGACGGGAAACATCACTAATACTCCTACACAGTAAAGATGGGATCAGTGCCATTATTCAGTGCCTGCTACTTACTGGGAACTACATAGGTCATGTTTTAAAGTATAGGTTTTATTATTATTCGGGTATGGTCAGGCCAGCAGGTCGGGGGATGATGGCCATCCCCAAGAGGAGGGGTGTACCAGGCTGCACAGGGCCACAGTGGGCAGCACCGGGGTCAGTCAGGAGGCAGACGGAGTGAGCGGAAGATGTGGGCCAGAGCCCTCATTGCGGTTTCTGTATTTCAGATACTTTGAGCGTCTGAAAGTAGAAAGAGACGATAAATCCAGTTATTATATTTAAAAAACACAAAGACTTGCATAAAACAATCATCCCATTGTTTGTGGCAAGGGATCATATTCATCCATAAAAGAGGAGAAAAATGGGGCGCCTGGGTGGCTCAGTCGGTTAAGCATCTTGATTTGGGCTCAGGTCATGATCTTGTGGTTGGTGAGTTCGAGCCCTGCGTCAGGCTGTGCACTGACGGCATGGAGCCTGCTTGGGATTCTCTCTCTTTCTCTCTCTACCCTTCCCCTGCTCGTGTGTGCTCTCTCTCTCTCTCAAAAATAAATAAACATTAAAAAAAAAAAAGAGGAGAAAATCAATTTAATCCCTGTGGTAGAATGGCGACAGCAAACATGACAAAGGAAAATGAAGACCCAGGTTCCAACTATCATGCATGCCGTGGAAATACTAAATAATCGGAGAAAACAGAAATGAACACGAACTGGAAAAGCGATAAAGAGATTAGGCACCCCTCCTCTTCACACCGCACAGCATATTTAATAAAACCACACAACCCACACAAGGTAGGCTTTTAAGCGCTGTCATTAATATGCCCCAAACACCTCTGCCTGTATGTCAGCAAAGGGCAGAAACTTTGTTCTGCGTGTTTCCTAAAGGTTTGGGAACCCGTACGGGAGAACGTCTTCTCCTCATTCTTATGAACCCCCAGGACAGAGCTTGGGTGGATGTAGGTGCTGGGAACGACAGTTTTAACTGTAAATACTATTCATTTTTCTTTGAGTGACACTGGCTTCTTGAGATGAAATGAAGCCACTTAAACCTCAAAGGACTTTATCAAAAGCAAAAAAAAAAAAAAAAAAAAAAAAAAATTTGTTGTTGTTGAAATAGAAGAAAAGATGGGGCACCCCAGCCTGCTTCTCCAAATCAGGGTTGTGGAAAACCTCCCGTCGCTGCGATTCATTGATTCCTAAGCAAATGTTCTGGACTCCAGTTAAGAATCCCATTAATCCTATATTCCTACGCTAGGATCCAGGCTGACTGGGATGGACACAACCAGATCCTCGTTTGGAAATGGCCTCTGATAAATCCGATTCTCATAGGAGCTTTCCCAATTGCTGCTGCGAAATGGCGGTATAATAATGTGTGCCGTATACACATTTCGAATGGAAGGAAAACAAAGCAAAATATGCTTTCTGTGGTTTACGAGATTCAGAAGCAGTAGCCAGGCTGGTGGAGGGTAACACCTGGGGGGGGCCTGCTGTGTGACCGCCAGATGCATCACCCTGGGTCACCAGACATGTGACGGCTAGGTATGACTCAGCGTGTAAGCAAATTGGGGGTGGAAATCGTGCTTCTTTTTTCTTCATATAGTAATCTGTGGCAACTTTTGTTGGTTGTTTTCCATAATCATAGCTGCCTGCTATACGCTACCCTTGGGAGCGTTTAAAGGTTAAAATGCCTCAATTTTCCAACAAATTTTCTTTACTTAAAAATATCTTTTTCAAATGTGAGAATAATATCATAATCAGAAAAATAGGGCCATTAAAATTAATTTTCATACAGCCCTTAGTAGCACTGGAGAGTGCTCTTAATATGTTTGGACAAGCCATAGCAAAATACAAAAATATACTGAAAAGCGTGGTGTCAAATGGCTTGTTTTATTACCGTTCTTAAAAATAAAAACCACATTCTCATCACAAGAAAAAAATTTGTGACTATGTATGTAACGAATGTTAGATTTATTGGGATGATCATTTTACAGTATATCCAAATATTAAATCATTATATTGTACACCTGAAAGTAATATTATGCTGTTGTAAGTTATACCTCAATAAAAATATATATATAAGTAAAAACCCCCTACCTATATGTAGAAAAAGACTGAAATAAATGCTTGGAAATGCTAAAAAAAATTATTTTGAAGGAAAAAAACCATAAAATTCAGAAACGTGTAAAGAAGGAAGACTTATATTTCCATCATTCAGAGAAAATCCCTGTAAACATTTGGTGTAATATGTTTTAGCATTGTTCCTATTTGATTTCTCTGTGTGTCTTTGTCTGCATCATGTTACATCCATAATCTTCTACTCTACTTTCCTGCATTTAACTTTATAGCATCAATATTTTCCTATGTGACAAAAAAATTCATGACATCATTTTATACAGCTTTAAAGAATATTCTACCACAGGTGGACCCTCGTTTTTTCAATCATTCCCTGGTTTACTGTTATTTTTCTCCGTTTTTTTTATTGATTCCAAACAGTGATGCAATGAATACTCTTGTACAGAAATTTCCTGCACACTGCCATTTTCGTCTAACAGGGGTGAAATAGTAACAAAGATGTTTTGTCCTTCATGGCTTTCCAGTGTTCCTTCCTTTTGCGTTTATAGCCTGTGTTTCCAGAAAGGAAGACCAATGCTGTGAAGAGAAAGCAGAGGCAGTCTTCCTTTTGAAGTTTTAACGCTCACGGCCGAGTCCTTTGTTGTGAACATCCTGTAGTTTTCGTTTTCAAGAGCCGCCTTTTTGAGACAGCAAAGTTTTTGTTATTTGTTTTGCGTTCGTAACGTCAAGCCTTTGTGGAATCAAGGTACAGACTTCCTACTATAAACAAAACGCTGGAATAGGGGTTCTCAGCCACGTGTTTGTGCATAGAACAGCATTTCAATGTGATTTGTTTCCCATTGTAACCCTATGTATTTTATTTTATGCATTTAAAACTTTTTAAAAAAATTTTTTAACGTTTATTTATTTTTGAGACAGAGAGAGACAAAGCATGAACGGGGGAGGGTCAGAGAGAGGGAGACACAGAATCTGAAACAGGCTCCAGGCTCTGAGCTGTCAGCACAGAGCCTGACGCGGGGCTAGAACTCACAGACCGTGAGATCATGACCTGAGCCGAAGTTGGCCGCTTAACCAACTGAGCCACCCAGGCGCCCCTAAAACTATTTTTTTCAGTAAAAGGGGACATGGGATTCATCAGACCACAAAATGGGCCCATGGCTCAGAGATGGATAAGAGCTCCTGCTGATAGAGAGCCGATGACTTCCCTTCCAGAACTAGGTAGATTGCTTGCACTGAGGGAGGCATATGACCCAGAAGCAATAAAGGCAGGTATTGGTGGTAAGTCTGAGTCTGAGAAAGGGAACTTCCTTCCATGGTGTGTGTGTGTGTGTGTGTATGAAGCAGACAGTATATATGCTATCCTACTCCCTCACCCCACTTGACAATGCGAAAATTGGGTTTCACCCCAGTGAGGCAAGCCTTGGAGAACAGCTAGGACGTAGGTGGTGCCTCCCTACGTGTGCAGGTAGGGTCGCACTCCCTACCTGTGCAGACTGGCCTGAGCATAGCCTCATGGAGTCCTGACATTCCAGAAGGACGGGAGTCCTTGAGTCCTGCCTCAAGGAGACACAGAGAAGCAGAGAGGGTCGGGGCCAGCGGGTGTGTAGGGACTACACCACATGGGACAGGAGGATGCCAGGGCAGAGGGTGTAGACCGTTTGCACGGGGACCAGGACAGAACGCTGTGCTGGCTCAGCTGATGCCGTTGTGGAGGGAGAGGAAGGCACAAAGACCCGACTGGTCAGAACAATTCAGCTCAAGTTAAGGCAGGAGCTGCTGACTGAACATGGGAAGGTGGCAGGAGATGGCCTTGAGGAACTGGGGCCGTGTCCAAGCAAGCAGTCTCTTCTCCCCCAAGTCGTGGTGCGTCTTACCTCTCCCTTCCCCTCCGGGATCTGAAATGGGCCCCCAGGGGGTAGGGGGCAGGGCGGCTTCTAGGGTCAACGACTTTGAGCCTGAAATGCCTGAAAAGCAGAAGCAACAGGTTTTAACCGAAATTGACTGGATCATATTTCCTGAATTCAGGAGGCATAAGAACTTGAGACATATCTAGTCATAGAAAAATCAAAGAGATGTCTGGGTTTGGTGGTTATTATATTTTTGCATCCTTCAATTTCATGATCTGTGAAAATATCATATACTTAGCAAAGGTCTTTAAATGTCATATTTCTGAGTCAAATGGTAAAAACGCTACGAAGGCTCTTTATATGTGCTTTTAATTTCTTTCCAGAAAAGCTCTGCTAATTATCCTTCCAAGCCACAAGTTCAATAGCGCTGAGTATTACAGCTATTTAAATATTTTCCACTTTGATTTGAAAAAGCTGAGTTAATTGGGATACTCTTTTATCAAAATTTTATCATAATTTTGAATCATTTGTATTTTTTTTTTTTTTTTTTTTTTTGGTGAACTGTGTGTGCATGTACTTTGGCCATTTTATTTAGGAGTATTCTTATTGGTTTGAAAATAGCTTTACCACTTTAAAGATACTAACTTTTCCTATCATATTTGTTATGAATATTTTCCCCAATTTACTACTGACACTTGACTTCTCTTTATGAAGTCATCTTAAGTACGCAGGCTACACGTTTTGGAGAGTTAAATATATTCATTTTCTTTTGTCATTGTCTCCATTGGCTTTGTATTTTCCACAGTTTTGCTCATTCTTAAAAATAAACTTTTAAAAATAAAAGTTTTATTCTTAAAAATAAAAAAAGTTATTTACTATGATTTCATTTTTTTTTTAACGTTCATTTATTTATTTTTGAGGGAGAGCGGGAGAGTGAGAGAGCGAGAGAGCGAGAACAAGCATGAGTGGGGGAGGGGCAGAGAGAGAGAGGGAGACAGAGGATCCGAAGCCAATGTGGGCCTCAAACTCACGAATTGTGCGATCGTGACCTGATCCGAAATCAGATGCTTAACTGACTGAGCCACCCAGGTGCCCCTATTATGGTTTCCTTTAAAAATACCTGTTCTGTTTTTTCTAATGCATATTTAATGCATCCTTAAATTTATTTTGGTGCATTTTATGTGATGGAAGATGAGAAATCTAAATTTCTTCAAACCTCTAATTTTATTGAGTACACTTGCTAAATAATTTATTAACTCAGCAGTTTAAAATTTTTTTTTAACGTTTATTTATTTTTGAGACAGAGAGAGACAGAGCATGAACGGGGGAGGGGCAGAGAGAGAGGGAGACACAGAATCGGAAGCAGGTTCCAGGTTCTGAGCCATCAGCCCAGAACCCAACGTGGGGTTCGAACTCACGGACCGCAAGATCGTGACCTGAGCTGAAGTCGGACGCTTAACCGACTGAGCCACCCAGGCGCCCCATCTCAGCTGTTTTAAAAATGTTTACTGAATCTCTACTCTGTGCAAAGCACGACACGAGGCTCCGATCACATAGTAACAACAGCAACAAAAAAAACTTTAGGGACGCGTGGGTGACTCAGTCAGTTAAGTATCCAACTCTCGGTTTTGGCTCAGGTCATGATCTCACGGTTCATGGGTTCGAGCCCCGCATCAGCGTCTGTGCTGACAGCACGGAGGACGCTTGGGATCCCCTCTCTCTGCCCCTTCCTTGTTCTCTCGCTCTCAAAATAAATAAACTTAAAAAAAAATTTAAAAATTAAAAAGAAAATCTTTTCTTTAGGAGTTTATAGCCTGATAGGGGAGATCAATGTTAAATAAATAAGTACATATTTGTGAATTGTAATTTTGGCTGTGAAAACAAAGAATAAGGTAGAATAAGAGGAGAACCCAACTTTGGGGGTAACGAGAGCCTTCCTTAAGAGAGTGACTTTTTGGTTTCACCTCTCGTAAGCTCATTTCATGCATACACTAAATTCTGCTTCACTGCTGTCTATTCAGTACCGCTGAGCTGCTCGGTTCAACCGCTATCACGCGCCTCTGACTAATCGCGCTGTTTTATAGATTTTAGTGCCTGAGCAAATTCTTCCTTGAGAGAATTTTTGATTGTTGTCATTGGTGGCGGTGGTGGTCCTGGAAGCCCTTATGTCCACCGTCCCAAGAAAAAGGCTGTGTTTTCACTGCGTGTCAGTCATGACCATGGAGCAAAACCAAAAAGAAGCTGGCGGCACAGATAACGTGAGAGCGGTTTCAAGACTTAATGAAGGTTGGGTGTCGGGGTAGAGAGGTGTCTAATCCCTCAGTTCAGATTGCATTTGAGATTTCTCTCCTCTGAGTTAGCAGCCCACCTCTCTCCGTTTCCTGCCTGCATTCCTCCCCACCCCCACCTGGTTGCTTCTTCTCCTTCTCCTTCTGTAAAATCATTGTTCTGTTCTGTCCAGATAAGCCAGCACGTTTGCAACCAGCTCCAGAAACAAGGGCCTCCTGTGCCCTGGACCGCCCTCCGTAGGACAGCTCTAAAGCAACAAAACCAAAAATTCTCGGGAAAGAAACTCTCAAAGTTCCCACTTTCTGTAAGATTGTTCTTTCTTAGGATCGAGGAATCGGTCATTCAGCAATGACTGCCGGTTGTCCACCCAATACCCACCAATATTCTGCCTCGTTAACAAAGCCCTGTTTTTATTGGGGGGCATTAATGCACCTCACTTCTCAGCTTCTACTGCAACTAGGCATCCTGTAACCTCACTCTGGCCGGGTCACATGAGGAGAACTTTTTTTTTCTTTTAAGTTTATATCTATATTTAGAGAGAGAGAGAGAGAGAGGCAGAGAGAGAAGGAGTGAGAGAATCCTAAGCAGGCTCCGTGCCGTCAGCACAGAGCCCAACTCGGTGCTCAAACCCACGATCACGACCTGAGCGGAAATCAACAGTCAAACCCTTAACCGACCCAGGCGCCACCCAGGCTGCCCCTGAGTAGAGCTTCTTATTTGGAGGCCTATTCAATAAGACAGGTTGCTTAACAGATGATAGCTTGAAACCACGAGGATCATCATGGACCGCTTTTCCTGATGTGTAAATAAAACTTTGGGTACTCAAAACACTATTACTTTGAGTTTCTGTGGGTATAGCTGAACCGCATCTCACGTGTGTAGGCCAGCAGATCGTTGACCTCTGCTCCTAAACAAGGAAATTCAAAGGGGCGGAACATGGGGATCTCCAGAGGAGAAGTAATGGTTGTTTTTATAATGGTCTTTGAAAGGGCAGTGCAGAGAGGAAATACCATGACATTCTTGACTGCATAATTGTTTTGGCACGGTCAAGGCTCTGATTGGGAGGACTTGGATCTGTTAATTGAGTGCCCATCAGTTTAAGCATGTGGGGATGCTTCCATATTGAATACAGGAGTAGTAACCTTAGCAGAGAATTCTAATTTTGTTATCAGTGCTCAACATAGGGAGCAAAGAGGATGCATTTCGACTAAGTGATGGTAGGCTTCACGTGCTCCCCTGTCACTGGTCAAATTCATCTTCCAAACTTTCACCTTGCATTCTCCTAAACTGTTGGATACCTAAAGATGAAGGTCCAAGCCTGATAAGCCTAGTATTCAGACACGATGAGGTCCTATCTTAACTCTTCAGTCTCTTTTCCTGATATCCTGCACACAAAAGTAAGACTGATTTGACTACTCACTGTAATTTATTTTCGCGTTTACTTTGCTTCCTTTTAACCTACAATGCTCTTATCTCAAACATCCATCCATCCATCCATCCATCTGTTCATCCATTCATACATATACGTACATTTAACAAATATTTATTGAGCATTTTCTATGCATCAGGCAGCCATTGTCATAGGGTTAAGACGACCCAACACAGTAGATATGGTTCCAGTCGCTAACGAAGTTCCACTTCTCACCCCCTTCCCCAAAAGCTTAGCTCAAAAATCTATCTATGAAGCTTCCCCTGACCTCTTTATCTTCTCAAGATTTCCCGGGCTATTGTTGGATCTTTGCATTTTCATATAAATTTTAGAATCAACCAATCAATATACAAATATATACATAGGCAATTACCTAGCATTCTATGAACTATAGATGAATTTAGGGAGAGTTAACCTTTTTCACAATGTGAGTTTCCCAATTTACAAATGTTGTATGGAGGTCTTTAATTGCTCTCAAAAATGCTTTGTGGAGCACCTGGGTGGCTCAGTCGGTTAAGCGTCCGACTTCAGCTCAGGTCATGATCTCGAGGTCTGTGAGTTCGAGCCCCGCGTCGGGCTCTGTTGCTGACAGCTCAGAGTCTGGAGCCTCTTCAGATTCTGTGTCTTTCTCTCTCTCTCTGCCCCTCTTCTGCTCACACTCTGTCTCTCTCTCTCTCTCTCTCCCTCTCTCAAAATAATAAACATTAAAACAAATTAAAAAAATCTTTGTCATTTCAGCATATAAATCTCAAATATTCTTAAAAGATTTATCTGTAAGTATCAAATGTTTCTTGACGCTGTTGCGAATGGTTCAACTGCAAGACTTCATTTTCTTTTTGTTGCAGGTCCATACAAATAGGGTTGATTTTCTACGCTGACCTGAAACCCAGAGACTGTATTAAATAGATATAGTTTTTTTAGTGTTTATTTATTTTTGAGACACAGAGAGAGACAGAGTGTGAGCGGGGAAGGGGCAGAGAGAGAGAGAAAGACACAGACTCTGAGGCAGGCTCCAGGCGCTGAGCCGTCAGCGCAATGCCTGACACGGGGCTCGAACTCGTGAACCACGAGACCGTGACCTCAGCCGAAGTCGGACGCTTAACCGACTGAGCCACCCAGGCGCCCCAAGATCTATTAAAGTTGCTTGTAAACCCTTTTGGATTTTCGGCATACAGAATCAATCCATCTACATCTAATGACAGTTTTATTCCTTCCTTTCCAATGATTCTGCCTGCCCTGTGCTCTCCTGCATCGTCGCACCTGTTTGGACTTTCAGGACGAGGGCTGGCGAGAAGCTCCTTTAATTTCATTTGGGTAAACCTCTGGTCTGCCCGTCTTCCCATGACGTAGCCCTTCAGGCTTCCACGGAGAGCCCGGTGTGCCCCAGGACTCGCCCCGGTGAGTGCTGACCTCTCACCTTTGTTCCCCCTGCACTCCAGGCTGCAGAAAAACTCCACTCGGCTTTTCAGAGGTTTCCTCCTTCCAGGAGGCAGCAAATGTCTTCAGGACAAGCCGATCCTGCATTGGAGGCTCCTGCTCAGTTCTGAGGCTTTCCCCTTCGAGAGGCGGAGAGAAAAGAGCTCAGATGCCGAGCGGCTGGCCCGCAGCGCCCCAGAACGAAAGGCCGTGGTACATCGCCCTTGTCCCTGTTCTCAGCCTTGACATTGCCCGAGCGGCTCCCCAGCACCTTCGGAACCAGTTGTTGTGGATTTCATTCTGGTTTACCTAGTTGTTCTTACTGGAAGGATCGGTCTGCTCCTAACATCTCCATCTTACTCAAAAGCAGAAATCCCGTAGTAGGTTTTAATAAACACTTTCAAATATCTCTTTGATCTCAGGCTTTGCAGAAAGAATGTCAGAAATGAGGCAGGTCTGAGAGGTCTTCTACAGTCTCTGCCTGCGGAGCAACCAGAAGGCTATTCCCAGAACTGAGGGAACGCGGAAATAAATGAGGAAAACCATTAGCAGGGTAGACCTGAAAGGAGAGGACAGACCGAGACGCTGGAGTGCATCTGAGCCCTGCGAGAACCAAAGGACTACACCGGAAAACTGTCTTCGCCACGTCCTCGGTCTGTTCAAGCCGAGCACAGGCACAACTGGCGGGTGAAGCCAGCTCGTCACCCTGGAAACTGGAAATTACCTAGTGCGCTGCTTCATGGAAATGTTCCCTCCCTGCTATGCACGACGGACAAGCCATCTGAGCTTGGGAAGAGCCATCCAGAGATTGATCCAAAGTGACGATGAGGGTAATCCGTCACTACGTTATGGCTAGGGGTGATTTTCCTGATCTGACAGGCGGGCAAGGTTTTTCTCTCAAAATTCCATGCACATCATTTCTAGTTTTGAACACGTTTCCCAAAGAGACGAAGATGGTCGCCTGGTGGAGCATATACAAGCGGCCAGCACATTTCTATTCAAAGCAGGTGCGTTATCCGGCTTGAAAGATCAATGTTCCAGCAGCCAAATATCACTCCGGCAGTGTCAGGACTCTCTCTCTCTTGCTTTTATTCGTCAAGTCTTCTGAATCGTACGTTGAGTCCCTGCAGGAGGGGAAAGTGCTTCTTCTCAGGCTGTGTTAACTCTGCTATGATTAAGTTCGGTGTTTCTGGGAGGGTGGGAAGGATCCAAAGTGCGATTTCCGGATGGTGCAGGGCGACTGTCCCTACCCTTACCGGTCTCTTGCATGTCTCAACTTCGACAAGCATCTTTTCATCGCTGCAGACGTGGCTCTGGAATGCAACCAGTTGGAGACTCAGGAGTGGTCACTCACCTGGGACTTCATTTGGAGGGACTCTCAAAGGACGACAGATTGTGGACTGAGCATTTCATTTTTAATGAGGGTGGGAAGGGAGGGAACGAAGGAAGAGGGGAAGCCCTGAAATGTTTATTACAATTTTGGGGAGGCAAGGTGGAAATTTTCCAGGGTCCTTTTATATTTCCCTAGATTCCGCTGCCTGTTCCCATGTTAAACCTTATGTAAGATTTCCTTCTCAGTAGAAAAGACTGGCATGAAAAATAATTCATATTCATAGAGTCAACTCTGATGAAAATAATCCCCAGGCTTCGTTGCACTGCATCCTGAATTAAAATGCTTTAGACATTCAGGGTTTGGGTTCGTCTCTCTCCTGGGAAGCCATTAATGGCTTATGCATATCAGGCTATTTTCCAAATTCTGCTCTTTTGCTCTGGTAAATAGTTGAAGAAATCCAGTCGAGATACATCTGGAAGGCTTTCAAAAGCGGGACAGATTCTCATCTAGATAAGATGGGCTAAGGGTGGTGCTGCTTAAATTTGGAGTCAAGAGCCGGAGGACCTCTCCGGGCCATTTCCAAGACTTGAATCTTCTAATACTATGAATATCTAACAACATTCCCCTTAGGGGTAGATTTCAAAATTGGACATGATGTGAAAAAAATTCAATTAATTTTTTTTTTTTTTTTGATGTAGTGGAAAAGCCCTGAGCTGGGGTTTTAAAAATGTGGCTTCTTGTCCCAGCTCTGTCCCTAATTAGATGAGTGACTTTGGGTAATCGCATAACCTTTCTGGGCCTCGGTTTTATTACCTGTAAATGAGGGTCACTAGATAGTACCCAACTGTCCCTTTGAATTACCTCCCTGCCCCACAAAGCCTTCACTTCATTCCTTTTCCTTCTGCATACTCCCTACGCATTTCCCAGTCCTCATTCCAAAGAATGCCTTCTCTTCTGGCCAGCTGTGTGACCTTAGGCAAGTTATTAACCTTTCTGTGCTCTGGAAAAAAAAAAGAGAGAGAGAGAGAGAGAGAGAGAGTTGTAATGCTGTCTGCCTCTTTGAGGAGTTGCCGAGGTGAAATGATGAATACCCGGCAAGCACTTGGTTCAGAATAACAAGGAAAAATAAATGTTACCCAATAGTCATATTATTTGTAAATGTGAGCCAATAGTCATTATTCCCCAGAGACTGATTTGTTTACTCGTGAGGACAGTTGATGCCCTCTATTCCCAGATAAAAAAGGATGGGTAGACTTGGAGTCCTTCATATCAGGAGTGGCCACTACTTATTGAAAAAATAAATAAACCTATTGGATTATTAACCCCACTCTTCTTGCGTCGCCTCACACTGTTTATTCCAGGACTCTGTACAGTCACGGAAATGTGAGTATTTCTCTCCATCTATCGTTCTTCCATCATCCTTGTGCGAAAACACGAGTGAATCGTAGGGGGCTCGTCTCACTTCAGAGACCTTAACAAGCATGCACCTGCCCTTGGCTCTTGAAGACCCACCCACACTATAGGATGGAATTATCAACATTCTACTATGGTCAGGAAGAAACAGATCTGTATTCCCAATGAAATACTAGAAAGATTAAGTGACACAGTTTTAGAGTAGATGTAAGCAGTTTTTTGCAGTATAATTACATAGTGTAAAAAGCCCAGTCCCTAAGTGTACATTTGTATGAGTTTTGACAAATGTTACGCTATGTGCCCAGTGCCCCGATCAAGATACGGAGAACGTCAATCCCAGAAAGTTCCTTCATGCCCCTTTCTAGGCAATGGTCATCCTCGGTTGATGGCAACTCCTATTTTCTGATTCCTCATAGATTGGTTTCACCTGCTCCTGAATGTCACATAAATGCACTCCTCTGTGTCTGCTTTCTTTCACTCAGCACAGTGTATCTGGGATTGATCCCCGATGTCACCCATAGCAACAGCCCATTCCTTTTTAGTGTGCTTTTGTGCACGTATACTGTTCGTCTGTTTTGCCTTTTTGCTGTGGATGGCCATTTAGACCCTTCTCCTTCTTTGCTGTTAGGAATAACACTGCCCCGAATGCGGGGGGTGACTGTGGAAGTACGAGCGACTTCTTCTCCTGAACTTTTAAGTTTTCTGTCGTGTAATTATATTTTTCGACAAATGAAAGCTTGAAAAGTGTATCTTGTGGCCGACTCAAGGCTTCCCTCCTTCATGAGGAAGCTAACCCCTTTCCTCCTGTTACCAATCTCTCTCTTTTTTTGGACTGCTCTTGCCTGTGCCCATGTGCAAACACCACTGTTCCTCCCAGCGCGATCTTCACCACTCAGGTGTCCTGAAGTCTGACCTTCATCTGTTAGGAGAATAACACATCAGCTTTCAACACCCATCTTTGTTTTGAGAATAAGAAGGACCAGAAAGTTTGGCTTACCCAAGATGGGTCACATTTATTCTCTTCAGGGACAGGCAACTAAGATACCACACACTTAGGTCTTAACCATCATTTCCAACTTCCTCCTCCTCCATAAAATGTCTTCCTTGGGATTCCCTTGCAGCCGCCAGGCAACCCTAAGGCATGTGTGATGCCACTCCTTTCCCCTGTACCCAAGACAGACGTTCATTCAACCATCAACAAATATTTACTGAGCACTTACTAATCTACTTCTAATCTAACCTACGAATAGGCAGATGGGCACGTGAGATTTAAATAACAACAGTAACAACAAAATCACTACTGGACATTGCTGACCTCTAGAGGGTTGGTGCAGGGCATTGCTTTGACCTTTCCCCCTTCCCCTTCTATAAAAAGAACTGAGCGGTCACTGTGCAGACCAGAGGTGGTACCACTTCTCCCTACGTTTGAGTGACCTCACTGTTACATTTGACTCCTCCCTTTCTCTGGAGAGAGAAAGTATGGGTTTTTCACCTGTTTGCCTTAGCAGTAGGGTAACAAGGATCTTCCTTTAGGGAAGTCTGCGAGGGAACCCCAAAAGAGCAAAAAACTCTCTTCTTCAGAATTATTCTTGGAATGTCTGAAATGCCAGTTATAATTACCTCCTTTTTGGACAGTTATTTGTTAGAAACTTTTCTTCTAATAAGAAAAGCCAACACTCATGTACGAAAAACGTGCATCTTTCTACGTGATCCTAAACTAGTGTTGCAGAATGATCAGATCCTACCAGATCACTCACAAGTCAGCTTATATTCCCCCCCATGCCTCCATTTTGGGGCTCATGGTACAGCCACCCAGGTTTTTAGGGTCTTATTTTTTTTAATTTATTCTCTATTTTTTTTTAAGTTTGTTTATTTTGAGAGAGACAGAGCATGAGCGGGGAGTAGCAGAGAGAGAGAGAGAGAGAGAGAGAGAGGGAGAGAGAGAATCCCAAGCAGGCTCCACACTGTCAATGCAGAGCCCAACATGGGGCTCGGACTCACAAAACTGTGAGGTCATGACCTGAGCGGAAATCAAGAGTCAGACGCTCAACTGACTGAGCCACCCAAGCGCCCCACTGTAGGGACTCTTAGAACCTCAGACCTTCCAGATCTTTGAGATCGACACCCACTTCCCAGATGTACCAGCCAGAAGAGTGAGCTCTCAGTGAGATGCGTCAAGCTCCAAAAGACCAGAAATAGAACTTGAAGAGTTCACTTCCATCCCTACAGTACATTCTTTGAAATGGTAGCGACTTACCTCAAAATTAAAGAAAATAACAGGAAACCATATTCTTATTTCTTTCTAACAACATGCCACATATAATAAGAAACTTACATTTGGTCTTGGTCTGCATTTATGGCAGAGAGCTCTTTAAAAACCCTCGGGATTTCCTAGCTGATAACAGCAATAAAGATGATAGTAACATCTTTTGTTATTTATAACAAGTCCCTTTGGCCACACCAGAGTTTCTGCTAAGGAGGTGACATTTGGAAAGCCCTGAGGATGGGGACTGGTTGCCAGAGGCTCTAACCATATGATTTGAGGGTTGGAAAGTTCAGCCCCACCCCACAACCTCCAGGAAGGACAGAAGGGCTGCAGATTGACTTATCACCCAAAGTCAACGATTTAATCCAAACGTGCCTATACAAGGAAGCCTCCATAAAAATCCTGACTGAAAGGGTACAGAGCTTCTGGGGTGGTGAAGACATGATGCAAGGAGGGGTGGCATGCTGGAGAGGGCTCACAAGGAGAGGCCTTCCAAGTAAGCAGCTCCCTTCTTCCCAGGACCAGCTTCTGGATTTGCCAGAACATTCGGGCATCAACAGGGCCACTGTCTGTTGCTTCGCAGAGGACCCAAGGCTGCCGTGACATTACCTGTTTTCCAATAAAGATTCTTTTAATTTAGACCTACTGAATCATCGGGGCGCCTGAGTGGCTCAGTCAGCTGAGCATCTGACTTCGGCTCAGGTCGTGATCTCACGGTTCGTGGGTTCGAGCCCTGCGTTGGGCTCTGTACTGATGGCTTGGAACCTGGAGCCTCCTTCGGATTCTGTGTCTCCCTCCCTCTCTGTCTGCCCCTCCCCTGCTCATGCTCTGTCTCTCCCTCTCTCTCAAAAATAAACATAAAAAAAAATTTAAACTTACTGAATCATCAATAGCTCTTCACTGTTCACTTAAAGCACAGTCAATTTATTACCCACCACAAGCCAGATAAGCCTGAGCAAACTAGCAGTTCCAACAAATGCTCCCCGTTCACCCCCTGCACCAATGTATAAATTGAAAAGGCAGAGACGTCCTGACTTGCCTGAGACGATCCAGGTTTCCTACGACGATCAAGAATCCTCTTAAGAGAAAGGATTTACCATCGTGGAATTAAGGGCAGAAATGGCTCGAAACAATGAATATTTTTAACTTTCTTATACCAGGAAGTGATTCACATTGTCAAGGGATGAATACAAATTGAAGATCCGGCATCTAGGTTCACTTGTCTCTCCTCTTATTTTCCTATTATCATCCCTGCGTGTAAATGACAAGCCTGGGAAAGGTGCCAGCACTTGTGTGAACTTGATCCCTGGCTTAGCCTCAACTTTCCCAACTAGCATGGACGCATTACACAGGCGGGCAGGATATGAGGTGGTGATCGCTGGTGGGGCTCCTCAGGAAACCATGGTCATGCCTCCCTCCGTGCTTTCCCTGGGGTCATAGAAGGACCCCAACACCAAACACATGTGCTCCTTCAGGCTTCTCTGAGGAGGCGCCGTGGCCACTGTGGCTTCCGGTCGTGCTGCAGAGCTCTTGAGACCCGCCTGCTGGATGACTGCGTCTCAGAACAAAGTTGATTCGTGACAGATTCTGGAAGAGTCAGCAAAAGAAAAATTCAGGACCGTATAAGCACAGCCATACTGATTTTTCCTAGTTGTTTTGTTTTTGTTGGTTGGTTACGACCCATAAATGGTATCACCTTCCCTTGGGCACTTAAGCCTGATTTAACCACTTCTGAGTTTTGCTGCACGGAGAAAAAAATAAACAAAAATTAAAATCATGAGAAAAATGATCACATTGTCCATCCTCCTCACAAAATCATGGAAGCTGCTACTTATAGCATTTGTAATTTCTCAGCAGTGAGGTTCACAGCTTCTGAACAATTTCAGTAAACTAAAAATGGCCATAAAAATGTCTCCCTTTCCTAGATGTGCACCATCATATCTCTTCAGAAGTCTTTCAAAAGAGGAGATTCTAAATCGGACAACTTTGAGATTCCAACAGGAGCTGGTCTTGTTGAACATGTATGGCTGTATCATCCATCCAAGAAGAGATCGAACAAAATATCCTGGAAACCAATGGCTTCATGCAGGCAACTATCCAGTTAAATGTAATGTAAACCTTTGTGTTTATCCAACGCACTAAATTCTCACTGTCACGACCTGACATGAGAACGTGACCCACTCAGAGTCCAGTAACTCTGGAGATGCCCCACCCACCCACCCCGTGACGCCAACCCGCCAGGTTTATTCAGTATTTGACTGTTATTCATTTATTCATTCAACAAACGTTATTTTGATGCAATGCTAAGTGTTGAGAGTGCAGAGATGAGCCAGCCACTCCTCTAATCCTTGCCGAATGGCTTTCCTGGCTATGATTTAAGGAGATACGTCGCACTCATTCATCAATCACTCATCTGTTTACTCAACCACCGTTTCTTAAGGGCTGGCTCTATGCTGGATTCTGGAAGCCCCCATACTTTTACTTTGCTGAGAGGTGTGACAGGTCAGAGGTGAATTGTTTGGGGCAACCAAAGGCATGTGAGAGAGCTTGGGGCTTGTAGGTCTTCCCTGAAAGAGGATGGGCAATGTGGCTATTGTCAGAAATGAAGTCCAAGGAAAGAATAGAAACGTTTGAAGGTGATTTGAGGTAGTGATGCCTTATGGGGCGTGATTTAGTTTTCTACTGTTTTCCCAAAAAAAATGGCCATCAAATCTGATTGCTCACCAATGTTTTAGAACCGCATTTGTTTTTTGCAACGCTGAATCCGGCCTTAACGTAGGTGCAGCGGGAAACTGTAATCCTCCCTAAATGGGGCCAAGAACCATCTGTTACAGAGATAAAAGGCAAAATCAGAAATCCAGTGGACATCCTTCTAAAACCACTCAGCGCTGGGGCTGCCAGACTCATAGATTCTATATAACCTTGTGTCTTCTATCTCTCTCTCTGTTCATCCTTTCTCACCCCTGGCCTGTCTACTGCCTTCCCCTCTTAGCAAAGTAAAAGCATGTTGGTTACAAGAATCCAGCACAGAACCAGCCCTTAAGAAACAGGGGTTAGAGGGGCACCTGGGTGGCTCAGTTGGTTAAATGGTTAAGTATCCGACTCTTGATTTCAGTTCAGGTCGTGATCTCATGGTTCGTGAGATTGAGCCCCTCATCCGGCTCTGAGCTGATAGCATGGAGCCTGCTGGGATTCTGTCTCTTTCCCCTCTCTCTGCCCCTGTCCTGCTCCCTCTCTTTCTCTCTCTTTCAAAATAAATACATAAACATTAAAAAAAAAAAAAAAAAAAGCAAGTGTTGGTGCCCCTGGGTGGCTCAGGCGGTTGAGCGTCTGACTTTGGCTCAGGTCATAATCTCATGGTTTGTAAGTTCGAGCCCCGCGTCGGGCTGTGTGCTGACAGCTCAGAGCCTGGAGCATGCTTCAGATTCTGTTTCCCCCTCTCTCTCCACCCCACCTCTGCTTGTGCTCTTTCTCTCTCTCTCTCTTTCAAAAATGAATAAACATTAAAAAAAATTTTTTTAAAAGCAAGGGTTAGATAAATAGGCAAATGAGTGAATGAATGAATGAGACATATATCTTTAAATCACAGCTATATCAACCTGATACTGATATTGGTTATATATATGTGTGTGTGTGTGTGTGTGTGTGATCTATAAATACATGGTTATATGTATATATGTGTATATGTGTATATGTGTATGTATATATGTGTATATATGTGTTATATGTATATATGTGTATGTGTATATATGTGTTATATGTATATATGTGTATATGTGTATATACATGTATGTATATATACATATGTATATATGTGTATGTATATATGTGTATATATGTGTTATATGTATATATATGTATGTATATATACATATGTATATATGTGTATGTATATATGTGTATATATGTGTTATACATACATATGTATGTATGTATATGTTATATATACATATATATACACATATACACATATATACATATAACCATATGTATACATATATATATATACATATACACATATATACATATAACCATGTATTTATAGATCACACACACACACACACACACACACACATATATATGGGTATACATCTCATATTATACATTTTATTTCTCTGGAGGATCCTGACTAATACAAGGGGTGGGAGGTGGGGAGGGGAGTCATAAACCTCTGATCTTTGTAAAAGTATTCTGCAAAACATAAAGCACTAACCAGCAGGGTGACTTTAAAAAGGGTTAATAAACTTACAGTCATTTTGCAGCCTCTACACATATCAAATCAGTATGCCATACACCTTAAATGAATACGATGTTATATATCAATTGTATTTCAATAAAGTTGGGAAAAAACTAAAATACGTTAAAAAGTTAGGTGAGTTCCAGCATAACTGTTTCAGGGGAAAAATAAATCCTCACTAAAATGAGTACAATCTAAAGGTTTTGTGGTTTAAATTGGTAGCCTTCTCTAATTGGGAAAATTCCAAAATAAGTAATATTTTACTCCTTGACAACCCCAGACACATGGGGCACTCATATGGATTTTGAACTCTAAGTCTGGGAAATGGGGGGGATTCCTGGGCAGGGGTCTGCCCAATGAAGCCGCAAGTGTGGTCATGAGTGCTGGCGGGCAGGTGACCCCCCCCTCCCCTCAGCATCACGCTGAGGCCGCGGTTCTCTGTCACACTGCACCCCTCTCATCCACCGCTTGTGTTTCGCCTCCTGTTTCTGCCTACAGTATGGGGACATTTTAATAAAAGGTGCTCGCCTGAGCACACAGGTGCCTCCAAATTCAGACCCATTCATCCATGTGGTATGTGTCAATCCAGTAGTCGCTTGGGACCCAAATCGGCACTCAATGCTGGGGATACGGGAATGATGGAGAGAGACACAGACTCATGGAAGTTACAGGCTGGTAGGGGAGGGGAATGCAAAAATGATGATTATTAAATAATAGTAAATATGACTGACAGACTGACATTGAACTTGTGTGTATTGAGCAACCACCGTATTTGGCATCGGCCAAGAGGATCTAGGGTTTCTCTCTTTGGTTATGAGCTTGGCATGCTGACTAAAATCGCTAGATGCTTTTAATTTTGTGGGCGCAGGCAGAAAATATGGCCACAAGCTATTGCACTGTTACTGGGTAGACTGCAGGCGTCATCCAGTGCCATCATTAGATGTGGCTGCACCACTGTTAAAGAGACCGTGGCCGATCACATGTCACCTATTTTCTCTTAAGCTTCCGGTGTGAGCCTATGTGCCAGAATCTAGGTATTTTCGTCTATTCTCTTGATGCTGAATTCCAAAAGGTGCTGGCAGAAAGTGACAGAAGCTCTACGAACAGTTTCCTTCTGAGGACAACTTGTTAGGACTCAGGACAACTCACTGTAACCTGGAGACGACACAATTCATTTGTGCCACCTTTCAACAAGGAAAAGGGGAGAGGGAAAAATGGTTGGAAACATGACATGTTGTGCTAATACACAGACTTGCTTGTTCTAATCCCACCCCAGCGGACTTGAACAATTTTACATCTGTTGGCCAGCCCCGTAACTTCCACAGAGAGTGATACGCAATCAAGTTGTGGCAAACAGCTGGAGAAGTGTTTGCTTCTCTCATGTTCCCTCTGAGAGGGGTCAGCTCCTTTATCTGCTAAATAAACAAAGGGTTGGAGGAAATTGCACTCATGTCGCTTACGGAGACGCTGCCCTCAAATGCCTGGCCAGGAAGATGAGGTTCTGTGGAAAGAGGGTCACACAGGCAAATCATTAACCACATGAGAAGATTCTGACTATTCTGTAGGTAAATGGGGACATGGGTTAGATGCTCTTTGGATACCTCGGATAAAAGGAAGGGTGAGGCAGAAATCTTGAGAATCCTGTCCCGGACACTTTACCCCACAGGAAAAGTCTGTTGTCGCTGAAGGTAACCAGGGCAGAACGGATGGTAAAAAACACGTGGAGACAATCATCTCTGGGATTTGATGAAGAGATTGTCTAGGCCCAACTGAGTGGGTTCTGAGCCCATTTCTTTCCTGATTTTCTCCTCCGGAGCCCTTTCTGAACTGATAGGAGTACTCGAAGATTCTCCCCTGCTACAACATAAGTTCCTCGATGGCAGAAAAATGTTGGTTCTGTCCATTGGTGCACCTCCTGGCCAGAACCGGGCACTCAGTGGGCCCTCAAGAAATATGTAAGTGAATGAACGAACAAGTGAATGACTGAGTGAATGACTACACACTGGCCTCTGCTGTGCAGATGCTATCTTACCACCATGCTCATAGCCACCATCATGAGGGGTCAGTGCAACACCAGGCACTGTACTAAACCCTTTATAGACACCATCTCTTTTAATGAGACTTTAAAAATAGGTATTGTCCCCAAAGGCCTGATGGCCAACCAGCAGACGCGCTCAGCCATTACACCGGTGGCCATGAACTCAACGCACAGAACAGACCATCACAGTTTTACTTCCCAGGCTGCAGCTTCCATTGCCTACACCAGAACCACAGGTCAACAGACCGTTTCTCAATATCTGCCATGCTTCACAGCACGTGACACTGACAAACATCACTTAACTAAACTTTCTTGAAAGAACGGCACAGAATGAATATGGGGATCACGTAAGTACCTTCCTGTGCGGGGCGTAATGGCACAGTCTGTTAGCTGGTCAAACGGGCCAGAAGAATGTGGGAGAAAAAAAATAGTAGGTAGTTAGGTCACTGCTCTATTTATTGGACTTTGTCTCTTTGTCCCCTATCTATAACCCATCTTTTCATCCATCTTTCTTTCCATTGATCGATCTCGTTCTTTCTTTATACGCAGCCAGCCATCGCTCTACCTGCTTCTCTGTCTGTCACAGCATTTCTGAACAATATGAGTAAACAACACTAGGCTTGTAAACGAACTACTTCCTCTGTCAAAGCATGGATGGAAAACCTACTTCTCCATCATTTGTTTTGCGGCGCATCAGCTTGTCCATTCTGTATCTACATGCAGGGTTAGCAATGGTCCAGAAATAAAATGTGAAAATCCGTATCTGCTCTTTACTCTTAGAGTTGGGTTGCTGGGGGGAAGATGTTCCTCACCCTTTCTCTCCGTCGCGGATCGTTCGAGTCGAAGAAGCTCTCCAACTTAGTCCTAATTCGTTAGTCAGGCAATTCCTAGGCTTTGCCGTCATCTGCCAGATGGAGGCAGCTCTTTGAATGGAGGTGGTCTTCCACATGGTCACACAACCCTGGGAAGGCTTTGCAGAAGCAGAGGCCATCTTCCGGGAGGGATACAAGAAGGTGGGGGGCACCCGGGATAGCTTTGTGGTTCCTGAAGTCTCCCAGGGCCCTGCTGGTAGCATCTGGCCAACTCCCCTTCCATGGGTACCTGACCGTGGGTGCCCGTCCCGAAGGTGTCCAAGATCCACCTTAAGTGTTTTCAGATCTGCCCAGGCTTACGTGATCTCTGTTGGTTCACATGAAAAATGATGGAGCATGGGAAACAATACCGCGCTGACACGGTAACCAGAACTCTGAAACGTGCAAGAACATGCAGCCCAGACGAATGATACGGGGAAGAGACAAGGGCTCGTGGAGGTTCTTTTTTATGAGGGATCGTGACGTAGCCTCCCGATGGCACCACTGTGATTGAGTTCTGCTGGTGGACTTTTGAGAGTGTTCAACAGAATCCTCAGTGCACACCCACATAAACTGGGGCAAGGTGGCTGGATGAGTTCAGAGTTTGTCTAAGCAGGTTGTAAACCCAGGGTGTGGCCATCCACCCTCCTGTAAACTATCAGGGTAAAAAAATTGAAGAGTGGTGAAAACCTGTCAACATTGAATAAAATTCAGCTCATAATGGGTGTATTAATTTTCACTTTTTAAGCTTATTTATTTATTTTAAGAGAGAGAGGGACGCCTGGCTGGCTCAGTCAGTTGAGTTTCCGACTTTGGCTCAGGTCGTGGTCTCACAGTCTGTGAGTTTGAACCCCCTGTCGGGCTCTGTGCTGACAGCTTGGAGCCTGGAGCCTGCTTCAGAGTCTGTGTCTCCCTCTCTCTCTCCCCCTCCATTGCTTGTGCTCTGTCTCTCCCTGTCTCAAAAATAAATAAGCATTTAAAAAATTTTTTTAAAAAGGGAGAGAGAGAACT